>NW_027140003.1:1232245-1540306 GCF_035084215.1 Heptranchias perlo | reverse complement strand
ACTTCCTGCTCCTTCACCTCCACCTGCTCCTTCTCCTCCTCCTGCTCCCTTTCCTCCTCCTTCTCCTTTTCCTCCTCCTGCTCCTTCTTCTCCTCCTGCTCCTTCTCCTCTTCCTCCACCTTCTCCTCCTCCTGCTCCTTCTCCACCGCCTGCTCCATCTCCTTCTGCTCCACCTCCTCCTCCTGCTCCTTCTCCACCTCCTGCTCCTTGTCCACTTCCTGCTCCTTCACCTCCACCTGCTCCTTCTCCTCCTCCTGCTCCTTTTCCTCCTCCTGCTCCTTTTCCTCCTCCTGCTCCTTCTTCTCCTCCTGCTCCTTCTCCTCATCCTGCTCCTTCTCCTCCTCCTGCTCCTTCTCCACCTCCTGCTCCATCTCCTTCTCCATCTCCTGTTCCTTCTCCTCATCCTGCTCCTTCTCCACGTCCTGCTCCTTCTGCTCCTCCTCCTGCTCTTTCTCCACCTCCTGGCTTTCTACACCTCCTGATTCCTCCCCTGCTCCTACTTCTTTTCCAACTCCTGCTCCTTCTCCTTCTGCACCTCCTCCTCCTCCTGCTCCTTCTCCACTTCCTGATCCTTCTCCTCCGCCTGCTCCTTCTCTCCCTCCAGTTCCAATTCCCCTTCCAGTTCCTTCTCGCGCTTCAGTTCCTTCTCGCCATCCAGTTCCTTCTGCCCCACCTGCTCCTTCTCCACCTCCTGCTCCATCACCGCCTCCTTCTCCTTCTCCATCTCCTGCTCATTCTCCAATTCCTGCTCCTTCTCCTCCAACTGCTCTTTCTCCAATTCCTGCTCCTTCTGCTCATCCTCCTCCTAATCCTTCTACTCCTCCTGCTCCTTCTCCACCTGCTGCTCCCTCTCCATCTCCTGCTCCTTTTCCCCCTTCTGCTCCATCTCCTGCTACCCCTGCTACTCCTGCTCCTTCTCCCCATCCTGCTCCTTCTCCTACTCCAGTTCCTTCTCCTCTACCTGCACCTTCTCCTGCTCCTGCTCGTTCACCTCCTCCTGCTCGTTCTCCACCTCCTGCTCCTTCTCCTCCTCCTGCTCCTTCTCCTGCTCCTGCTGCTTCTCCTGCTCCTGCTCCTTCTCCACCTCCTGCTCCTTCTCCACCTCCTGCTCCTTTCCCTCCTCCTGGTCGTTTTCCACCTCCTGCTCCTTCTCCTCCTCCAGCTTGTTCTCCACCCCCAGCTCGTTCTCCGCTTCCTGCTGCTCCTCCACCTCCGGCTCTTTCTCCATCTCAGGCTCCTTCTCCTCCTCCTGCAACTTCTCCACGTCCTGCTCCATCTCCACCTAATGCTCCTTTTGCCCGTTCTCCTCGTCCTGCTCCGTCTCCTCCGGCGCCTTCTCCTCCTCTTGCTCCTTCTCCTGCTCCTGCTACTTCTGCACCTCATGCTCCTTCTCCACCTCCTGCTCCTTCTCCACCTCCTGGTCCTCCTCCAACTGCTGCTCCTTCTCCACCTCCTGCTCCTTCTCCTCCTCCTGCTCCTTCTCCTGCTCCTGCTACTTCTGCACCTCATGCTCCTTCTCCACCTCCTGCTCCTTCTCCACCTCCTGCTCCTCCTCCAACTGCTGCTCCTTCACCACCTCCTGCTCCTTCTCCTCCTCCTGCTCCTTTTCCTCCTCCAGGCTCCTTCTCCTCCTCCTGCATCTTCTCCTACTCCTGCTCCTTCTCCTACTCCTGCTCCTTCTACTCCTCCTGCTCCTTCTCCTCCTTCAGCTCGTTCTCCTCCTCCAGCTCGTTCTCCACAACCTGCTCCTTCTACACCTCCTGCTCCGTCTCCACCTCCGGCTCCTTCTCCACCTCCGGCTCCTTCTCTTTCTCCTCCTCCTCCTCCTTCTGCTCCTCCTCCTGCTCTTTCTGCTCCTCCTGCTCCTTGTCCAGCTCCTGTTCCTTCTCCAATTCCTGCTCGCCCTCCTACTCCTGCTCCTTCTCCCCCTCCTGCTCCATCTCCACGTCCTGCTCCTTCTCCACGTCCTGCTCCTTCTCCACCTCCTGCTCCCTCTCCATCTCCTGCTCCTTTTCCCCCTTCCGCTCCACCTTCTGCTACCCCTCCTACTCCTGCTCCTTCTCCCCCTCCTGCTCCTTCTCCAACTCCTGCTCCGTCTCCCCCTGCTGCTCCAACTCCTCCTCCTGCACCTTCTCCTCCTCCTCCTCCTTCTCTACCTCCTGCTGCTTCTCCTGCTCCTGCTCCTTCTCCTGCTCCTGCTCCTTCTCCTCCTCCTGCTCCTTTTCCTCCTCCTGCTCCTTCTCCTCCTCCAGCTCCTTCTCCTCCTAGTGCTGCTTCCCCACCGCCTGCTCCTTCACCTTCTGCTCCCCCTCCTCCTCCTGCTCCTTTTTCACCTCCTGCTCCTTCTCCTCCTCCTGCTCCTTTTCCTCCTCCTGCTCCTTCTCCCGCTCCTGCTCCTTCTCCACCTGCTGCTCCTTCTCCACCTCCTTCTGCTTCTCCTCCTCGTGCTCCTTCTCCTCCTCCTGCTCCTTCTCCTCCAGCTCGTTCTCCACAACCTGCTCCTTCTCCTCTTCCTGCTCCTTCACCACGTTCTGCTCATTCTGCTCCGCCTCCTCCTGCTTTTTCTCCACGACCTGCTATTTCTCCTCCAACTGCTCCTTCTCCAATTCCTGCTCCTTCTGCTCCTAGTCCTCCAGTTCCTTCTCCACCTCTTGCTCCCTCTCGATCTCCTGCTCCTTCTCCCCCTTCCGCTCCATCTCCTGGAACCCCTCCTTCTCCTGCTCCTTTACCCACTCCTGCTCCTTCTCCCCCTCCTGCTCTTTCTCCACCTCCTGCTCCTTCGATAACTCCTGGTCCCTTTCCATCCCCTGCACCTTCTGCCCCTTCGCCTCCTTCTTCTCCTCCTCCACCTCCTGCTTACCTGTCGACCTCCTGTTCCTTCTCCTGCTCCTGCTCCATCTCATTTTGCTCCCACTCCTTCTCCTGCTCATTCTTCACCTCCTGCTCATTCTTCATCTCCTCCTGCTTCTCCTCCTGCTGCTGCTTCTCCTCCTCCTGCTCCTTCTCCTTCTGCTACCACTCCTCCTCCTGCGCATTCTTCACCTCCAACTCATTCTTCACCTCCTGCTGCTTCTCCTACTCCTGCTCCTTCATCTCCTCCAGCTCGTTCTCAACAATCTGCTCCTCCTGCTCCTGCTCCTTCTCCTGCTCATTCTCCTCCTCCTTCTCCAAATCCTGCTCCTTCTCCTCCTCCTGCAGTCGGAGAGATCTTATTTCAGTCAGCTCGATCTTTCTGCTTCAAAGCAAAAAGATTTTATCTAAAAATATAAGAACTTTTCGTGGTTCTTGTCAATTTTTGTTGGTTTTCATCTAATGAACTTATTTCAGTCAGCGAGATCTTTCTTCTTCAAAGCAAAAAGATTTTATCTTCAAATACAAGAACTTTTTGTGGCTTTCTTTGTTTTCAGCAAATGAACATATTTCAGCGAGCTGGAAGTTTCTTCTTTAATAGCTCAAGATTTTATCTTAAAATACAAGAACTTTTCGTGGTTCTTGTCATTTTTTGTTGGTTTTCATCCAATGAACTTATTTCAGCCAGCTAGATCTTTCTTCTTTAATGCAAAAAGATTTTATCTTCAAATACATGAACTTTTCGTGGTTTTGTTGGTTTTCAGCAAATGAACATATTTCAGCGAGCTGGAAGTTTTTTCTTTAATAGCGTAAGATTTTATCTTAAAATACAGGAACTTTTCGTGGTTCTTGTCAATTTTTGTTGGTTTTCATCTAATGAACTTATTTCAGTCAGCTGGATCTTTCTTCTTCAATGCAAAAAGATTTTATCTTCAAATACGAGAACTTTTCGTGGTTTTGTTGGTTTTCTGCAAAAGAACATATTTCAGCGAGCTCGAAGTTTTTTCTTTCATAGCATAAGATTTTACCTTAAAATACAAGAACTTTTCGTGGTTCTTGTCAATTTTTATTATTTTTTATCCAATGAACTTATTTCAGTCAGCTCGACCTTTATTCTTCAAAGCAACTACTTCTCCACATCCTGCTCCATATCCACCTCCTGCTCCTCCTGCTCCTTCTCCTCCTCCGGCTCCTTCTCCTCCTCCTCCTCCTGCTCCTGCTCCTGCTCCTTCTGTAGCTCCTGCTCCGACTCCACCTCCTGCTCATTCTCCACTTCCTGCTCCTTCTCCTCCTTCTGCTCCTTCTCCTCCTCCTGCTCCTTCTCCTGCTCCTGCTCCTTCTCCACCTCCTGCTCCTTCTCCAACTCCTGCTCCTTCTCCAACTCCTGCTCCATCTCCTCCTCCGGCTCCTTCTCGTCCTCCTGCTTCTTCTCCTAATCCTGCTCGTTCGCATCCTTCTGCTCCTTCTCCTCCTCCTGCTCCTTCTCCACTTCCTGCTCCTTCTCCACCTCCATTTCCATCTACAACTCAGGCTCCTTCTCCTCCTCCTGCTACTTCTCCACTTCCTGCTCCATCTCAACCTCCTGCTCTTTCTGCTCCTTCTCCTCCTCCTGCTCCTTCTCCTCCTCCGGCTCCTTCTCCTCCTCCTACTCCTTCCCCTCCTCCTGCTCCTTTTCTTCCTCCTACTCCTTCTCCACCTCCTGCTCCTTCTCTTTCTGCTCCTCCTCCTCCTCCTGCTCCTTCTCCACCTCCTGCTCCTTCTCCACCTCCTGTTCCTTCTCCTCCTCCTGCTCCTTCTCCTCCTCCTGCTCATTTTCCTCTTCCTGCCGCTTCTCCTCCTCCTGCTCCTTCTCCTCCTCCTGCTCCATCTCCTCCTCCTGCACCTTCTCCACCGCCTGCTCCATCTCCTTCTGCTCCACCTCCTCCTCCTGCTCCTTCTCCTCCTCCAGTTCGTTCTCCTCCTCCAGCTCGCTCTCCACAACCTGCTCCTTGTACACCTCCTGCTCCATCTCCACCTCCTGCTCCCTCCCCTCCTCCTGCTCCTTTTCCACCTTCTGCTCCTTCTCCTTCTACTCCCCCTCCTGCTCCTGCTCCTTCTCGACTTCCTGCTCCTTCTCCACCTCCTGCTCCTTCTCCACCGCCTGCTCCTTCTCCTCCTCCGGCTCCTTCTCCTCCTCCTGCTCCTTCTCCTCCTCCTGCTCCTTCTCCTCCTCCTGCTCATTTTCCTCCTCCTGCCGCTTCTCCTCCTCCTGCTCCTTCTCCTCCTCCTGCTCCTTCTCCTCCTCCTGCTCCTTCTCCTCCTCCAGCTCGTTCTCCACTTCCTGCTCCTTCTCCACCGCCTGCTCCTTCTACTTCTGCTCCCCAACCTCCTCCTGCTCCTTCTCCACCTCCTGCTCCTTCACCTCCTCCTGCTCATTCCCCTCCTCCTGCTCCTTCTCCTCCTCCAGCTCGTTCTCCACCTCCAGCTCATCCTCCACAACCTGCTCCTTCTACACCTCCTGCTCCTTCTCCACCTTCGGCTCCTTCTCCACCTCCGGCTGCTTCTCCATCTCCTCCTCCTGCTCCTTCTCCACGTCCTGCTCCATCTCTACCTCCTTCTCCTTCCTCTCCTCCTCCTGCTCGTTCTCCTCCTCCTGCTCCTTCTCCACTTCCTGCTGCTTTTCCTCCTCCTGCTCCTTCTCCCCCTCCAGTTCCTTCTCCCCCTCCATTTCCTTCTCTCCCTCCTACTGCTTCTCCTCCTCCTGATCCTTCTCCTCCTCCTGCTCCTTCTCCTTCTGCATCTCCTACTCATTCTCCAAATCCTGCTCCTTCTCCTGCAACTGCTTTCTCCAATTCCTGCTCCTTATGCTCCTCCAGCTCGTTCTCCTCCTCCAGCTCGTTCTCCACAACCTGCTCCTTCTACAACTCCTGCTCCTTCTCCACCTCCGGCTCCTTGTCCTCCTCCTGCTCCTTCTCCAGCTCCTGTTCCTTCTGCATCCCCTGTTCCTTCACCACCTCCTGCTCCTTCTCCACCTCCTGCTCCCTCTCCACCTACTGCTCCTCCCCCCTTCCGCTCCATCTCCTGCTACCCCTCCTACTCCTGCTCCTTCTCCCCCCCTGCTCCTTCTCCCCCTCCTGCTCCTTCCCCCCTCATGCTCCATCTCCACGTCCTGCTCTTTCTCCACGTCCTGCTCCGTCTCCACCTCCTGCTCCCACTCCATCGCCTGCTCCTTTTCCCCCTTCCGCTGCATCTCCTGCTACCCCTCCTACTTCTGCTCCTTCTCACCCTCCTGCTCCTTCTACCCCTCCTGCTCCTTCTCCTCCTCCTGCTCCTTCTCCTCCTCCTGCTCCTTCTCCTCCTTTTGCTCCTTCTCCTCCTCCTGCTCGTTTTCCTCCTCCTGCTCTTTCTCCACGGACTGCTCCTTCTTCTTCTGCTCCTCCTCCTCCTCCTGCTCCTTCTCCACCTCCTGATCATTCTCCACCTCCTGCTCCTTCTCCACCTCCTGCTCCTTCTCCTACTCCTGCTCCTTCTCCTCCTCCTGTTCCTTCTCCTCCTCCAGCTCGTTCTCCTCCTCCAGCTCGTTCTCCACTTCCTGCTCCTTCACCACCTCCTTTTCCTTCTCCAACTCAGTCTCCTTTTCCTTCTCCTCCTCTTGCTACTTCTCCGCTTCCTGCTCCATCTCCACCTTCTGCTCCTACTGCTCCTTCTCCTCCTCATGCTCCTTCTCCTCCTCCGGCTCCTTCTCCTCCTCCTCCTCCATATCCTCCTCCTGCTCCTTCTCCTCCACCTGCTCCTTCTCCTCCACCTGCTCCTTCTCCTCCTCCTGCTCCTTCTCCACCTCCGGCTCCTTCTCCTCCTCCTACTCCTTCCCCTCCTCCTGCTCCTTTTCTTCCTCCTACTCCTTCTCCACCTCCTGCTCCTTCTCTTTCTGCTCCTCCTCCTCCTCCTGCTCCTTCTCCACCTCCTGCTCCTTCTCCACCTCCTGTTCCTTCAACTCCTCCTGCTCCTTCTCCTCCTCCTGCTCATTTTCCTCTTCCTGCCGCTTCTCCTCCTCCTGCTCCTTCTCCTCCTCCTGCTCCATCTCCTCCTCCTGCACCTTCTCCACCGCCTGCTCCATCTCCTTCTGCTCCACCTCCTCCTCCTGCTCCTTCTCCTCCTCCAGTTCGTTCTCCTCCTCCAGCTCGCTCTCCACAACCTGCTCCTTGTACACCTCCTGCTCCATCTCCACCTCCTGCTCCCTCCCCTCCTCCTGCTCCTTTTCCACCTTCTGCTCCTTCTCCTTCTACTCCCCCTCCTGCTCCTGCTCCTTCTCGACTTCCTGCTCCTTCTCCACCTCCTGCTCCTTCTCCACCGCCTGCTCCTTCTCCTCCTCCGGCTCCTTCTCCTCCTCCTGCTCCTTCTCCTCCTCCTGCTCCTTCTCCTCCTCCTGCTCAATTTCCTCCTCCTGCCGCTTCTCCTCCTCCTGCTCCTTCTCCGCCTCCTGCTCCTTCTCCTCCTCCTGCTCCTTCTCCTCCTCCAGCTCGTTCTCCACTTCCTGCTCCTTCTCCACCGCCTGCTCCTTCTACTTCTGCTCCCCAACCTCCTCCTGCTCCTTCTCCACCTCCTGCTCCTTCACCTCCTCCTGCTCATTCCCCTCCTCCTGCTCCTTCTCCTCCTCCAGCTCGTTCTCCACCTCCAGCTCATCCTCCACAACCTGCTCCTTCTACACCTCCTGCTCCTTCTCCACCTTCGGCTCCTTCTCCACCTCCGGCTGCTTCTCCATCTCCTCCTCCTGCTCCTTCTCCACGTCCTGCTCCATCTCTACCTCCTTCTCCTTCCTCTCCTCCTCCTGCTCGTTCTCCTCCTCCTGCTCCTTCTCCACTTCCTGCTGCTTTTCCTCCTCCTGCTCCTTCTCCCCCTCCAGTTCCTTCTCCCCCTCCATTTCCTTCTCTCCCTCCTACTGCTTCTCCTCCTCCTGATCCTTCTCCTCCTCCTGCTCCTTCTCCTTCTGCATCTCCTACTCATTCTCCAAATCCTGCTCCTTCTCCTGCAACTGCTTTCTCCAATTCCTGCTCCTTATGCTCCTCCAGCTCGTTCTCCTCCTCCAGCTCGTTCTCCACAACCTGCTCCTTCTACAACTCCTGCTCCTTCTCCACCTCCGGCTCCTTGTCCTCCTCCTGCTCCTTCTCCAGCTCCTGTTCCTTCTGCATCCCCTGTTCCTTCACCACCTCCTGCTCCTTCTCCACCTCCTGCTCCCTCTCCACCTACTGCTCCTCCCCCCTTCCGCTCCATCTCCTGCTACCCCTCCTACTCCTGCTCCTTCTCCCCCCCTGCTCCTTCTCCCCCTCCTGCTCCTTCCCCCCTCATGCTCCATCTCCACGTCCTGCTCTTTCTCCACGTCCTGCTCCGTCTCCACCTCCTGCTCCCACTCCATCGCCTGCTCCTTTTCCCCCTTCCGCTGCATCTCCTGCTACCCCTCCTACTTCTGCTCCTTCTCACCCTCCTGCTCCTTCTACCCCTCCTGCTCCTTCTCCTCCTCCTGCTCCTTCTCCTCCTCCTGCTCCTTCTCCTCCTTTTGCTCCTTCTCCTCCTCCTGCTCGTTTTCCTCCTCCTGCTCTTTCTCCACGGACTGCTCCTTCTTCTTCTGCTCCTCCTCCTCCTCCTGCTCCTTCTCCACCTCCTGATCATTCTCCACCTCCTGCTCCTTCTCCACCTCCTGCTCCTTCTCCTACTCCTGCTCCTTCTCCTCCTCCTGTTCCTTCTCCTCCTCCAGCTCGTTCTCCTCCTCCAGCTCGTTCTCCACTTCCTGCTCCTTCACCACCTCCTTTTCCTTCTCCAACTCAGTCTCCTTTTCCTTCTCCTCCTCTTGCTACTTCTCCGCTTCCTGCTCCATCTCCACCTTCTGCTCCTACTGCTCCTTCTCCTCCTCATGCTCCTTCTCCTCCTCCGGCTCCTTCTCCTCCTCCTCCTCCATATCCTCCTCCTGCTCCTTCTCCTCCACCTGCTCCTTCTCCTCCACCTGCTCCTTCTCCTCCTCCTGCTCCTTCTCCACCTCCTGCTCCTTCTCCTGCTCCTGCTCCTTCTCCTCCTCCTGCTCCTTCTCCACCTCCTGCACCCTCTCCATCTACCCCTCCTTCTCCCCCTTCCGCTCCATCTCCTGCTACCCCTCCTACTCCTACTCCTGCTCCCTCTCCCCCTCCTGCTCCTTCTCCACCTCCTGCTCCGTCTCCACCTCCTGCTCCTTCTCCTCCTCAAGCTCGTTCTCCTCCTCCAGCTCCTTCTCCAACTCCTGCTCCTTCTGCTCCTCCTGCTCCTTTTCCTCGTCCTGCTCCTTTTCCTCCTCCTGCTCCTTCCCCACCTCCTGCACCCTCTCCATCTACCCCTCCTTCTCCCCCTTCCGCTCCATCTCCTGCTACCCCTCCTACTCCTACTCCTGCTCCCTCTCCCCCTCCTGCTCCTTCTCCACCTCCTGCTCCGTCTCCACCTCCTGCTCCTTCTCCTCCTCAAGCTCGTTCTCCTCCTCCAGCTCCTTCTCCAACTCCTGCTCCTTCTGCTCCTCCTGCTCCTTTTCCTCGTCCTGCTCCTTTTCCTCCTCCTGCTCCTTCTCCACCTCCTGCTCCGTCTCCATCTCCTGCTCCTTCTCCTCCTCCAGCTCGTTCTCCTCCTCCAGCTCCGTCTCCACCTCCTGCTCCTTCTCCTCCTCCTGCTCGTTCGCCTCCTCCTGCTCCTTCTCCACCCCCTGCTCCTTGTCCTTCTGCTCCCCCTCCTCCTCCTGCTCCTTCTCCACCTCCTGCTCCTTCTCTTCCTCCTGCTCATTCCCATCCTCCTGCTCCGTTTCCTCCTCCAGCTCGTTCTCCTCCTCCAGCTCGTTCTCCATAACCTGCTCCTTCTACACCTCCTGCTCCTACTCAACCTCCGGCTCCTTCTCCACCTCCGGCTCCATCTCCTCCTTCTGCTCCTTCTCCAGCTCCTGTTCTTTCTCCATGCCCTGTTCCTTCTCCACCTCCTGCTCCATCTCCACCTCCTGCTCCTTCTCCTCCAGCTCGTTCTCCTCCTCCACCTTGTTCTCCACTTCCTGCTCCTTCTCCACATTCGGCTCCTTCTCCAACTCAGGCTCCTTCTCCTTCTACTCCTCCTGCTACTTCTCCACGTCCTGCTCCATCTCCACCTCCTGCTCCTTCTGCTCCTTTTCCTCCACCAGCTCCTTCTCCTCCTCCTGCTCCTTCTCCTCTTCCTGTTCGTTCGACCCCTCCTGCTCCTTCTCCACCGCCTGCTCCTTCTCCTTCTGTTCCCCTCCTCCTCCTGCTCCTTCTCCACCTCCTGCTCCTTCTCCTCCTCCTGCTCATTACCCTCCTCCTGCTCCTTCTCCTCCTCCAGCTCGTTCTCCTCCTCCAGCTCATTCTCCACAACCTGCTCCTTCTACACGTCCTGCTCCTTCTCCACCACCGGCTCCATCTCCACCTCCGGCTGCTTCTCCATCTCCCCCACCTGCTCCTTCTTCACGTCCTGCTCCATCTCCACCTTCTGCTCCTTCTGCTCCTCCTGCTGCACTTTCTGCACCTCCTGCTCCTTCTCCACCTCAGGCTCCTTGTCCTCCTCCTGCTCCTTCTCCAGCTTTTGTTCGTTCTCCATCCCCTGTTCCTTCTCCACCTCCTGCTCCTTCTCCACCTCCTGCTCCCTCTCCACCTCGTGATCCTCCTCCCCCTTCCGCTCCATCTCCTGCTACCACTCCAACTCCTGCCCCTTCTCCCCCTCCTACTCCTTCTACCCCTCCTGCTCCTTACCCCCTCCTGCTCCATCTCCACGTCCTGCTCCTTCTCCACGTCCTGCTCCGTCTCCACCTCCTGCTCCCTCTCCATCTCCTGCTCCATTTCCCCCTTCTGCTCCATCTCTTGCTACCCCTCATACTCCTGCTCCTTCTCCCCCTCCTGCTCCTTCTCCACCTCCTGCTCCTTCTCCTCCTCCTGCTCCTTCTCCTCCTCCTGCACCTTCTCCTCCTCCTCCTCCTTCTCCACCTACTGCTCATTCTCCACCTCCTGCTCCTTCTCCTCCTCCTGCTCCTTTTTCTCCTCCTGCTCCTTATCCTGCTCCAGCTCCTTCTCCACCTTCTGCTCCTTCTCCAACTCCTGCTCCTTCTCCTCCTCCTGCTCCCTTTTCTCCTCCTGCTCCTTCTCCAGCTCCTGCTCCTTCTCCACCTCCTGCTCCTTTTCCACCTCCTGCTCCTTCTCCTCCTCCTGCACCTTCTCCTCCTCCTCCTCCTTCTCCACCTACTGCTCCTTCTCCATCTCTTGCTCCTTCTCCTCCTCCTGCTCCTTTTTCTCCTCCTGCTCCTTATCCTGCTCCAGCTCCTTCTCCACCTCCTGCTCCTTCTCCAACTCCTGCTCCTTCTCCTCCTCCTGCTCCTTTTTCTCCTCCTGCTCCTTCTCCAGCTCCTGCTCCTTCTCCACCTCCTGCTCCTTCTCCACCTCCTGCTCCTGCTCCTCTTCCTGCTCCTTCTCCTCCTCCTGCTCGTTCTCCTTCTCCTGCTCCTTCTCCTCCTCCTGCTCGTTCTCCTCCTCCTGCTCCTTCTCCTGCTCCTGCTCCTTCTCCACCTCCTGCTCCTTCACCACCTGCTGCTCCTACCCCTCCTCCTGCTCGTTGTCCTCCTCCTGCACCTTCTCCACGGCCTGCTCCTTCTCCTTCTGCTCCTTCGCCTCCTCCTGCTCCTTCTCCACCTCCTGCTCCTTCTCCTCCTCCTGCTCCTTCTCCAGCTCCTGCTCCTTCTCCTCCTCCTGCTCTTACTTCTCCTCCTGCTCCTTCGCCTCCTCCCACTCGTTCTCCTACTCCAGCTCGTTCTCCACTTCCTGCTCCTTCTCCACCTCCTTTTTCTTCTCCAACTCAGTCTCCATCTCCTTCTCCTCCTCCTGCTACTTCTCCACGTCCTGCTCCATCTCCACCTCCTGCTCCATTTGCTCCTTCTCATCCTCCTGCTCCTTCTCCTCCTCCGGCTCCTTCTCCTCCTCCCGGACCTTCTCCTGCTCATGCTGCTTCTGCACCTCCTGCTCCTTCTCCACCTCCTGCTCCTTGTCCACTTCCTGCTCCTTCACCTCCTCCTTCTCCTTCTCCATCTCCTGCTCATTCTCCAATTCCTGCTCCTTCTCCTCCAACTGCTCTTTCTCCAATTCCTGCTCCTTCTGCTTATCCTCCTCCTAATCCTTCTACTCCTCATGCTCCTTCTCCAGCTCCTGGTCCTTATCCATCTCCTGTTCCTTCTCCATCACCTGCTCCTTCTCCCCCTCCTGCTCCTTCTCCACGTCCTGCTCCGTCTCCACGTCCTGCTCCTTCTCCACCTGCTGCTCCCTCTCCATCTCCTGCTCCTTTTCCACCTTCTGCTCCATCTCCTGCTACCCCTGCTACTCCTGCTCCTTCTCCCCATCCTGCTCCTTCTCCTACTCCAGTTCCTTCTCCTCTACCTACACCTTCTCCTGCTCCTGCTCGTTCTCCTCCTCCTGCTCGTTCTCCACCTCCTGCTCCTTCTCCTCCTCCTGCTCCTTCTCCTGCTCCTGCTGCTTCTCCTGCTCCTGTTCCTTATCCACTTCCTGCTCCTTCTCCACCTCCTGCTCCTTTCCCTCCTCCTGGTCGTTTTCCACCTCCTAGTCCGCCTCCACCGCCTGCTCCTTCTCCGTCTGCTCCTCCTCCTCCTCCTGCTCCTTCCCCACCTCTTGCTCCTTCTCCACCTCCTGCTCCTTCTCCACCTGCTGCTGCTTCTCCACCTCCTGCTCCTTCTCCTCTTCCTGCTCCTTCTCCACCTCCTGCTCCTTCTCCTCCTCCAGCTTGTTCTCCTCCCCCAGCTCGTTCTCCGCTTCCTGCTGCTCCTCCACCTCCGGCTCTTTCTCCATCTCGGGCTCCTTCTCCTCCTCCTGCAACTTCTCCACGTCCTGCTCCATCTCCACCTAATGCTCCTTTTGCTCCTTCTCTTCGTCCTGCTCCGTCTCCTCCGGCGCCTTCTCCTCTTCCTGCTCCTTCTCCTGCTCCTGCTACTTCTGCACCTCATGCTCCTTCTCCACCTCCTGCTCCTTCTCCACCTCCTGGTCCTCCTCCAACAGCTGCTCCTTCTCCACCTCCTGCTCCTTCTCCTCCTCCTGCTCCTTCTCCTGCTCCTGCTACTTCTGCACCTCATGCTCCTTCTCCACCTCCTGCTCCTTCTCCAGCTCCTGCTCCTCCTCCACCTGCTGCTCCTTCTCCACCTCCTGCTCCTTCTCCTCCTCCTGCTACTTTTCCTCCACCAGGCTCCTTCTCCTCCTCCTGCATCTTCTCCTACTCCTGCTCCTTCTCCTACTCCTGCTCCTTCTACTCCTCCTGCTTCTTCTCCTCGTTCAGCTCGTTCTCCTCCTCCAGCTCGTTCTCCACAACCTGCTCCTTCTACACCTCCTGCTCCTTCTCCACCTCTGGCTCCTTCCCCACCTCCGGCTCCTTCTCTTTCTCCTCCTCCTCCTCCTTCTGCTCCTCCTCCTGCTCTTTCTGCTCCTCCTGCTCCTTCTCCAGCTCCTGTTCCTTCTCCAATTCCTGCTCGCCCTCCTACTCCTGCTCCTTCTCCCCCTCCTGCTCCATCTCCACGTCCTGCTCCTTCTCCACGTCCTGCTCCTTCTCCACCTCCTGCTCCCTCTCCATCTCCTGCTCCTTTTCCCCCTTCCGCTCCATCTTCTGCTACCCCTCCTACTCCTGCTCCTTCTCCCCCTCCTGCTCATTCTCCAACTCCTGCTCCGTCTCCCCCTGCTGCTCCAACTCCTCCTCCTGCACCTTCTCCTCCTCCTCCTCCTTCTCCACCTCCTGCTGCTTCTCCTGCTCCTGCTCCTTCTCCTGCTCCTGCTCCTTCTCCTCCTCCTGCTCCTTTTCCTCCTCCTGCTCCTTCTCCTCCTCCAGCTCCTTCTCCTCCTAGTGCTGCTTCCCCACCGCCTGCTCGTTCTCCACCTCCTTCTGCTTCTCCTCCTCGTGCTCCTTCTCCTCCTCCTGCTCCTTCTCCTCCAGCTCGTTCTCCACAACCTGCTCCTTCTCCTCCTCCTGCTCCTTCACCACGTTCTGCTCATTCTGCTCCGCCTCCTCCTGCTTTGTCTCCACTAACTGCTATTTCTCCTCCAGCTGCTCCTTCTCCAATTGCTGCTCCTTCTGCTCCTTTTCCTCCAGTTCCTTCTCCACCTATTGCTCCCTCTCGATCTCCTGCTCCTTCACCCCCTTCCGCTCCATCTCCTGGAACCCCTCCTTCTCCTGCTCCTTTACCCACTCCTGCTCCTTCTCCCCCTCCTGCTCTTTCTCCACCTCCTGCTCCTTCGATAACTCCTGGTCCCTTTCCATCCCCTGCACCTTCTGCCCCTTCGCCTCCTTCTTCTCCTCCTCCACCTCCTGCTTACCTGTCGACCTCCTGCTCCTTCTCCTGCTCCTGCTCCATCTCATTTTGCTCCCTCTCCTTCTCCTGCTCATTCTTCACCTCCTGCTCATTCTTCATCTCCTCCTGCTTCTCCTCCTGCTGCTGCTTCTCCTCCTCCTGCTCCTTCTCCTTCTGCTACCACTCCTCCTCCTGTGCATTCTTCACCTCCAACTCATTCTTCACCTCCTGCTGATTCTCCTACTCCTGCTCCTTCATCTCCTCCAGCTCGTTCTCAACAATCTGCTCCTCCTGCTCCTGCTCCTTCTCCTGCTCATTCTCCTCCTCCTTCTCCAAATCCTGCTCCTTCTCCTCCACCTGCAGTCGGATAGATCTTATTTCAGTCAGCTCGATCTTTCTGCTTCAAAGCAAAAAGATTTTATCTCAAAATATAAGAACTTTTCGTGGTTCTTGTCAATTTTTGTTGGTTTTCATCTAATGAACTTATTTCAGTCAGCTAGATCTTTCTTCTTCAAAGCAAAAAGATTTTATCTTCAAATACAAGAACTTTTTGTGGCTTTCTTTGTTTTCAGCAAATGAACATATTTCAGCGAGCTGGAAGTTTCTTCTTTAATAGCTCAAGATTTTATCTTAAAATGCAAGAACTTTTCGTGGTTCTTGTCATTTTTTGTTGGTTTTCATCCAATGAACTAATTTCAGCTAGCTAGATCTTTCTTCTTCAAAGCAAAAAGATTTCATCTTCAAATACATGAACTTTTCGTGGTTTTGTTGGTTTTCAGCAAATGAACATATTTCAGCGAGCTGGAAGTTTTTTCTTTGATAGCTCAAGATTTTATCTTAAAATACAAGAACATTTCGTGGATCTTGTGAATTCTTGTTGGTTTTCATCGAATGAACTTATTTCAGTCAGCTGGATCTTTCTTCTTCAAAGCAAAAAGATATTATCTTCAAATGCAAGAACTTTTCGTGGTTTTGTTGGGTTTCAGCAAATGAACATATTTCAGCGAGCTGGAAGTTTTTTCTTTAAGAGCGTAAGATTTTATCTTAAAATACAAGAACTTTTCGTGGTTCTTGTCAATTTTTGTTGGTTTTCATCCAATGAACTTTTTTCAGTCAGCTCGATCTTGCTTCTTTAATGCAAAAGATTTTATCTTCAAATACAAGAACTTTTCGTGGTTTTCTTGGTTTTCAGCAAAAGAACATATTTCAGCGAGCTTGAAGTTTTTTCTTTAATAGCGTAAGATTTTGCCTTAAAATACAAGAACTTTTCGTGGTTCTTGTCAATTTTTGTTGGTTTTCATCCAATAAACTTATTTCAGTCAGCTAGATCTTTCTTCTTCAAAGCAAAAAGATTTTATCTTCAAACACAAGAACTTTTCGTGGTTTTGTTGGTTTTCTGCAAAAGAACATATTTCAGCGAGCTCGAAGTTTTTTCTTCAATAGCATAAGATTTTATCTTAAAATACAAGAACTTTTCGTGGTTCTTGTCAATTTTTCTTATTTTTTATCCAATGAACTTATTTCGGTCAGCTCGATCTTTATTCTTCAAAGCAAAAAGATTTTATTTTCAAATACAAGAACTTTTCGTGGTTTTGTTGGTTTTCAGCAAAAGAACATATTTCAGCGAGCTGGAAGTTTTTTCTTTGATAGCTCAAGATTTTATCTTAAAATACAAGAATATTTCGTGGATCTTGTGAATTCTTGTTGGTTTTCATCTAATGAACTTATTTCAGTCAGCGAGATCTTTCTTCTTTTGTGCAAAAAGATTTTATCTTCAAACAAAGAACTTTTCGTGGTTATGTTGGTTTTCAGCAAAAGAACATATTTCAGCGAGCTCGAAGTTTTTTCTTTAATAGAATAAGATTTTATCTTAAAACACAAGAACTTTTCGTGGTGCTTGTCAATTTTTGTTGGTTTTCATCGAATGAACTTATTTCAGTCAGCTGGATCTTTCTTCTTCAAAGCAAAAAGATTTTATCTTCAAATACAAGAACTTTTCGTGGTTTTGTTGGTTTTCAGCAAAAGAACATATTTCAGCAAACGAGAAGTTTTTTTTTTAATAGCGTAAGATTTTGCCTTAAAATACAAGAACTTTTCGTGGTTCTTGTCAATTTTTGTTGGTTTTCATCTGATGAACTTATTTCAGTCAGCTTGATCTTTCTTCTTCAAAGCAAAAAGATTTCATCTTCAAACACAAGAACTTTTCGTGGTTTTGTTGGTTTTCAGCAAAAAACATATTTCAGCGAGCTCGAAGTTTTTTCTTTAATAGCATAAGATTTTATCTTAAAATACATGAACTTTTCGTGGTTCTTTTCAATTTTTGTTGGTTTTCATCTCATGAACTTATTTCAGTCAGCTAGATCTTCCTTCTTCAAAGCAAAAAGATTTTATCTTCAAATACAATAACTTTTCGTGGTTTTGTTGGTTTTCAGCAAAAGAACATATTTCAGCGAGCTGGAAGATTTTTCTTTAATAGCTCAAGATTTTATCTTAAAATACAAGAACATTTCGTGGTTCTTGTGAATTCTTGTTGGTTTTCATCGAATGAACTTATTTCAGTCAGCTGGATCTTTCTTCTTTAATACAAAACGATTTTATCTTCAAACACAAGAACTTTTCGTGGTTTTGTTGGTTTTCAGCAAATGAACATATTTCAGCGAGCTGGAAGTTTTTTCTTTCATTGCTCAAGATTTTATCTTAAAACACAAAAGCTTTTCGTGGTGCTTGTCAATTTTTGTTGGTTTTCATCGAATGAACTTATTTCAGTCAGCTAGATCTTTCTTCTTTAATGCAAAAAGATTTTATCTACAAATACAAGAACTTTTCGTGGTTGTGTTGGTTTTCAGCAAAAGAACATATTTCAGCGAGCTGGAAGTTTTTTCTTTAATAGCATAAGATTTTATCTTAAAATACAAGAACTTTTCGTGGATTTGTTGGTTTTCAGCAAAAGAACATATTTCAGCGAGCTTGAAGTTTTTTCTTTAATAGCGTAAGATTTTGCCTTATAATGCAAGAACTTTTCGTGGTTCTTGTCAATTTTTGTTGGTTTTCATCTCATGAAATTGTTTCAGTCAGCCAGATATTTCTTCTTCAAAGCAAAAAGATTTTATCTTCAAATACAAGAACTTTTCGTGGTTTTGTTGGTTTTCTGCAAAAGAACATATTTCAGCGAGCTGGAAGTTTTTTCTTTAATAGCACAAGATTTTATCTTAAAATACAAGAACTTTTCGTGGATCTTGTGAATTCTTGTTGCTTTTCATCTAATGAACTTATTTCAGTCAGCGAGATCTTTATTCTTCAAAGCAAAAAGATTTTATCTTCAAACACAATAACTTTTCGTGGTTTTGTTGGTTTTCAGCAAAAGAACATATTTCAGCGAGCTGGAAGTTTTTTCTTTAAGAGCGTAAGATTTTATCTTAAAATACAAGAACTTTTCGTGGTTCTTGTCAATTTTTGTTGGTTTTCATCCAATGAACTTTTTTCAGTCAGCTCGATCTTGCTTCTTTAATGCAAAAGATTTTATCTTCAAATACAAGAACTTTTCGTGGTTTTCTTGGTTTTCAGCAAAAGAACATATTTCAGCGAGCTTGAAGTTTTTTCTTTAATAGCGTAAGATTTTGCCTTAAAATACAAGAACTTTTCGTGGTTCTTGTCAATTTTTGTTGGTTTTCATCCAATAAACTTATTTCAGTCAGCTAGATCTTTCTTCTTCAAAGCAAAACGATTTTATCTTCAAACACAAGAACTTTTCGTGGTTTTGTTGGTTTTCTGCAAAAGAACATATTTCAGCGAGCTCGAAGTTTTTTCTTCAATAGCATAAGATTTTATCTTAAAATACAAGAACTTTTCGTGGTTCTTGTCAATTTTTCTTATTTTTTATCCAATGAACTTATTTCGGTCAGCTCGATCTTTATTCTTCAAAGCAAAAAGATTTTATTTTCAAATACAAGAACTTTTCGTGGTTTTGTTGGTTTTCAGCAAAAGAACATATTTCAGCGAGCTGGAAGATTTTTCTTTAATAGCTCAAGATTTTATCTTAAAATACAAGAACATTTCGTGGTTCTTGTGAATTCTTGTTGGTTTTCATCGAATGAACTTATTTCAGTCAGCTGGATCTTTCTTCTTTAATACAAAACGATTTTATCTTCAAACACAAGAACTTTTCGTGGTTTTGTTGGTTTTCAGCAAATGAACATATTTCAGCGAGCTGGAAGTTTTTTCTTTCATTGCTCAAGATTTTATCTTAAAACACAAAAGCTTTTCGTGGTGCTTGTCAATTTTTGTTGGTTTTCATCGAATGAACTTATTTCAGTCAGCTAGATCTTTCTTCTTTAATGCAAAAAGATTTTATCTACAAATACAAGAACTTTTCGTGGTTGTGTTGGTTTTCAGCAAAAGAACATATTTCAGCGAGCTGGAAGTTTTTTCTTTAATAGCATAAGATTTTATCTTAAAATACAAGAACTTTTCGTGGATTTGTTGGTTTTCAGCAAAAGAACATATTTCAGCGAGCTTGAAGTTTTTTCTTTAATAGCGTAAGATTTTGCCTTATAATGCAAGAACTTTTCGTGGTTCTTGTCAATTTTTGTTGGTTTTCATCTAATGAAATTGTTTCAGTCAGCCAGATATTTCTTCTTCAAAGCAAAAAGATTTTATCTTCAAATACAAGAACTTTTCGTGGTTTTGTTGGTTTTCTGCAAAAGAACATATTTCAGCGAGCTGGAAGTTTTTTCTTTAATAGCACAAGATTTTATCTTAAAATACAAGAACTTTTCGTGGATCTTGTGAATTCTTGTTGCTTTTCATCTAATGAACTTATTTCAGTCAGCGAGATCTTTATTCTTCAAAGCAAAAAGATTTTATCTTCAAACACAATAACTTTTCGTGGTTTTGTTGGTTTTCAGCAAAAGAACATATTTCAGCGAGCTGGAAGTTTTTTCTTTAAGAGCGTAAGATTTTATCTTAAAATACAAGAACTTTTCGTGGTTCTTGTCAATTTTTGTTGGTTTTCATCCAATGAACTTTTTTCAGTCAGCTCGATCTTGCTTCTTTAATGCAAAAGATTTTATCTTCAAATACAAGAACTTTTCGTGGTTTTCTTGGTTTTCAGCAAAAGAACATATTTCAGCGAGCTTGAAGTTTTTTCTTTAATAGCGTAAGATTTTGCCTTAAAATACAAGAACTTTTCGTGGTTCTTGTCAATTTTTGTTGGTTTTCATCCAATAAACTTATTTCAGTCAGCGAGATCTTTCTTCTTCAAAGCAAAAAGATTTTATCTTCAAACACAAGAACTTTTCGTGGTTTTGTTGGTTTTCTGCAAAAGAACATATTTCAGCGAGCTCGAAGTTTTTTCTTCAATAGCATAAGATTTTATCTTAAAATACAAGAACTTTTCGTGGTTCTTGTCAATTTTTCTTATTTTTTATCCAATGAACTTATTTCGGTCAGCTCGATCTTTATTCTTCAAAGCAAAAAGATTTTATCTTCAAATACAATAACTTTTCGTGGTTTTGTTGGTTTTCAGCAAAAGAACATATTTCAGCGAGCTGGAAGATTTTTCTTTAATAGCTCAAGATTTTATCTTAAAATACAAGAACATTTCGTGGTTCTTGTGAATTCTTGTTGGTTTTCATCGAATGAACTTATTTCAGTCAGCTGGATCTTTCTTCTTTAATACAAAACGATTTTATCTTCAAACACAAGAACTTTTCGTGGTTTTGTTGGTTTTCAGCAAATGAACATATTTCAGCGAGCTGGAAGTTTTTTCTTTCATTGCTCAAGATTTTATCTTAAAACACAAAAGCTTTTCGTGGTGCTTGTCAATTTTTGTTGGTTTTCATCGAATGAACTTATTTCAGTCAGCTAGATCTTTCTTCTTTAATGCAAAAAGATTTTATCTACAAATACAAGAACTTTTCGTGGTTGTGTTGGTTTTCAGCAAAAGAACATATTTCAGCGAGCTGGAAGTTTTTTCTTTAATAGCATAAGATTTTATCTTAAAATACAAGAACTTTTCGTGGATTTGTTGGTTTTCAGCAAAAGAACATATTTCAGCGAGCTTGAAGTTTTTTCTTTAATAGCGTAAGATTTTGCCTTATAATGCAAGAACTTTTCGTGGTTCTTGTCAATTTTTGTTGGTTTTCATCTAATGAAATTGTTTCAGTCAGCGAGATCTTTATTCTTCAAAGCAAAAAGATTTTATCTTCAAACACAATAACTTTTCGTGGTTTTGTTGGTTTTCAGCAAAAGAACATATTTCAGCGAGCTGGAAGTTTTTTCTTTAAGAGCGTAAGATTTTATCTTAAAATACAAGAACTTTTCGTGGTTCTTGTCAATTTTTGTTGGTTTTCATCCAATGAACTTTTTTCAGTCAGCTCGATCTTGCTTCTTTAATGCAAAAGATTTTATCTTCAAATACAAGAACTTTTCGTGGTTTTCTTGGTTTTCAGCAAAAGAACATATTTCAGCGAGCTTGAAGTTTTTTCTTTAATAACGTAAGATTTTGCCTTAAAATACAAGAACTTTTCGTGGTTCTTGTCAATTTTTGTTGGTTTTCATCCAATAAACTTATTTCAGTCAGCTAGATCTTTCTTCTTCAAAGCAAAAAGATTTTATCTTCAAACACAAGAACTTTTCGTGGTTTTGTTGGTTTTCTGCAAAAGAACATATTTCAGCGAGCTCGAAGTTTTTTCTTCAATAGCATAAGATTTTATCTTAAAATACCAGAACTTTTCGTGGTTCTTGTCAATTTTTCTTATTTTTTATCCAATGAACTTATTTCGGTCAGCTCGATCTTTATTCTTCAAAGCAAAAAGATTTTATTTTCAAATACAAGAACTTTTCGTGGTTTTGTTGGTTTTCAGCAAAAGAACATATTTCAGCGAGCTGGAAGTTTTTTCTTTGATAGCTCAAGATTTTATCTTAAAATACAAGAACATTTCGTGGATCTTGTGAATTCTTGTTGGTTTTCATCTAATGAACTTATTTCAGTCAGCGAGATCTTTCTTCTTTTGTGCAAAAAGATTTTATCTTCAAACAAAGAACTTTTCGTGGTTATGTTGGTTTTCAGCAAAAGAACATATTTCAGCGAGCTCGAAGTTTTTTCTTTAATAGAATAAGATTTTATCTTAAAACACAAGAACTTTTCGTGGTGCTTGTCAATTTTTGTTGGTTTTCATCGAATGAACTTATTTCAGTCAGCTGGATCTTTCTTCTTCAAAGCAAAAAGATTTTATCTTCAAATACAAGAACTTTTCGTGGTTTTGTTGGTTTTCAGCAAAAGAACATATTTCAGCAAACGAGAAGTTTTTTTTTTAATAGCGTAAGATTTTGCCTTAAAATACAAGAACTTTTCGTGGTTCTTGTCAATTTTTGTTGGTTTTCATCTGATGAACTTATTTCAGTCAGCTTGATCTTTCTTCTTCAAAGCAAAAAGATTTCATCTTCAAACACAAGAACTTTTCGTGGTTTTGTTGGTTTTCAGCAAAAAACATATTTCAGCGAGCTCGAAGTTTTTTCTTTAATAGCATAAGATTTTATCTTAAAATACATGAACTTTTCGTGGTTCTTTTCAATTTTTGTTGGTTTTCATCTCATGAACTTATTTCAGTCAGCTAGATCTTCCTTCTTCAAAGCAAAAAGATTTTATCTTCAAATACAATAACTTTTCGTGGTTTTGTTGGTTTTCAGCAAAAGAACATATTTCAGCGAGCTGGAAGATTTTTCTTTAATAGCTCAAGATTTTATCTTAAAATACAAGAACATTTCGTGGTTCTTGTGAATTCTTGTTTGTTTTCATCGAATGAACTTATTTCAGTCAGCTGGATCTTTCTTCTTTAATACAAAACGATTTTATCTTCAAACACAAGAACTTTTCGTGGTTTTGTTGGTTTTCAGCAAATGAACATATTTCAGCGAGCTGGAAGTTTTTTCTTTCATTGCTCAAGATTTTATCTTAAAACACAAAAGCTTTTCGTGGTGCTTGTCAATTTTTGTTGGTTTTCATCGAATGAACTTATTTCAGTCAGCTAGATCTTTCTTCTTTAATGCAAAAAGATTTTATATACAAATACAAGAACTTTTCGTGGTTGTGTTGGTTTTCAGCAAAAGAACATATTTCAGCGAGCTGGAAGTTTTTTCTTTAATAGCATAAGATTTTATCTTAAAATACAAGAACTTTTCGTGGATTTGTTGGTTTTCAGCAAAAGAACATATTTCAGCGAGCTTGAAGTTTTTTCTTTGATAGCGTAAGGTTTTGCCTTATAATGCAAGAACTTTTCGTGGTTCTTGTCAATTTTTGTTGGTTTTCATCTAATGAAATTGTTTCAGTCAGCCAGATATTTCTTCTTCAAAGCAAAAAGATTTTATCTTCAAATACAAGAACTTTTCGTGGTTTTGTTGGTTTTCTGCAAAAGAACATATTTCAGCGAGCTGGAAGTTTTTTCTTTAATAGCATAAGATTTTATCTTAAAATACAAGAACTTTTCGTGGATCTTGTGAATTCTTGTTGGTTTTCATCTAATGAACTTATGTCAGTCAGCGAGATCTTTATTCTTCAAAGCAAAAAGATTTTATCTTCAAACACAATAACTTTTCGTGGTATTGTTGGTTTTCAGCAAAAGAACATATTTCAGCGAGCTCGAAGTGTTTTCTTTAATAGAATAAGATTTTATCTTAAAACACAATAACTTTTCGTGGATTTGTTGGTTTTCAGCAAAAGAACATATTTCAGCGAGCTCGAAGTGTTTTCTTTAATAGAATAAGATTTTATCTTAAAACACAAGAACATTTCGTGGTTTTCTTTGTATTCAGCAAATGAACATATTTCAGCGAGCTGGAAGTTTTTTCTTTAATAGCTCAAGATTTTATCTTAAAATACAAGAACTTTTCGTGGTTCTTGTCAATTTTTGTTGGTTTTCATCTAATGAACTTATTTCAGTCAGCTGGAACTTTCTTCTTCAAAGCAAAAAGATTTTATCTTCAAATACAAGAACTTTTCGTGGTTTTCTTGGTTTTCAGCAAATGAACATATTTCAGCGAGCTGGAAGTTTTTTCTTTAAGAGCGTAAGATTTTATCTTAAAATACAAGAACATTTCGTGGTTCTTGTGAATTCTTGTTGGTTTTCATCCAATGAACTTATTTCAGTCAGGTAGATCTTTCTTCTTTAAAGCAAAAGATTTCATCTTCAAATACAAGAACTTTTCGTGGTTTTCTTTGTTTTCAGCAAATGAACATATTTCAGCGAGCTGGAAGTTTTTTCCTTAATAGCTCAAGATTTTATCTTAAAATACAAGAACTTTTCGTGGTTCTTGTCAATTTCTGTTGGTTTTCATCTCATGAACTTATTTCAGTCAGCTAGATCTTTCTTCTTTAATGCAAAAAGATTTTATCTTCAAACACTAGAACTTTTCGTGGTTTTGTTGGTTTTCAGCAAAAGAACATATTTCAGCGAGCTCGAAGTTTCTTCTTTAATAGCATAAGATTTTATCTTAAAACACAATAACTTTTCGTGTTTCATGTCAATTTTTGTTGATTTTCATCTAATGAACTTATTTCAGTCAGCTAGATCTTTCTTTAATGCAAAAAGATTTCATCTTCAAATACAAGAACTTTTCGTGGTTTTGTTGGTTTTCAGCAAATGAACATATTTCAGCGAGCTGGTAGTTTTTTTCTTTTATAGCTCAAGATTTTATCTTAAAATACAAGAACTTCTCGTGGTTCTTGTCAATTTTTGTTGGTTTTCATCCAATGAACTTATTTTAGTCAGCTAGATCTTTCTGCTTCAAAGCAAAAAGATTTTATCTTCAAATACAAGACCTTTTCGTGGTTTTGTTGGTTTTCAGCAAATGAACATATTTCAGGGAGCTGGAAGTTTTTTCTTTAATAGCTCAAGATTTTATCTTAAAATACAAGAACTTTTCGTGGTTCTTGTCAATTTTTCTTATTTTTTATCCAATGAACTTATTTCAGACAGCTCGATCTTTATTCTTCAAAGCAAAAAGATTTTATTTTCAAATACAAGAACTTTTCGTGGTTTTGTTGGTTTTCAGCAAAAGAACATATTTCAGCGAGCTGGAAGTTCTTTCTTTGATAGCTCAAGATTTTATCTTAAAATACAAGAACATTTCGTGGATCTTGTGAATTCTTGTTGGTTTTCATCTAATGAACTTATTTCAGTCAGCGAGATCTTTCTTCTTTTGTGCAAAAAGATTTTATCTTCAAACAAAGAACTTTTCGTGGTTATGTTGGTTTTCAGCAAAAGAACATATTTCAGCGAGCTCGAAGTTTTTTCTTTAATAGAATAAGATTTTATCTTAAAACACAAGAACTTTTCGTGGTGCTTGTCAATTTTTGTTGGTTTTCATCGAATGAACTTATTTCAGTCAGCTGGATCTTTCTTCTTCAAAGCAAAAAGATTTTATCTTCAAATACAAGAACTTTTCGTGGTTTTGTTGGTTTTCAGCAAAAGAACATATTTCAGCAAACGAGAAGTTTTTTTTTTAATAGCGTAAGATTTTGCCTTAAAATACAAGAACTTTTCGTGGTTCTTGTCAATTTTTGTTGGTTTTCATCTGATGAACTTATTTCAGTCAGCTTGATCTTTCTTCTTCAAAGCAAAAAGATTTCATCTTCAAATACAAGAACTTTTCGTGGTTTTGTTGGTTTTCAGCAAAAAACATATTTCAGCGAGCTCGAAGTTTTTTCTTTAATAGCATAAGATTTTATCTTAAAATACATGAACTTTTCGTGGTTCTTTTCAATTCTTGTTGGTTTTCATCGAATGAACTTATTTCAGTCAGCTAGATCTTTCTTCTTTAATGCAAAACGATTTTATCTTCAAACACAAGAACTTTTCGTGGTTTTGTTGGTTTTCAGCAAATGAACATATTTCAGCGAGCTGGAAGTTTTTTCTTTCATTGCTCAAGATTTTATCTTAAAACACAAAAGCTTTTCGTGGTGCTTGTCAATTTTTGTTGGTTTTCATCGAATGAACTTATTTCAGTCAGCTAGATCTTTCTTCTTTAATGCAAAAAGATTTTATCTTCAAATACAAGAACTTTTCGTGGTTGTGTTGGTTTTCAGCAAAAGAACATATTTCAGCGAGCTGGAAGTTTTTTCTTTAATAGCATAAGATTTTATCTTAAAATACAAGAACTTTTCGTGGTGCTTGTCAATTTTTGTTGGTTTTCATCTGATGAACTTATTTCAGTCAGCTTGATCTTTCTTCTTCAAAGCAAAAAGATTTCATCTTCAAATACAAGAACTTTTCGTGGTTTTGTTGGTTTTCAGCAAAAAACATATTTCAGCGAGCTCGAAGTTTTTTCTTTAATAGCATAAGATTTTATCTTAAAATACATGAACTTTTCGTGGTTCTTTTCAATTTTTGTTGGTTTTCATCTCATGAACTTATTTCAGTCAGCTGCATCTTCCTTCTTCAAAGCAAAAAGATTTTATCTTCAAATACAATAACTTTTCGTGGTTTTGTTGGTTTTCAGCAAAAGAACATATTTCAGCGAGCTGGAAGATTTTTCTTTAATAGCTCAAGATTTTATCTTAAAATACAAGAACATTTCGTGGTTCTTGTGAATTCTTGTTGGTTATCATCGAATGAACTTATTTCAGTCAGCTAGATCTTTCTTCTTTAATGCAAAACGATTTTATCTTCAAACACAAGAACTTTTCGTGGTTTTGTTGGTTTTCTGCAAATGAACATATTTCAGTGAGCTGGAAGTTTTTTCTTTCATTGCTCAAGATTTTATCTTGAAACACAAAAGCTTTTCGTGGTGCTTGTCAATTTTTGTTGGTTTTCATCGAATGAACTTATTTCAGTCAGCTAGATCTTTCTTCTTTAATGCAAAAAGATTTTATCTTCAAATACAAGAACTTTTCGTGGTTGTGTTGGTTTTCAGCAAAAGAACATATTTCAGCGAGCTTGAAGTTTTTTCTTTAATAGCGTAAGATTTTGCCTTATAATGCAAGAACTTTTCGTGGTTCTTGTCAATTTTTGTTGGTTTTCATCTCATGAAATTGTTTCAGTCAGCCAGATCTTTCTTCTTCAAAGCAAAAAGATTTTATCTTCAAATACAAGAACTTTTCGTGGTTTTGTTGGTTTTCTGCAAAAGAACATATTTCAGCGAGCTGGAAGTTTTTTCTTTAATAGCACAAGATTTTATCTTAAAATACAAGAACTTTTCGTGGATCTTGTGAATTCTTGTTGCTTTTCATCTAATGAACTTATTTCAGTCAGCGAGATCTTTATTCTTCAAAGCAAAAAGATTTTATCTTCAAACACAATAACTTTTCGTGGTTTTGTTGGTTTTCAGCAAAAGAACATATTTCAGCGAGCTCGAAGTGTTTTCTTTAATAGAATAAGATTTTATCTTAAAACACAAGAACTTTTCGTGGATTTGTTGGTTTTCAGCAAAAGAACATATTTCAGCGAGCTCGAAGTGTTTTCTTTAATAGAATAAGATTTTATCTTAAAACACAAGAACATTTCGTGGTTTTCTTTGTATTCAGCAAATGAACATATTTCAGCGAGCTGGAAGTTTTTTCTTTAATAGCTCAAGATTTTATCTTAAAATACAAGAACTTTTCGTGGTTCTTGTCAATTTTTGTTGGTTTTCATCTAATGAACTTATTTCAGTCAGCTGGAACTTTCTTCTTCAAAGCAAAAAGATTTTATCTTCAAATACAAGAACTTTTCGTGGTTTTCTTGGTTTTCAGCAAATGAACATATTTCAGCGAGCTGGAAGTTTTTTCTTTAAGAGCGTAAGATTTTATCTTAAAATACAAGAACATTTCGTGGTTCTTGTGAATTCTTGTTGGTTTTCATCCAATGAACTTATTTCAGTCAGGTAGATCTTTCTTCTTTAAAGCAAAAGATTTCATCTTCAAATACAAGAACTTTTCGTGGTTTTCTTTGTTTTCAGCAAATGAACATATTTCAGCGAGCTGGAAGTTTTTTCCTTAATAGCTCAAGATTTTATCTTAAAATACAAGAACTTTTCGTGGTTCTTGTCAATTTCTGTTGGTTTTCATCTCATGAACTTATTTCAGTCAGCTAGATCTTTCTTCTTTAATGCAAAAAGATTTTATCTTCAAACACTGGAACTTTTCGTGGTTTTGTTGGTTTTCAGCAAAAGAACATATTTCAGCGAGCTCGAAGTTTCTTCTTTAATAGCATAAGATTTTATCTTAAAACACAATAACTTTTCGTGGTTCATGTCAATTTTTGTTGATTTTCATCTAATGAACTTATTTCAGTCAGCTAGATCTTTCTTTAATGCAAAAAGATTTTATCTTCAAATACAAGACCTTTTCGTGGTTTTGTTGGTTTTCAGCAAATGAACATATTTCAGGGAGCTGGAAGTTTTTTCTTTAATAGCTCAAGATTTTATCTTAAAATACAAGAACTTTTCGTGGTTCTTGTCAATTTTTGTTGGTTTTCATCTCATGAACTTATTTCAGACAGCTGGATCTTTCTTCTTCAATGCAAAAAGATTTTACCTTAAAATACAAGAACTTTTCGTTGTTTTGTTGGTTTTCAGCAAAAGAACATATTTCAGCGAGCTCGAAATTTTTTCTTTAATAGCGTAAGAGTTTGCCTTGAAATAGAAGAACTTTTCCTGGTTCTTTTCAATTTTTGTTGGTTTTCATCTGATGAACTTACTTCAGTCAGCTGGATCTTTATTCTTCAAAGCAAAAAGATTTTATCTTCAAATACAAGAACTTTTCGTGGTTTTGTTGGTTTTCAGCAAATGAACATATTTCAGCGAGCGAGAAGTTTTTTCTTCAATAGGGTAAGATTTTATCTAAAAATACAAGAACGTTTCGTCGTTCTTGTCAATTTTTGTTGGTTTTCATCTGATGAACATATTTCAGTCAGCCAGATCTTGCTTCTTCAAAGCAAAAAGATTTGATCTACAAATACAAGAACTTCTCGTGGTTTTGTTGGTTTTCAGCAAATGAACATATTTCAGCGAGCTGGAAGTTTTTTCATTAACAGCGTAAGATTTTATCTTAAAATACAAGAACTTTCCGTGGTTCTTGTCAATTTTTGTTGGTTTTCATCTAATGAAATTGTTTCAGTCAGCTAGATCTTTCTTCTTCAAAGCAAAAATATTTTATCTTCAAATACATGAACTTTTCGTGGTTTTCTTTGTTTTCAGCAAATGAACATATTTCAGCGAGCTGGAAGTTTTTTCTTTCACATCGTAAGATTTAATCTTAAAATACAAGATCTTTTCGTGGTTCTTGTCAATTTTTGTTGGTTTTCATCGAATGAACTTATTTCAGTCAGCTGGATCTTTCTTCTTCAAAGCAAAAAGATTTTATCTTCAAATACAAGAACTTTTCGTGGTTTTGTTGGTTTTCAGCAAATGAACATATTTCAGCGAGCTGGAAGTTTTTTCTTCAATTACGTAAGATTTTATCTTAAAATACAAGAACTTTTCGTGGTTCTTGTCAATTTTGGTTGGTTTTCATCTAATGAACTTATTTCAGTCAGCTAGATCTTTCTTCTTTAATGCAAAACGATTTTATCTTCAAACACAAGAACTTTTCGTGGTTGTGTTGGTTTTCAGCAAAAGAACATATTTCAGCGAGCTGGAAGTTTTTTCTTTAATAGCATAAGATTTTATCTTAAAATACAAGAACTTTTCGTGGTGCTTGTCAATTTTTGTTGGTTTTCATCTGATGAACTTATTTCAGTCAGCTTGATCTTTCTTCTTCAAAGCAAAAAGATTTCATCTTCAAATACAAGAACTTTTCGTGGTTTTGTTGGTTTTCAGCAAAAAACATATTTCAGCGAGCTCGAAGTTTTTTCTTTAATAGCATAAGATTTTATCTTAAAATACATGAACTTTTCGTGGTTCTTTTCAATTTTTGTTGGTTTTCATCTCATGAACTTATTTCAGTCAGCTGCATCTTCCTTCTTCAAAGCAAAAAGATTTTATCTTCAAATACAATAACTTTTCGTGGTTTTGTTGGTTTTCAGCAAAAGAACATATTTCAGCGAGCTGGAAGATTTTTCTTTAATAGCTCAAGATTTTATCTTAAAATACAAGAACATTTCGTGGTTCTTGTGAATTCTTGTTGGTTATCATCGAATGAACTTATTTCAGTCAGCTAGATCTTTCTTCTTTAATGCAAAACGATTTTATCTTCAAACACAAGAACTTTTCGTGGTTTTGTTGGTTTTCTGCAAATGAACATATTTCAGTGAGCTGGAAGTTTTTTCTTTCATTGCTCAAGATTTTATCTTGAAACACAAAAGCTTTTCGTGGTGCTTGTCAATTTTTGTTGGTTTTCATCGAATGAACTTATTTCAGTCAGCTAGATCTTTCTTCTTTAATGCAAAAAGATTTTATCTTCAAATACAAGAACTTTTCGTGGTTGTGTTGGTTTTCAGCAAAAGAACATATTTCAGCGAGCTTGAAGTTTTTTCTTTAATAGTGTAAGATTTTGCCTTATAATGCAAGAACTTTTCGTGGTTCTTGTCAATTTTTGTTGGTTTTCATCTCATGAAATTGTTTCAGTCAGCCAGATCTTTCTTCTTCAAAGCAAAAAGATTTTATCTTCAAATACAAGAACTTTTCGTGGTTTTGTTGGTTTTCTGCAAAAGAACATATTTCAGCGAGCTGGAAGTTTTTTCTTTAATAGCACAAGATTTTATCTTAAAATACAAGAACTTTTCGTGGATCTTGTGAATTCTTGTTGCTTTTCATCTAATGAACTTATTTCAGTCAGCGAGATCTTTATTCTTCAAAGCAAAAAGATTTTATCTTCAAACACAATAACTTTTCGTGGTTTTGTTGGTTTTCAGCAAAAGAACATATTTCAGCGAGCTCGAAGTGTTTTCTTTAATAGAATAAGATTTTATCTTAAAACACAAGAACTTTTCGTGGATTTGTTGGTTTTCAGCAAAAGAACATATTTCAGCGAGCTCGAAGTGTTTTCTTTAATAGAATAAGATTTTATCTTAAAACACAAGAACATTTCGTGGTTTTCTTTGTATTCAGCAAATGAACATATTTCAGCGAGCTGGAAGTTTTTTCTTTAATAGCTCAAGATTTTATCTTAAAATACAAGAACTTTTCGTGGTTCTTGTCAATTTTTGTTGGTTTTCATCTAATGAACTTATTTCAGTCAGCTGGAACTTTCTTCTTCAAAGCAAAAAGATTTTATCTTCAAATACAAGAACTTTTCGTGGTTTTCTTGGTTTTCAGCAAATGAACATATTTCAGCGAGCTGGAAGTTTTTTCTTTAAGAGCGTAAGATTTTATCTTAAAATACAAGAACATTTCGTGGTTCTTGTGAATTCTTGTTGGTTTTCATCCAATGAACTTATTTCAGTCAGGTAGATCTTTCTTCTTTAAAGCAAAAGATTTCATCTTCAAATACAAGAACTTTTCGTGGTTTTCTTTGTTTTCAGCAAATGAACATATTTCAGCGAGCTGGAAGTTTTTTCCTTAATAGCTCAAGATTTTATCTTAAAATACAAGAACTTTTCGTGGTTCTTGTCAATTTCTGTTGGTTTTCATCTCATGAACTTATTTCAGTCAGCTAGATCTTTCTTCTTTAATGCAAAAAGATTTTATCTTCAAACACTGGAACTTTTCGTGGTTTTGTTGGTTTTCAGCAAAAGAACATATTTCAGCGAGCTCGAAGTTTCTTCTTTAATAGCATAAGATTTTATCTTAAAACACAATAACTTTTCGTGGTTCATGTCAATTTTTGTTGATTTTCATCTAATGAACTTATTTCAGTCAGCTAGATCTTTCTTTAATGCAAAAAGATTTTATCTTCAAATACAAGACCTTTTTGTGGTTTTGTTGGTTTTCAGCAAATGAACATATTTCAGGGAGCTGGAAGTTTTTTCTTTAATAGCTCAAGATTTTATCTTAAAATACAAGAACTTTTCGTGGTTCTTGTCAATTTTTGTTGGTTTTCATCTCATGAACTTATTTCAGACAGCTGGATCTTTCTTCTTCAATGCAAAAAGATTTTACCTTAAAATACAAGAACTTTTCGTTGTTTTGTTGGTTTTCAGCAAAAGAACATATTTCAGCGAGCTCGAAATTTTTTCTTTAATAGCGTAAGAGTTTGCCTTGAAATAGAAGAACTTTTCCTGGTTCTTTTCAATTTTTGTTGGTTTTCATCTGATGAACTTACTTCAGTCAGCTGGATCTTTATTCTTCAAAGCAAAAAGATTTTATCTTCAAATACAAGAACTTTTCGTGGTTTTGTTGGTTTTCAGCAAATGAACATATTTCAGCGAGCGAGAAGTTTTTTCTTCAATAGGGTAAGATTTTATCTAAAAATACAAGAACGTTTCGTCGTTCTTGTCAATTTTTGTTGGTTTTCATCTGATGAACATATTTCAGTCAGCCAGATCTTGCTTCTTCAAAGCAAAAAGATTTGATCTACAAATACAAGAACTTCTCGTGGTTTTGTTGGTTTTCAGCAAATGAACATATTTCAGCGAGCTGGAAGTTTTTTCATTAACAGCGTAAGATTTTATCTTAAAATACAAGAACTTTCCGTGGTTCTTGTCAATTTTTGTTGGTTTTCATCTAATGAAATTGTTTCAGTCAGCTAGATCTTTCTTCTTCAAAGCAAAAATATTTTATCTTCAAATACATGAACTTTTCGTGGTTTTCTTTGTTTTCAGCAAATGAACATATTTCAGCGAGCTGGAAGTTTTTTCTTTCACATCGTAAGATTTAATCTTAAAATACAAGATCTTTTCGTGGTTCTTGTCAATTTTTGTTGGTTTTCATCGAATGAACTTATTTCAGTCAGCTGGATCTTTCTTCTTCAAAGCAAAAAGATTTTATCTTCAAATACAAGAACTTTTCGTGGTTTTGTTGGTTTTCAGCAAATGAACATATTTCAGCGAGCTGGAAGTTTTTTCTTCAATTACGTAAGATTTTATCTTAAAATACAAGAACTTTTCGTGGTTCTTGTCAATTTTGGTTGGTTTTCATCTAATGAACTTATTTCAGTCAGCTAGATCTTTCTTCTTTAATGCAAAACGATTTTATCTTCAAACACAAGAACTTTTCGTGGTTTTGTTGGTTTTCTGCAAATGAACATATTTCAGTGAGCTGGAAGTTTTTTCTTTCATTGCTCAAGATTTTATCTTGAAACACAAAAGCTTTTCGTGGTGCTTGTCAATTTTTGTTGGTTTTCATCGAATGAACTTATTTCAGTCAGCTAGATCTTTCTTCTTTAATGCAAAAAGATTTTATCTTCAAATACAAGAACTTTTCGTGGTTGTGTTGGTTTTCAGCAAAAGAACATATTTCAGCGAGCTTGAAGTTTTTTCTTTAATAGCGTAAGATTTTGCCTTATAATGCAAGAACTTTTCGTGGTTCTTGTCAATTTTTGTTGGTTTTCATCTCATGAAATTGTTTCAGTCAGCCAGATCTTTCTTCTTCAAAGCAAAAAGATTTTATCTTCAAATACAAGAACTTTTCGTGGTTTTGTTGGTTTTCTGCAAAAGAACATATTTCAGCGAGCTGGAAGTTTTTTCTTTAATAGCACAAGATTTTATCTTAAAATACAAGAACTTTTCGTGGATCTTGTGAATTCTTGTTGCTTTTCATCTAATGAACTTATTTCAGTCAGCGAGATCTTTATTCTTCAAAGCAAAAAGATTTTATCTTCAAACACAATAACTTTTCGTGGTTTTGTTGGTTTTCAGCAAAAGAACATATTTCAGCGAGCTCGAAGTGTTTTCTTTAATAGAATAAGATTTTATCTTAAAACACAAGAACTTTTCGTGGATTTGTTGGTTTTCAGCAAAAGAACATATTTCAGCGAGCTCGAAGTGTTTTCTTTAATAGAATAAGATTTTATCTTAAAACACAAGAACATTTCGTGGTTTTCTTTGTATTCAGCAAATGAACATATTTCAGCGAGCTGGAAGTTTTTTCTTTAATAGCTCAAGATTTTATCTTAAAATACAAGAACTTTTCGTGGTTCTTGTCAATTTTTGTTGGTTTTCATCTAATGAACTTATTTCAGTCAGCTGGAACTTTCTTCTTCAAAGCAAAAAGATTTTATCTTCAAATACAAGAACTTTTCGTGGTTTTCTTGGTTTTCAGCAAATGAACATATTTCAGCGAGCTGGAAGTTTTTTCTTTAAGAGCGTAAGATTTTATCTTAAAATACAAGAACATTTCGTGGTTCTTGTGAATTCTTGTTGGTTTTCATCCAATGAACTTATTTCAGTCAGGTAGATCTTTCTTCTTTAAAGCAAAAGATTTCATCTTCAAATACAAGAACTTTTCGTGGTTTTCTTTGTTTTCAGCAAATGAACATATTTCAGCGAGCTGGAAGTTTTTTCCTTAATAGCTCAAGATTTTATCTTAAAATACAAGAACTTTTCGTGGTTCTTGTCAATTTCTGTTGGTTTTCATCTCATGAACTTATTTCAGTCAGCTAGATCTTTCTTCTTTAATGCAAAAAGATTTTATCTTCAAACACTGGAACTTTTCGTGGTTTTGTTGGTTTTCAGCAAAAGAACATATTTCAGCGAGCTCGAAGTTTCTTCTTTAATAGCATAAGATTTTATCTTAAAACACAATAACTTTTCGTGGTTCATGTCAATTTTTGTTGATTTTCATCTAATGAACTTATTTCAGTCAGCTAGATCTTTCTTTAATGCAAAAAGATTTTATCTTCAAATACAAGACCTTTTCGTGGTTTTGTTGGTTTTCAGCAAATGAACATATTTCAGGGAGCTGGAAGTTTTTTCTTTAATAGCTCAAGATTTTATCTTAAAATACAAGAACTTTTCGTGGTTCTTGTCAATTTTTGTTGGTTTTCATCTCATGAACTTATTTCAGACAGCTGGATCTTTCTTCTTCAATGCAAAAAGATTTTACCTTAAAATACAAGAACTTTTCGTTGTTTTGTTGGTTTTCAGCAAAAGAACATATTTCAGCGAGCTCGAAATTTTTTCTTTAATAGCGTAAGAGTTTGCCTTGAAATAGAAGAACTTTTCCTGGTTCTTTTCAATTTTTGTTGGTTTTCATCTGATGAACTTACTTCAGTCAGCTGGATCTTTATTCTTCAAAGCAAAAAGATTTTATCTTCAAATACAAGAACTTTTCGTGGTTTTGTTGGTTTTCAGCAAATGAACATATTTCAGCGAGCGAGAAGTTTTTTCTTCAATAGGGTAAGATTTTATCTAAAAATACAAGAACGTTTCGTCGTTCTTGTCAATTTTTGTTGGTTTTCATCTGATGAACATATTTCAGTCAGCCAGATCTTGCTTCTTCAAAGCAAAAAGATTTGATCTACAAATACAAGAACTTCTCGTGGTTTTGTTGGTTTTCAGCAAATGAACATATTTCAGCGAGCTGGAAGTTTTTTCATTAACAGCGTAAGATTTTATCTTAAAATACAAGAACTTTCCGTGGTTCTTGTCAATTTTTGTTGGTTTTCATCTAATGAAATTGTTTCAGTCAGCTAGATCTTTCTTCTTCAAAGCAAAAATATTTTATCTTCAAATACATGAACTTTTCGTGGTTTTCTTTGTTTTCAGCAAATGAACATATTTCAGCGAGCTGGAAGTTTTTTCTTTCACATCGTAAGATTTAATCTTAAAATACAAGATCTTTTCGTGGTTCTTGTCAATTTTTGTTGGTTTTCATCGAATGAACTTATTTCAGTCAGCTGGATCTTTCTTCTTCAAAGCAAAAAGATTTTATCTTCAAATACAAGAACTTTTCGTGGTTTTGTTGGTTTTCAGCAAATGTACATATTTCAGCGAGCTGGAAGTTTTTTCTTCAATTACGTAAGATTTTATCTTAAAATACAAGAACTTTTCGTGGTTCTTGTCAATTTTTGTTGGTTTTCATCTAATGAACTTATTTCAGTCAGCCAGATCTTTCTTCTTTAAAGCAAAATGATTTTATCTTCAAATACAAGAACTTTTCGTGGTTTTCTTTGTTTTCAGCAAATGAACATATTTCAGCGAGCTGGAAGTTTTTTCTTGAATAGCTCAAGATTTTATCTTAAAATACAAGAACTTTTCGTGGTTCTTGTCAATTTTTGTTGGTTTTCATCGAATGAACTGATTTCAGTCAGCTAGATCTTTCTTCTTCAAAGCAAAAAGATTTTATCTTCAAATGCAAGAACTTTTTGTGGTTTTGTTGGTTTGCAGCAAATGAACATATTTCAGCGAGCTGGAAGTTTTTTCTTCAAGAGCGTAAGATTTTATCTTAAAATACAAGAATTTTTCGTGGTTCTTGTCAATTTTTGTTGGTTTTTCATCTGATGAACTTTTTTCAGTCAGCCAGATCTTGCTTCTTTAAAGCAAAAAGATTTTATCTTCAAATACAAGAACTTTTCGTAGTTTTGTTGGTTTTCAGCAAAAGAACATATTTCAGCGAGCTCGAAGTTTTTTCTTTAATAGCATAAGATTTTATCTTAAAATACATGAACTTTTCGTGGTTCTTGTCAATTTTTGTTGGTTTTCATCTCATGAACTTATTTCAGTCAGCGAGATCGTTCTTTTTCAAATCAAACAGATTTTATCATCAAATACAAGAACTTTTCGTGGTTTTGTTGGTTTTCAGCAAATGAACATATTTCAGCGAGCTGGAAGTGTTTTCTTTAATAGCGTAAGATTTTATCTTAAAATACAAGAACTTTTCGTGATTCTTGTGAATTCTTGTTGATTTTCATCCAATGAACTTATTTCAGTCAGCTCGCTCTTTCTTCTTCAAAGCAAAAAGATTTTATCTTCAAATACAAGAACTTTTCGTGGTTTTCTTTGTTTTCAGCAAATCAACATATTTCAGCGAGCTGGAAGTTTTTTCTTTAATAGCTCAAGATTTTATCTTAAAATACAAGAACTTTTCGTGGTTCTTGTCAATTTGTGTTGGTTTTCATCCAATAAACTTATTTCAGTCAGCAAGATTTTCTTCTTTAATGCAAAAAGATTTTATCTTCAAACACAAGAACTTCTCGTGGTTTTGTTGGTTTTCAGCAAAAGAACATATTTCAGCGAGCTGGAAGTTTTTTCTTTCATAGCGTAAGATTTTATCTTAAAATACAAGAACTTTTCGTGGTTCTTGTCAATTTTTGTTGGTTTTCATCCAATGAACTTATTTCAGTCAGCAAGATCTTTCTTCTTCAAAGCAAAAAGATTTTATCTTCAAATACAAGAACTTTTCGTGGTTTTGTTGGTTTTCAGCAAATGAACATATTTCAGCGAGCTGGAAGTTTTTTCTTCAATTACGTAAGATTTTATCTTAAAATACAAGAACTTTTCGTGGTTCTTGTCAATTTTTGTTGGTTTTCATCCAATGAACTTATTTCAGTCAGCCAGATCTTTCTTCTTCAAAGCAAAATGATTTTATCTTCAAATACAAGAACTTTTCGTGGTTTTCTTTGTTTTCAGCAAATGAACATATTTCAGCGAGCTGGAAGTTTTTTCTTTAATAGCTCAAGATTTTATCTTAAAATACAAGAACTTTTCGTGGTTCTTGTCAATTTTTGTTGGTTTTCATCGAATGAACTGATTTCAGTCAGCCAGATCTTTCTTCTTCAAAGCAAAAAGATTTTATCTTCAAATACAAGAACTTTTTGTGGTTTTGTTGGTTTGCAGCAAATGAACATATTTCAGCGAGCTGGAAGTTTTTTCTTCAAGAGCGTAAGATTTTATCTTAAAATACAAGAACTTTTCGTGGTTCTTGTCAATTTTTGTTGGTTTTTCATCTGATGAACTTTTTTCAGTCAGCCAGATCTAGCTTCTTTAATGCAAAAAGATTTTATCGACAAATACAAGAACTTTTCGTGGTTTTGTTGGTTTTCAGCAAAAGAACATATTTCAGCGAGCTCGAAGTGTTTTCTTTAATAGAATAAGATTTTATCTTAAAACACAAGAACTTTTAGTGGATTTGTTGGTTTTCAGCAAAAGAACATATTTCAGCGAACGAGAAGTTTTTTCTTCAATAGCGTAAGATTTTGCCTTAAAATACAAGAACTTTTCGTGGTTCTTGTCAATTTTTGTTGGTTTTCATCTAATGAACTTATTTCAGTCAGCTAGATCTTTCTTCTTCAAATCAAAAAGATTTTATCTTCAAATACAAGAACTTTTCGTGGTTTTCTTTGGATCCAGCAAATGAACACATTTCAGCGAGCTGGAAGTTTTTTCTTTAATAGCTCAAGATTTTATCTTAAAATACAAGAACTTTTCGTGGTTCTTGTCAATTTTTGTTGGTTTTCATCTGATGAACTTATTTCAGTCAGCTGGAACTTTCTTCTTCAAAGCAAAAAGATTTTATCTTCAAATACAAGAACTGTTCGTGGTTTTGTTGGTTTTCAGCAAATGAACATATTTCAGCGAGCTGGAAGTTTTTTCTTTAAGAGCGTAAGATTTTATCTTAAAATACAAGAACATTTCGTGGTTCTTGTGAATTCTTGTTGGTTTTCATCCAATGAACTTATTTCAGTCAGGTAGATCTTTCTTCTTTAAAGCAAAAAGATTTTTTCTTCAAATACAAGAACTTTTCGTGGTTTTGTTCGTTTTCAGCAAAAGAACATATTTCAGCGAGCTGGAAGATTTTTCTTTAAGAGCGTAAGATTTTATCTTAAAATACAAGAACTTTTCGTGGTTCTTGTCAATTTCTGTTGGTGTTCATCTAATGAACTTTTTTCAGTCAGCTGGATCTTGCTTCTTTAATGCAAAAAGATTTTATCTGCAAATACAAGAACTTTTCGTTGTTTTGTTGGTTTTCAGCAAATAAACATATTTCAGCGACCTCGAAGTATTTTCTTCAATAGCGTTAGATTTTATCTTAAAACACAAAAACTTTTCGTGGTGCTTGTCAATTTTTGTTGGTTTTCATCGAATGAACTTATTTCAGTCAGCGAGATCTTTCTTCTTTAATGCAAAAAGATTTTATCTTCAAATACAAGAACTTTTCGTGGTTTTGTTGGTTTTCAGCAAAAGAACATATCTCAGCGAGCTTGAAGTTTTTTCTTTCATAGCGTAAGATTTTGCCTTAAAATGCAAGAACTTTTCGTGGTTCTTGTCAATTTTTGTTGGTTTTCATCTGATGAACTTATTTCAGTCAGCTTGATCTTTCTTCTTCAAAGCAAAAAGATTTTATCTTCAAATACAAGAACTTTTCGTGGTTTTGTTGGTTTTCTGCAAAAGAACATATTTCAGCGAGCTCGAAGTTTTTTCTTCAATAGCATAAGATTTTATCTTAAAATACAAGAACTTTTCGTGGATCTTGTGAATTCTTGTTGTTTTTCATCTCATGAACTTATTTCAGTCAGCGAGATCTTTATTCTTCAAAGCAAAAAGATTTTAACTTCAAACACAATAACTTTTTGTGGTTTTGTTGGTTTTCAGCAAAAGAACATATTTCAGCGAGCTCGAAGTGTTTTCTTTCATAGAATAAGATTTTATCTTAAAACACAAGAACTTTTCGTGGATTTGTTGGTTTTCAGCAAAAGAACATATTTCAGCGAACGAGAAGTTTTTTCTTTAATAGCGTGAGATTTTGCTTAAAATACAAGAACTTTTCGTGGTTTTCTTTGTGTTCTGCAAATGAACATATTTCAGCGAGCTGGAAGTTTTTTCCTTAATAGAGTAAGATTTTATCTTAAAATACAAGAACTTTTCGTGGTTCTTGTCAATTTTTGTTGGTTTTCATCCAATGAACTTATTTCAGTCAGGTAGAACTTTCTTCTTTAAAGCAAAAAGATTTTATCTTCAAATACAAGAACTTTTCGTGGTTTTGTTCGTTTTCAGCAAAAGAACATATTTCAGCGAGCTGGAAGATTTTTCTTTAATAGCTCAAGATTTTATCTTAAAATACAAGAACATTTCGTGGTTCTTGTGAATTCTTGTTGGTTTTCATCTAATGAACTTATTTCAGTCAGCGAGATCTTTCTTCTTTAAAGCAAAAAGATTTTATCTTCAAACACAAGAACTTTTTGTGGTTTTGTTGGTTTTCAGCAAAAGAACATATTTCAGCAAGCTCGAAGTTTTTTCTTTAATAGCATAAGATTTTATCTTAAAACACAAGAACTTTACGTGGTGCTTGTCAATTTTTGTTGGTTTTCATCTGATGTACTTATTTCAGTCAGCTTGATCTTTCTTCTTCAAAGCAAAAAGATTTCATCTTCAAATACAAGAACTTTTCGTGGTTTTGTTGGTTTTCAGCAAAAGAACATATTTCAGCGAGCTCGAAGTTTTTTCTTTAATAGCATAAGATTTTATCATAAAATACATGAACTTTTCGTGGTTCTTTTCAATTTTTGTTGGTTTTCATCTCATGAACTTATTTCAGTCAGCTAGATCTTCCTTCTTCAAAGCAAAAAGATTTTATCTTCAAATACAAGAACTTTTCGTGGTTTTGTTGGTTTTCAGCAAAAGGACATATTTCAGCAAGCTGGAAGATTTTTCTTTAATAGCTCAAGATTTTATCTTAAAATACAAGAACATTTCGTGGTTCTTGTGAATTCTTGTTGGTTTTCATCGACTGAACTTATTTCAGTCAGCGAGATCTTTCTTCTTTAATGCAAAAAGATTTCATCTTCAAACACAAGAACTTTTCGTGGTTTTGTTGGTTTTCAGCAAAAGAACATATTTCAGCGAGCTGGAAGTTTTTTCTTTAATAGCGTAACATTTTATCTTAAAATACAAGAACTTTTCGTGGTTTTCTTTGTTTTCAGCAAATGAACATATTTCAGCGAGCTGGAAGTTTTTTCTTTCATTGCTCAAGATTTTATCTTAAAACACACAAAATTTTCGTGGTGCTTGTCAATTTTTGTTGGTTTTCATCTCATGAACTTATTTCAGTCAGCGAGATCTTTCTTTTTCAAAGCAAAGAGATTTTATCATCAAATACAAGAACTTTTCGTGGTTTTGGTGGTTTTCAGCAAATGAACTTATTTCAGCGAGCTGGAAGTGTTTTCTTTAATAGCGTAAGATTTTATCTTAAAATACAAGAACTTTTCGTGGTTCTTGTGAATTCTTGTTGGTTTTGATCCAATGAACTTATTTCAGTCAGCTAAATCTTTCTTCTTTAATGCAAAAAGATTTTATCTTCAAACACGAGAACTTTTCGTGGTTTTGTTGGTTTTCATCAAAAGAACATATTTCAGCGAGCTCGAAGTTTCTTCTTTAATAGCATAAGATTTTATCTTAAAACACAATAACTTTTCGTGGTTCATGTCAATTTTTGTTGTTTTTCATCGAATGAACTTATTTCAGTCAGCTCGATCTTTCTTTAATGCAAAAAGATTTCATCTTCAAATACAAGAACTTTTCGTGGTTTTCTTGGTTTTCAGCAAATGAACATATTTCAGCGAGCTGGTAGTTTTTTTCTTTAATAGCTCAAGATTTTATCTTAAAATACAAGAACTTCTCGTGGTTCTTGTCAATTTTTGTTGGTTTTCATCCAATGAACTTATTTTAGTCAGCTAGATCTTTCTGCTTCAAACCAAAAAGATTTTATCTTCAAATACAAGACCTTTTCGTGGTTTTGTTGGTTTTCAGCAAATGACCATATTTCAGCGAGCTCGAAATTTTTTCTTTAATAGCGTAAGATTTCATCTTAAAATACAAGAACATTTCGTGGTTCTTGTCAATGTTTGTTGGTTTTCATCTGATGAACTTATTTCAGTCAGCGAGATCTTTCTTCTTTAATGCAAAAAGATTTCATCTTCAAATACCAGTACTTTTCGTGGTTTTCTTGGTTTTCAGCAAATGAACATATTTCAGCGAGCTGGACGTTTTTTCTTTCACAGCGTAATATTTTTTCTTAAAATACAAGAACTTTTCGTTGTTTTGTTGGTTTTCAGCAAAAGAACATATTTCAGCGAGCTGGAAGTTTTTTCTTTAATAGCGTAAGATTTTGCCTTGAAATAGAAGAACTTTTCCTGGTTCTTTTCAATTTTTGTTGGTTTTCATCTGATGAACATATTTCAGTCAGCCAGATCTTGCTTCTTTAAAGCAAAAAGATTTGATCTACAAATACAAGAACTTCTCGTGGTTTTGTTGGTTTTCAGCAAATGAACATATTTCAGCGAGCTGGAAGTTTTTTCATTAACAGCGTAAGATTTTATCTTAAAATACAAGAACTTTCCGTGGTTCTTGTCAATTTTTGTTGGTTTTCATCGATTGAAATTGTATCAGTCAGCTCGATCTTTCTTCTTCAAAGCAAAAAGATTTTATCTTCAAATACAAGAACTTTTCGTGGTTTTGTTGGTTTTCAGCAAATGAACATATTTCAGCGAGCTGGAAGTTTTTTCTTCAATTACGTAAGATTTTATCTTAAAATACAAGAACTTTTCGTGGTTCTTGTCAATTTTTGTTGGTTTTCATCCAATGAACTTATTTCAGTCAGCCAGATCTTTCTTCTTCAAAGCAAAATGATTTTATCTTCAAATACAAGAACTTTTCGTGGTTTTCTTTGTTTTCAGCAAATGAACATATTTCAGCGAGCTGGAAGTTTTTTCTTTCATAGCGTAAGATTTTATCTTAAAATACAAGAACTTTTCGTGGTTCTTGTCAATTTTTGTTGGTTTTCATCGAATGAACTGATTTCAGTCAGCCAGATCTTTCTTCTTCAAAGCAAAAAGATTTTATCTTCAAATACAAGAACTTTTTGTGGTTTTGTTGGTTTGCAGCAAATGAACATATTTCAGCGAGCTGGAAGTTTTTTCTTCAAGAGCGTAAGATTTTATCTTAAAATACAAGAACTTTTCGTGGTTCTTGTCAATTTTTGTTGGTTTTTCATCTGATGAACTTTTTTCAGTCAGCCAGATCTAGCTTCTTTAATGCAAAAAGATTTTATCGACAAATACAAGAACTTTTCGTGGTTTTGTTGGTTTTCAGCAAAAGAACATATTTCAGCGAGCTCGAAGTGTTTTCTTTAATAGAATAAGATTTTATCTTAAAACACAAGAACTTTTAGTGGATTTGTTGGTTTTCAGCAAAAGAACATATTTCAGCGAACGAGAAGTTTTTTCTTCAATAGCGTAAGATTTTGCCTTAAAATACAAGAACTTTTCGTGGTTCTTGTCAATTTTTGTTGGTTTTCATCTAATGAACTTATTTCAGTCAGCTAGATCTTTCATCTTCAAATCAAAAAGATTTTATCTTCAAATACAAGAACTTTTCGTGGTTTTCTTTGGATCCAGCAAATGAACACATTTCAGCGAGCTGGAAGTTTTTTCTTTAATAGCTCAAGATTTTATCTTAAAATACAAGAACTTTTCGTGGTTCTTGTCAATTTTTGTTGGTTTTCATCTGATGAACTTATTTCAGTCAGCTGGAACTTTCTTCTTCAAAGCAAAAAGATTTTATCTTCAAATACAAGAACTGTTCGTGGTTTTGTTGGTTTTCAGCAAATGAACATATTTCAGCGAGCTGGAAGTTTTTTCTTTAAGAGCGTAAGATTTTATCTTAAAATACAAGAACATTTCGTGGTTCTTGTGAATTCTTGTTGGTTTTCATCCAATGAACTTATTTCAGTCAGGTAGATCTTTCTTCTTTAAAGCAAAAAGATTTTTTCTTCAAATACAAGAACTTTTCGTGGTTTTGTTGGTTTTCAGCAAAAGAACATATCTCAGCGAGCTTGAAGTTTTTTCTTTCATAGCGTAAGATTTTGCCTTAAAATGCAAGAACTTTTCGTGGTTCTTGTCAATTTTTGTTGGTTTTCATCTGATGAACTTATTTCAGTCAGCTTGATCTTTCTTCTTCAAAGCAAAAAGATTTTATCTTCAAATACAAGAACTTTTCGTGGTTTTGTTGGTTTTCTGCAAAAGAACATATTTCAGCGAGCTCGAAGTTTTTTCTTCAATAGCATAAGATTTTATCTTAAAATACAAGAACTTTTCGTGGATCTTGTGAATTCTTGTTGGTTTTCATCTCATGAACTTATTTCAGTCAGCGAGATCTTTATTCTTCAAAGCAAAAAGATTTTAACTTCAAACACAATAACTTTTTGTGGTTTTGTTGGTTTTCAGCAAAAGAACATATTTCAGCGAGCTCGAAGTGTTTTCTTTCATAGAATAAGATTTTATCTTAAAACACAAGAACTTTTCGTGGATTTGTTGGTTTTCAGCAAAAGAACATATTTCAGCGAACGAGAAGTTTTTTCTTTAATAGCGTGAGATTTTGCTTAAAATACAAGAACTTTTCGTGGTTTTCTTTGTGTTCTGCAAATGAACATATTTCAGCGAGCTGGAAGTTTTTTCCTTAATAGAGTAAGATTTTATCTTAAAATACAAGAACTTTTCGTGGTTCTTGTCAATTTTTGTTGGTTTTCATCCAATGAACTTATTTCAGTCAGGTAGATCTTTCTTCTTTAAAGCAAAAAGATTTTATCTTCAAATACAAGAACTTTTCGTGGTTTTGTTCGTTTTCAGCAAAAGAACATATTTCAGCGAGCTGGAAGATTTTTCTTTAATAGCTCAAGATTTTATCTTAAAATACAAGAACATTTCGTGGTTCTTGTGAATTCTTGTTGGTTTTCATCTAATGAACTTATTTCAGTCAGCGAGATCTTTCTTCTTTAAAGCAAAAAGATTTTATCTTCAAACACAAGAACTTTTCGTGGTTTTGTTGGTTTTCAGCAAAAGAACATATTTCAGCAAGCTCGAAGTTTTTTCTTTAATAGCATAAGATTTTATCTTAAAACACAAGAACTTTACGTGGTGCTTGTCAATTTTTGTTGGTTTTCATCTGATGTACTTATTTCAGTCAGCTTGATCTTTCTTCTTCAAAGCAAAAAGATTTCATCTTCAAATACAAGAACTTTTCGTGGTTTTGTTGGTTTTCAGCAAAAGAACATATTTCAGCGAGCTCGAAGTTTTTTCTTTAATAGCATAAGATTTTATCATAAAATACATGAACTTTTCGTGGTTCTTTTCAATTTTTGTTGGTTTTCATCTCATGAACTTATTTCAGTCAGCTAGATCTTCCTTCTTCAAAGCAAAAAGATTTTATCTTCAAATACAAGAACTTTTCGTGGTTTTGTTGGTTTTCAGCAAAAGGACATATTTCAGCAAGCTGGAAGATTTTTCTTTAATAGCTCAAGATTTTATCTTAAAATACAAGAACATTTCGTGGTTCTTGTGAATTCTTGTTGGTTTTCATCGACTGAACTTATTTCAGTCAGCGAGATCTTTCTTCTTTAATGCAAAAAGATTTCATCTTCAAACACAAGAACTTTTCGTGGTTTTGTTGGTTTTCAGCAAAAGAACATATTTCAGCGAGCTGGAAGTTTTTTCTTTAATAGCGTAACATTTTATCTTAAAATACAAGAACTTTTCGTGGTTTTCTTTGTTTTCAGCAAATGAACATATTTCAGCGAGCTGGAAGTTTTTTCTTTCATTGCTCAAGATTTTATCTTAAAACACACAAAATTTTCGTGGTGCTTGTCAATTTTTGTTGGTTTTCATCTCATGAACTTATTTCAGTCAGCGAGATCTTTCTTTTTCAAAGCAAAGAGATTTTATCATCAAATACAAGAACTTTTCGTGGTTTTGGTGGTTTTCAGCAAATGAACTTATTTCAGCGAGCTGGAAGTGTTTTCTTTAATAGCGTAAGATTTTATCTTAAAATACAAGAACTTTTCGTGGTTCTTGTGAATTCTTGTTGGTTTTGATCCAATGAACTTATTTCAGTCAGCTAAATCTTTCTTCTTTAATGCAAAAAGATTTTATCTTCAAACACGAGAACTTTTCGTGGTTTTGTTGGTTTTCATCAAAAGAACATATTTCAGCGAGCTCGAAGTTTCTTCTTTAATAGCATAAGATTTTATCTTAAAACACAATAACTTTTCGTGGTTCATGTCAATTTTTGTTGTTTTTCATCGAATGAACTTATTTCAGTCAGCTCGATCTTTCTTTAATGCAAAAAGATTTCATCTTCAAATACAAGAACTTTTCGTGGTTTTCTTGGTTTTCAGCAAATGAACATATTTCAGCGAGCTGGTAGTTTTTTTCTTTAATAGCTCAAGATTTTATCTTAAAATACAAGAACTTCTCGTGGTTCTTGTCAATTTTTGTTGGTTTTCATCCAATGAACTTATTTTAGTCAGCTAGATCTTTCTGCTTCAAACCAAAAAGATTTTATCTTCAAATACAAGACCTTTTCGTGGTTTTGTTGGTTTTCAGCAAATGACCATATTTCAGCGAGCTCGAAATTTTTTCTTTAATAGCGTAAGATTTCATCTTAAAATACAAGAACATTTCGTGGTTCTTGTCAATGTTTGTTGGTTTTCATCTGATGAACTTATTTCAGTCAGCGAGATCTTTCTTCTTTAATGCAAAAAGATTTCATCTTCAAATACCAGTACTTTTCGTGGTTTTCTTGGTTTTCAGCAAATGAACATATTTCAGCGAGCTGGACGTTTTTTCTTTCACAGCGTAATATTTTTTCTTAAAATACAAGAACTTTTCGTTGTTTTGTTGGTTTTCAGCAAAAGAACATATTTCAGCGAGCTGGAAGTTTTTTCTTTAATAGCGTAAGATTTTGCCTTGAAATAGAAGAACTTTTCCTGGTTCTTTTCAATTTTTGTTGGTTTTCATCTGATGAACATATTTCAGTCAGCCAGATCTTGCTTCTTTAAAGCAAAAAGATTTGATCTACAAATACAAGAACTTCTCGTGGTTTTGTTGGTTTTCAGCAAATGAACATATTTCAGCGAGCTGGAAGTTTTTTCATTAACAGCGTAAGATTTTATCTTAAAATACAAGAACTTTCCGTGGTTCTTGTCAATTTTTGTTGGTTTTCATCGATTGAAATTGTATCAGTCAGCTCGATCTTTCTTCTTCAAAGCAAAAAGATTTTATCTTCAAATACAAGAACTTTTCGTGGTTTTCTTTGTTTTCAGCAAATCAACATATTTCAGCGAGCTGGAAGTTTTTTCTTTAATAGCTCAAGATTTAATCTTAAAATACAAGAACTTTTCGTGGTTCTTGTCAATTTGTGTTGGTTTTCATCCAATGAACTTATTTCAGTCAGCTAGATCTTTCTTCTTTAATGCAAAAAGATTTTATCTTCAAACACAAGAACTTTTCGTGGTTTTGTTGGTTTTCAGCAAAAGAACATATTTCAGCGAGCTGGAAGTTTTTTCTTTCATAGCGTAAGATTTTATCTTAAAATACAAGAACTTTTCGTGGTTCTTGTCAATTTTTGTTGGTTTTCATCCAATGAACTTATTTCAGTCAGCAAGATCTTTCTTCTTCAAAGCAAAAAGATTTTATCTTCAAATACAAGAACTTTTCGTGGTTTTCTTGGTTTTCAGCAAATGAACATATTTCAGCGAGCTGGAAGTTTTTTCTTCAAGAGTGTAAGATTTTATCTTAAAATACAAGAACTTTTCGTGGTTCTTGTCAATTTTTGTTGGTTTTCATCTATAGAACTTATTTCAGTCAGCCAGATCTTTCTTCTTTAAAGCAAAATGATTTTATCTTCAAATACAAGAACTTTTCGTGGTTTTCTTTGTTTTCAGCAAATGAACATATTTCAGCGAGCTGGAAGTTTTTTCTTTAAGAGCGTAAGATTTTGTCTTAAAATACAAGAACTTTTCGTGGTTCTTGTCAATTTTTGTTGGTTTTCATCGAATGAACTGATTTCAGTCAGCTAGATTTTTCTTCTTCAAAGCAAAAAGATTTTATCTTCAAATACAAGAACTTTTTGTGGTTTTGTTGGTTTGCAGCAAATGAACATATTTCAGCGAACTGGAAGTTTTTTCTTCAAGAGCGTAAGATTTTATCTTAAAATACAAGATCTTTTCGTGGTTCTCGTCAATTTTTGTTGGTTTTCATCCAATGAACTTATTTCAGTCAGCTGGATCTTTCTTCTTCAAAGCAAAAAGATTTTATCTTCAAATACAAGAACTTTTCGTGGTTTTGTTGGTTTTCAGCAAATGAACATATTTCAGCGAGCTGGAAGTTTTTTCTTTAAGAGCGTAAGATTTTATCTTAAAATACAAGAACTTTTCGTGGTTCTTGTCAATTTTTGTTGGTTTTCATCCAATTAACTTATTTCAGTCAGCTAGATCTTTCTTCTTCAAAGCAAAAAGATTTTATCTTCAAATACAAGAACTTTTCGTGGTTTTGTTGGTTTTCAGCAAATGAACATATTTCAGCGAGCTGGAAGTTTTTTCTTTAAGAGCGTAAGATTTTATCTTAAAATACAAGAACTTCTCGTGGTTCTTGTCAATTTTTGTTGGTTTTCATCCAATGAACTTATTTTAGTCAGCTAGATCTTTCTGCTTCAACCAAACAGATTTTATCTTCAAATACAAGACCTTTTCGTGGTTTTGTTGGTTTTCAGCAAATGACCATATTTCAGCGAGCTCGAAATTTTTTCTTTAATAGCGTAAGATTTCATCTTAAAATACAAGAACATTTCGTGGTTCTTGTCAATGTTTGTTGGTTTTCATCTGATGAACTTATTTCAGTCAGCGAGATCTTTCTTCTTTAATGCAAAAAGATTTCATCTTCAAATACCAGTACTTTTCGTGGTTTTCAGCAAATGAACATATTTCAGCGAGCTGGACGTTTTTTCTTTCATAGCGTAAGATTTTTTCTTAAAATACAAGAACTTTTCGTGGTTCTTGTCAATTTTTGTTGGTTTTCATCTGATGAACTGATTTCAGTCAGCTGGATCTTTCTTCTTCAAAGCAAAAAGATTTTATCTTCAAATACAAGAACTTTTCGTGGTTTTGTTGGTTTTCAGCAAATGAACATATTTCAGCGAGCGAGAAGTTTTTTCTTCAATAGCGTAAGATTTTATCTTAAAATACAAGAACGTTTCGTGGTTCTTGTCAATTTTTGTTGGTTTTCATCTGATGAACATATTTCAGTCAGCCAGATCTTGCTTCTTTAAAGCAAAAAGATTTGATCGACAAATACAAGAACTTCTCGTGGTTTTGTTGGTTTTCAGCAAATGAACATATTTCAGCGAGCTGGAAGTTTTTTCATTAACAGCATAAGATTTTATCTTAAAATACAAGAACTTTCCGTGGTTCTTGTCAATTTTTGTTGGTTTTCATCGAATGAAATTGTTTCAGTCAGCTCGATCTTTCTTCTTCAAAGCAAAAAGATTTTATCTTCAAATACAAGAACTTTTCGTGGTTTTCTTTGTTTTCAGCAAATCAACATATTTCAGCGAGCTGGAAGTTTTTTCTTTGATAGCTCAAGATTTTATCTTAAAATACAAGAACTTTTCGTGGTTCTTGTCAATTTGTGTCGGTTTTCATCCAATGAACTTATTTCAGTTAACTAGATCTTTCTTCTTTAATGCAAAAAGATTTTATCTTCAACCACAAGAACTTCTCGTGGTTTTGTTGGTTTTCAGCAAAAGAACATATTTCAGCGAGCTGGAAGTTTTTTCTTTCATAGCGGAAGATTTTATCTTAAAATACAAGAACTTTTCGTGGTTCTTGTCAATTTTTGTTGGTTTTCATCCAATGAACTTATTGCAGTCAGCAAGATCTTTCTTCTTCAAAGCAAAAAGATTTTATCTTCAAAGACAAGAACTTTTCGTGGTTTTCTTGGTTTTCAGCAAATGAACATATTTCAGCGAGCTGGAAGTTTTTTCTTTAACAGCGTAAGATTTAATCTTAAAATACAAGATCTTTTCGTGGTTCTTGTCAATTTTTGTTGGTTTTCATCCAATGAACTTATTTCAGTCAGCTGGATCTTTCTTCTTCAAAGCAAAAAGATTTTATCTTCAAATACAAGAACTTTTCGTGGTTTTGTTGGTTTTCAGCAAATGAACATATTTCAGCGAGCGAGAAGTTTTTTCTTCAATAGCGTAAGATTTTATCTTAAAATACAAGAACGTTTCGTCGTTCTTGTCAATTTTTGTTGGTTTTCATCTGATGAACATATTTCAGTCAGCCAGATCTTGCTTCTTTCAAGCAAAAAGATTTGATCGACAAATACAAGAACTTCTCGTGGTTTTGTTGGTTTTCAGCAAATGAACATATTTCAGTGAGCTGGAAGTTTTTTCATTAACAGCATAAGATTTTATCTTAAAATACAAGAACTTTCCGTGGTTCTTGTCAATTTTTGTTGGTTTTCATCGAATGAAATTGTTTCAGTCAGCTCGATCTTTCTTCTTCAAAGCAAAAAGATTTTATCTTCAAATACAAGAACTTTTCGTGGTTTTGTTCGTTTTCAGCAAAAGAACATATTTCAGCGAGCTGGAAGATTTTTCTTTAATAGCTCAAGATTTTATCTTAAAATACAAGAACATTTCGTGGTTCTTGTGAATTCTTGTTGGTTTTCATCTAATGAACTTATTTCAGTCAGCGAGATCTTTCTTCTTTAAAGCAAAAAGATTTTATCTTCAAACACAAGAACTTTTCGTGGTTTTGTTGGTTTTCAGCAAAAGAACATATTTCAGCAAGCTCGAAGTTTTTTCTTTAATAGCATAAGATTTTATCTTAAAACACAAGAACTTTACGTGGTGCTTGTCAATTTTTGTTGGTTTTCATCTGATGTACTTATTTCAGTCAGCTTGATCTTTCTTCTTCAAAGCAAAAAGATTTCATCTTCAAATACAAGAACTTTTCGTGGTTTTCTTGGTTTTCAGCAAATGAACATATTTCAGCGAGCTGGAAGTTTTTTCTTTAACAGCGTAAGATTTAATCTTAAAATACAAGATCTTTTCGTGGTTCTTGTCAATTTTTGTTGGTTTTCATCCAATGAACTTATTTCAGTCAGCTGGATCTTTCTTCTTCAAAGCAAAAAGATTTTATCTTCAAATACAAGAACTTTTCGTGGTTTTGTTGGTTTTCAGCAAATGAACATATTTCAGCGAGCGAGAAGTTTTTTCTTCAATAGCGTAAGATTTTATCTTAAAATACAAGAACGTTTCGTCGTTCTTGTCAATTTTTGTTGGTTTTCATCTGATGAACATATTTCAGTCAGCCAGATCTTGCTTCTTTCAAGCAAAAAGATTTGATCGACAAATACAAGAACTTCTCGTGGTTTTGTTGGTTTTCAGCAAATGAACATATTTCAGTGAGCTGGAAGTTTTTTCATTAACAGCATAAGATTTTATCTTAAAATACAAGAACTTTCCGTGGTTCTTGTCAATTTTTGTTGGTTTTCATCGAATGAAATTGTTTCAGTCAGCTCGATCTTTCTTCTTCAAAGCAAAAAGATTTTATCTTCAAATACAAGAACTTTTCGTGGTTTTGTTCGTTTTCAGCAAAAGAACATATTTCAGCGAGCTGGAAGATTTTTCTTTAATAGCTCAAGATTTTATCTTAAAATACAAGAACATTTCGTGGTTCTTGTGAATTCTTGTTGGTTTTCATCTAATGAACTTATTTCAGTCAGCGAGATCTTTCTTCTTTAAAGCAAAAAGATTTTATCTTCAAACACAAGAACTTTTCGTGGTTTTGTTGGTTTTCAGCAAAAGAACATATTTCAGCAAGCTCGAAGTTTTTTCTTTAATAGCATAAGATTTTATCTTAAAACACAAGAACTTTACGTGGTGCTTGTCAATTTTTGTTGGTTTTCATCTGATGTACTTATTTCAGTCAGCTTGATCTTTCTTCTTCAAAGCAAAAAGATTTCATCTTCAAATACAAGAACTTTTCGTGGTTTTGTTGGTTTTCAGCAAAAGAACATATTTCAGCGAGCTCGAAGTTTTTTCTTTAATAGCATAAGATTTTATCATAAAATACATGAACTTTTCGTGGTTCTTTTCAATTTTTGTTGGTTTTCATCTCATGAACTTATTTCAGTCAGCTAGATCTTCCTTCTTCAAAGCAAAAAGATTTTATCTTCAAATACAAGAACTTTTCGTGGTTTTGTTGGTTTTCAGCAAAAGGACATATTTCAGCAAGCTGGAAGATTTTTCTTTAATAGCTCAAGATTTTATCTTAAAATACAAGAACATTTCGTGGTTCTTGTGAATTCTTGTTGGTTTTCATCGACTGAACTTATTTCAGTCAGCGAGATCTTTCTTCTTTAATGCAAAAAGATTTCATCTTCAAACACAAGAACTTTTCGTGGTTTTGTTGGTTTTCAGCAAAAGAACATATTTCAGCGAGCTGGAAGTTTTTTCTTTAATAGCGTAACATTTTATCTTAAAATACAAGAACTTTTCGTGGTTTTCTTTGTTTTCAGCAAATGAACATATTTCAGCGAGCTGGAAGTTTTTTCTTTCATTGCTCAAGATTTTATCTTAAAACACACAAAATTTTCGTGGTGCTTGTCAATTTTTGTTGGTTTTCATCTCATGAACTTATTTCAGTCAGCGAGATCTTTCTTTTTCAAAGCAAAGAGATTTTATCATCAAATACAAGAACTTTTCGTGGTTTTGGTGGTTTTCAGCAAATGAACTTATTTCAGCGAGCTGGAAGTGTTTTCTTTAATAGCGTAAGATTTTATCTTAAAATACAAGAACTTTTCGTGGTTCTTGTGAATTCTTGTTGGTTTTGATCCAATGAACTTATTTCAGTCAGCTAAATCTTTCTTCTTTAATGCAAAAAGATTTTATCTTCAAACACGAGAACTTTTCGTGGTTTTGTTGGTTTTCATCAAAAGAACATATTTCAGCGAGCTCGAAGTTTCTTCTTTAATAGCATAAGATTTTATCTTAAAACACAATAACTTTTCGTGGTTCATGTCAATTTTTGTTGTTTTTCATCGAATGAACTTATTTCAGTCAGCTCGATCTTTCTTTAATGCAAAAAGATTTCATCTTCAAATACAATAACTTTTCGTGGTTTTGTTGGTTTTCAGCAAAAGAACATATTTCAGCGAGCTAGAAGTTTTTTCTTTTATAGCGTAAGATTTTGCCTTAAAATACAAGAACTTTTCGTGGTTCTTGTCAATTTTTGTTCGTTTTCATCCAATGAACTTATTTCAGTCAGGTAGATCTTTCTTCTTCAAAGCAAAATGATTTTATCTGCAAATACAAGAACTTTTCGTGGTTTTCTTGGTTTTCAGCAAATGAACATATTTCAGCGAGCTGGTAGTTTTTTTCTTTAATAGCTCAAGATTTTATCTTAAAATACAAGAACTTCTCGTGGTTCTTGTCAATTTTTGTTGGTTTTCATCCAATGAACTTATTTTAGTCAGCTAGATCTTTCTGCTTCAAACCAAAAAGATTTTATCTTCAAATACAAGACCTTTTCGTGGTTTTGTTGGTTTTCAGCAAATGACCATATTTCAGCGAGCTCGAAATTTTTTCTTTAATAGCGTAAGATTTCATCTTAAAATACAAGAACATTTCGTGGTTCTTGTCAATGTTTGTTGGTTTTCATCTGATGAACTTATTTCAGTCAGCGAGATCTTTCTTCTTGAATGCAAAAAGATTTCATCTTCAAATACCAGTACTTTTCGTGGTTTTCTTGGTTTTCAGCAAATGAACATATTTCAGCGAGCTGGACGTTTTTTCTTTCACAGCGTAATATTTTTTCTTAAAATACAAGAACTTTTCGTTGTTTTGTTGGTTTTCAGCAAAAGAACATATTTCAGCGAGCTGGAAGTTTTTTCTTTAATAGCGTAAGATTTTGCCTTGAAATAGAAGAACTTTTCCTGGTTCTTTTCAATTTTTGTTGGTTTTCATCTGATGAACATATTTCAGTCAGCCAGATCTTGCTTCTTTAAAGCAAAAAGATTTGATCTACAAATACAAGAACTTCTCGTGGTTTTGTTGGTTTTCAGCAAATGAACATATTTCAGCGAGCTGGAAGTTTTTTCATTAACAGCGTAAGATTTTATCTTAAAATACAAGAACTTTCCGTGGTTCTTGTCAATTTTTGTTGGTTTTCATCGATTGAAATTGTATCAGTCAGCTCGATCTTTCTTCTTCAAAGCAAAAAGATTTTATCTTCAAATACAAGAACTTTTCGTGGTTTTCTTTGTTTTCAGCAAATCAACATATTTCAGCGAGCTGGAAGTTTTTTCTTTAAGAGCGTAAGATTTTGTCTTAAAATACAAGAACTTTTCGTGGTTCTTGTCAATTTTTGTTGGTTTTCATCGAATGAACTGATTTCAGTCAGCTAGATTTTTCTTCTTCAAAGCAAAAAGATTTTATCTTCAAATACAAGAACTTTTTGTGGTTTTGTTGGTTTGCAGCAAATGAACATATTTCAGCGAACTGGAAGTTTTTTCTTCAAGAGCGTAAGATTTTATCTTAAAATACAAGATCTTTTCGTGGTTCTCGTCAATTTTTGTTGGTTTCCATCCAATGAACTTATTTCAGTCAGCTGGATCTTTCTTCTTCAAAGCAAAAAGATTTTATCTTCAAATACAAGAACTTTTCGTGGTTTTGTTGGTTTTCAGCAAATGAACATATTTCAGCGAGCTGGAAGTTTTTTCTTTAAGAGCGTAAGATTTTATCTTAAAATACAAGAACTTTTCGTGGTTCTTGTCAATTTTTGTTGGTTTTCATCCAATTAACTTATTTCAGTCAGCTAGATCTTTCTTCTTCAAAGCAAAAAGATTTTATCTTCAAATACAAGAACTTTTCGTGGTTTTGTTGGTTTTCAGCAAATGAACATATTTCAGCGAGCTGGAAGTTTTTTCTTTAAGAGCGTAAGATTTTATCTTAAAATACAAGAACTTCTCGTGGTTCTTGTCAATTTTTGTTGGTTTTCATCCAATGAACTTATTTTAGTCAGCTAGATCTTTCTGCTTCAACCAAAAAGATTTTATCTTCAAATACAAGACCTTTTCGTGGTTTTGTTGGTTTTCAGCAAATGACCATATTTCAGCGAGCTCGAAATTTTTTCTTTAATAGCGTAAGATTTCATCTTAAAATACAAGAACATTTCGTGGTTCTTGTCAATGTTTGTTGGTTTTCATCTGATGAACTTATTTCAGTCAGCGAGATCTTTCTTCTTTAATGCAAAAAGATTTCATCTTCAAATACCAGTACTTTTCGTGGTTTTCAGCAAATGAACATATTTCAGCGAGCTGGACGTTTTTTCTTTCATAGCGTAAGATTTTTTCTTAAAATACAAGAACTTTTCGTGGTTCTTGTCAATTTTTGTTGGTTTTCATCTGATGAACTGATTTCAGTCAGCTGGATCTTTCTTCTTCAAAGCAAAAAGATTTTATCTTCAAATACAAGAACTTTTCGTGGTTTTGTTGGTTTTCAGCAAATGAACATATTTCAGCGAGCGAGAAGTTTTTTCTTCAATAGCGTAAGATTTTATCTTAAAATACAAGAACGTTTCGTCGTTCTTGTCAATTTTTGTTGGTTTTCATCTGATGAACATATTTCAGTCAGCCAGATCTTGCTTCTTTAAAGCAAAAAGATTTGATCGACAAATACAAGAACTTCTCGTGGTTTTGTTGGTTTTCAGCAAATGAACATATTTCAGCGAGCTGGAAGTTTTTTCATTAACAGCATAAGATTTTATCTTAAAATACAAGAACTTTCCGTGGTTCTTGTCAATTTTTGTTGGTTTTCATCGAATGAAATTGTTTCAGTCAGCTCGATCTTTCTTCTTCAAAGCAAAAAGATTTTATCTTCAAATACAAGAACTTTTCGTGGTTTTCTTTGTTTTCAGCAAATCAACATATTTCAGCGAGCTGGAAGTTTTTTCTTTGATAGCTCAAGATTTTATCTTAAAATACAAGAACTTTTCGTGGTTCTTGTCAATTTGTGTCGGTTTTCATCCAATGAACTTATTTCAGTTAACTAGATCTTTCTTCTTTAATGCAAAAAGATTTTATCTTCAAACACAAGAACTTCTCGTGGTTTTGTTGGTTTTCAGCAAAAGAACATATTTCAGCGAGCTGGAAGTTTTTTCTTTCATAGCGGAAGATTTTATCTTAAAATACAAGAACTTTTCGTGGTTCTTGTCAATTTTTGTTGGTTTTCATCCAATGAACTTATTGCAGTCAGCAAGATCTTTCTTCTTCAAAGCAAAAAGATTTTATCTTCAAATACAAGAACTTTTCGTGGTTTTCTTGGTTTTCAGCAAATGAACATATTTCAGCGAGCTGGAAGTTTTTTCTTTAACAGCGTAAGATTTAATCTTAAAATACAAGATCTTTTCGTGGTTCTTGTCAATTTTTGTTGGTTTTCATCCAATGAACTTATTTCAGTCAGCTGGATCTTTCTTCTTCAAAGCAAAAAGATTTTATCTTCAAATACAAGAACTTTTCGTCGTTTTGTTGGTTTTCAGCAAATGAACATATTTCAGCGAGCGAGAAGTTTTTTCTTCAATAGCGTAAGATTTTATCTTAAAATACAAGAACGTTTCGTCGTTCTTGTCAATTTTTGTTGGTTTTCATCTGATGAACATATTTCAGTCAGCCAGATCTTGCTTCTTTCAAGCAAAAAGATTTGATCGACAAATACAAGAACTTCTCGTGGTTTTGTTGGTTTTCAGCAAATGAACATATTTCAGTGAGCTGGAAGTTTTTTCATTAACAGCATAAGATTTTATCTTAAAATACAAGAACTTTCCGTGGTTCTTGTCAATTTTTGTTGGTTTTCATCGAATGAAATTGTTTCAGTCAGCTCGATCTTTCTTCTTCAAAGCAAAAAGATTTTATCTTCAAATACAAGAACTTTTCGTGGTTTTCTTTGTTTTCAGCAAATCAACATATTTCAGCGAGCTGGAAGTTTTTTCTTTAATAGCTCAAGATTTTATCTTAAAATACAAGAACTTTTCGTGGTTCTTGTCAATTTGTGTTGGTTTTCATCCAATGAACTTATTTCAGTTAACTAGATCTTTCTTCTTTAATGCAAAAAGATTTTATCTTCAAACACAAGAACTTCTCGTGGTTTTGTTGGTTTTCAGCAAAAGAACATATTTCAGCGAGCTGGAAGTTTTTTCTTTCATAGCGTAAGATTTTACCTTAAAATACAAGAACTTTTCGTGGTTCTTGTCAATTTTTGTTGTTTTCATCCAATGAACTTATTTCAGTCAGCAAGATCTTTCTTCTTCAAAGCAAAAAGATTTTATCTTCAAATACAAGAACTTTTCGTGGTTTTCTTGGTTTTCAGCAAATGAACATATTTCAGCGAGCTGGAAGTTTTTTCTTTAACAGCATAAGATTTAATCTTAAAATACAAGATCTTTTCGTGGTTCTTGTCAATTTTTGTTGGTTTTCATCCAATGAACTTATTTCAGTCAACTAGATCTTTCTTTTTCAAAGCAAAAAGATTTTATCTTCAAATTCAAGAACTTTTCGTGGTTTTCTTTGTTTTCAGCAAATGAACATATTTCAGCGAGCTGGAAGTTTTTTCTTTAAGAGCGTAAGATTTTATCTTAAAATACAAGAACTTTTCGTGCTTCTTGTCAATTTTTGTTGGTTTTCATCGAATGAACTTATTTCAGTCAGCCAGATCTTTCTTCTTTAAAGCAAAATGATTTTATCTTCAAATACAAGAACTTTTCGTGGTTTTCTTTGTTTTCAGCAAATGAACATATTTCAGCGAGCTGGAAGTTTTTTCTTTAATAGCTCAAGATTTTATCTTAAAATACAAGAACTTTTCGTGGTTCTTGTCAATTTTTGTTGGTTTTCATCGAATGAACTGATTTCAGTCAGCGAGATTTTTTTTTTCAATGCAAAGAGATTTTATCATCAAATACAAGAACTTTTCGTGGTTTTGTTGGTTTTCAGCAAATGAACATATTTCAGCGAGCTGGACGTGTTTTCTTTAATAGCGTAAGATTTTATCTTAAAATACAAGAACTTTTCGTGGTTCTTGTGAATTCTTGTTGGTTTTCATCCAATGAACTTATTTCAGTCAGCTAGATCTTTCTTCTTCAATGCAAAAAGATTTTATCTTCAAACACTAGAACTTTTCGTGGTTTTGTTGGTTTTCATCAAAAGAACATATTTCAGCGAGCTCGAAGTTTCTTCTTTAATAGCATCAGATTTTATCTTAAAACACAATAACTTTTCGTGGTTCATGTCAATTTTTGTTGGTTTTCATCTGATGAACTTATTTCAGTCAGCTAGATCTTTCTTCAATGCAAAAAGATTTCATCTTCAAATACAATAACTTTTCGTGGTTTTGGTGGTTTTCAGCAAAAGAACATATTTCAGCGAGCTAGAAGTTTTTTCTTTAATAGCGTAAGATTTTGCCTTAAAATACAAGAACTTTTCGTGGTTCTTGTCAATTTTTGTTGGTTTTCATCTAATGAACTTATTTCAGTCAGCTCGATTTTTCTTCTTCAAAGCAAAATGATTTTATCTGCAAATACAAGAACTTTTCGTGGTTTTCTTGGTTTTCAGCAAATGAACATATTTCAGCGAGCTGGTAGTTTTTTTCTTTAATAGCTCAAGATTTTATCTTAAAATACAAGAACTTCTCGTGGTTCTTGTCAATTTTTGTTGGTTTTCATCCAATGAACTTATTTTAGTCAGCTAGATCTTTCTGCTTCAAACCAAAAAGATTTTATCTTCAAATACAAGAACTTTTCGTGGTTTTCTTTGTTTTCAGCAAATCAACATATTTCAGCGAGCTGGTAGTTTTTTCTTTCATAGCTCAAGATTTTATCTTAAAGTACAAGAACTTTTCGTGGTTCTTGTCAATTTTTGTTGTTTTTCATCGAATGAACTTATTTCAGACAGCTAGATCTTGCTTCTTTAATGCAAAAAGATTTTATCTTCAAATACAAGATCTTTTCGTGGTTTTGTTGGTTTTCAGCAATTGACCATATTTCAGCGAGCTCGAAGTTTTTTCTTCAATAGCGTAAGATTTTATCTTAAAATACAAGAATGTTTCGTCGTTCTTCTCAATTTTTGTTGGTTTTCATCTGATGAACATATTTCAGTCAGCCAGATCTTGCTTCTTTAAAGCAAAAAGATTTTATCTTCAAACACAAGAACTTCTCGTGGTTTTGTTGGTTTTCAGCAAATGAACATCTTTCAGTGAGCTGGAAGTTTTTTCATGAACAGCGTAAGATTTTATCTTAAAATACAAGATCTTTTCGTGGTTCTCGTCAATTTTTGTTGGTTTTCATCCAATGAACTTATTTCAGTCAGCTGGATCTTTCTTCTTCAAAGCAAAAAGATTTTATCTTCAAATACAAGAACTTTTCGTGGTTTTGTTGGTTTTCAGCAAATGAACATATTTCAGCGAGCTGGAAGTTTTTTCTTTAAGAGCGTAAGATTTTATCTTAAAATACAAGAACTTTTCGTGGTTCTTGTCAATTTTTGTTGGTTTTCATCCAATTAACTTATTTCAGTCAGCTAGATCTTTCTTCTTCAAAGCAAAAAGATTTTATCTTCAAATACAAGAACTTTTCGTGGTTTTGTTGGTTTTCAGCAAATGAACATATTTCAGCGAGCTGGAAGTTTTTTCTTTAAGAGCGTAAGATTTTATCTTAAAATACAAGAACTTCTCGTGGTTCTTGTCAATTTTTGTTGGTTTTCATCCAATGAACTTATTTTAGTCAGCTAGATCTTTCTGCTTCAACCAAAAAGATTTTATCTTCAAATACAAGACCTTTTCGTGGTTTTGTTGGTTTTCAGCAAATGACCATATTTCAGCGAGCTCGAAATTTTTTCTTTAATAGCGTAAGATTTCATCTTAAAATACAAGAACATTTCGTGGTTCTTGTCAATGTTTGTTGGTTTTCATCTGATGAACTTATTTCAGTCAGCGAGATCTTTCTTCTTTAATGCAAAAAGATTTCATCTTCAAATACCAGTACTTTTCGTGGTTTTCAGCAAATGAACATATTTCAGCGAGCTGGACGTTTTTTCTTTCATAGCGTAAGATTTTTTCTTAAAATACAAGAACTTTTCGTGGTTCTTGTCAATTTTTGTTGGTTTTCATCTGATGAACTGATTTCAGTCAGCTGGATCTTTCTTCTTCAAAGCAAAAAGATTTTATCTTCAAATACAAGAACTTTTCGTGGTTTTGTTGGTTTTCAGCAAATGAACATATTTCAGCGAGCGAGAAGTTTTTTCTTCAATAGCGTAAGATTTTATCTTAAAATACAAGAACGTTTCGTCGTTCTTGTCAATTTTTGTTGGTTTTCATCTGATGAACATATTTCAGTCAGCCAGATCTTGCTTCTTTAAAGCAAAAAGATTTGATCGACAAATACAAGAACTTCTCGTGGTTTTGTTGGTTTTCAGCAAATGAACATATTTCAGCGAGCTGGAAGTTTTTTCATTAACAGCATAAGATTTTATCTTAAAATACAAGAACTTTCCGTGGTTCTTGTCAATTTTTGTTGGTTTTCATCGAATGAAATTGTTTCAGTCAGCTCGATCTTTCTTCTTCAAAGCAAAAAGATTTTATCTTCAAATACAAGAACTTTTCGTGGTTTTCTTTGTTTTCAGCAAATCAACATATTTCAGCGAGCTGGAAGTTTTTTCTTTGATAGCTCAAGATTTTATCTTAAAATACAAGAACTTTTCGTGGTTCTTGTCAATTTGTGTCGGTTTTCATCCAATGAACTTATTTCAGTTAACTAGATCTTTCTTCTTTAATGCAAAAAGATTTTATCTTCAACCACAAGAACTTCTCGTGGTTTTGTTGGTTTTCAGCAAAAGAACATATTTCAGCGAGCTGGAAGTTTTTTCTTTAACAGCGTAAGATTTAATCTTAAAATACAAGATCTTTTCGTGGTTCTTGTCAATTTTTGTTGGTTTTCATCCAATGAACTTATTTCAGTCAGCTGGATCTTTCTTCTTCAAAGCAAAAAGATTTTATCTTCAAATACAAGAACTTTTCGTGGTTTTGTTGGTTTTCAGCAAATGAACATATTTCAGCGAGCGAGAAGTTTTTTCTTCAATAGCGTAAGATTTTATCTTAAAATACAAGAACGTTTCGTCGTTCTTGTCAATTTTTGTTGGTTTTCATCTGATGAACATATTTCAGTCAGCCAGATCTTGCTTCTTTCAAGCAAAAAGATTTGATCGACAAATACAAGAACTTCTCGTGGTTTTGTTGGTTTTCAGCAAATGAACATATTTCAGTGAGCTGGAAGTTTTTTCATTAACAGCATAAGATTTTATCTTAAAATACAAGAACTTTCCGTGGTTCTTGTCAATTTTTGTTGGTTTTCATCGAATGAAATTGTTTCAGTCAGCTCGATCTTTCTTCTTCAAAGCAAAAAGATTTTATCTTCAAATACAAGAACTTTTCGTGGTTTTGTTCGTTTTCAGCAAAAGAACATATTTCAGCGAGCTGGAAGATTTTTCTTTAATAGCTCAAGATTTTATCTTAAAATACAAGAACATTTCGTGGTTCTTGTGAATTCTTGTTGGTTTTCATCTAATGACCTTATTTCAGTCAGCGAGATCTTTCTTCTTTAAAGCAAAAAGATTTTATCTTCAAACACAAGAACTTTTCGTGGTTTTGTTGGTTTTCAGCAAAAGAACATATTTCAGCAAGCTCGAAGTTTTTTCTTTAATAGCATAAGATTTTATCTTAAAACACAAGAACTTTACGTGGTGCTTGTCAATTTTTGTTGGTTTTCATCTGATGTACTTATTTCAGTCAGCTTGATCTTTCTTCTTCAAAGCAAAAAGATTTCATCTTCAAATACAAGAACTTTTCGTGGTTTTGTTGGTTTTCAGCAAAAGAACATATTTCAGCGAGCTCGAAGTTTTTTCTTTAATAGCATAAGATTTTATCATAAAATACATGAACTTTTCGTGGTTCTTTTCAATTTTTGTTGGTTTTCATCTCATGAACTTATTTCAGTCAGCTAGATCTTCCTTCTTCAAAGCAAAAAGATTTTATCTTCAAATACAAGAACTTTTCGTGGTTTTGTTGGTTTTCAGCAAAAGGACATATTTCAGCAAGCTGGAAGATTTTTCTTTAATAGCTCAAGATTTTATCTTAAAATACAAGAACATTTCGTGGTTCTTGTGAATTCTTGTTGGTTTTCATCGACTGAACTTATTTCAGTCAGCGAGATCTTTCTTCTTTAATGCAAAAAGATTTCATCTTCAAACACAAGAACTTTTCGTGGTTTTGTTGGTTTTCAGCAAAAGAACATATTTCAGCGAGCTGGAAGTTTTTTCTTTAATAGCGTAACATTTTATCTTAAAATACAAGAACTTTTCGTGGTTTTCTTTGTTTTCAGCAAATGAACATATTTCAGCGAGCTGGAAGTTTTTTCTTTCATTGCTCAAGATTTTATCTTAAAACACACAAAATTTTCGTGGTGCTTGTCAATTTTTGTTGGTTTTCATCTCATGAACTTATTTCAGTCAGCGAGATCTTTCTTTTTCAAAGCAAAGAGATTTTATCATCAAATACAAGAACTTTTCGTGGTTTTGGTGGTTTTCAGCAAATGAACTTATTTCAGCGAGCTGGAAGTGTTTTCTTTAATAGCGTAAGATTTTATCTTAAAATACAAGAACTTTTCGTGGTTCTTGTGAATTCTTGTTGGTTTTGATCCAATGAACTTATTTCAGTCAGCTAAATCTTTCTTCTTTAATGCAAAAAGATTTTATCTTCAAACACGAGAACTTTTCGTGGTTTTGTTGGTTTTCATCAAAAGAACATATTTCAGCGAGCTCGAAGTTTCTTCTTTAATAGCATAAGATTTTATCTTAAAACACAATAACTTTTCGTGGTTCATGTCAATTTTTGTTGTTTTTCATCGAATGAACTTATTTCAGTCAGCTCGATCTTTCTTTAATGCAAAAAGATTTCATCTTCAAATACAATAACTTTTCGTGGTTTTGTTGGTTTTCAGCAAAAGAACATATTTCAGCGAGCTAGAAGTTTTTTCTTTTATAGCGTAAGATTTTGCCTTAAAATACAAGAACTTTTCGTGGTTCTTGTCAATTTTTGTTCGTTTTCATCCAATGAACTTATTTCAGTCAGGTAGATCTTTCTTCTTCAAAGCAAAATGATTTTATCTGCAAATACAAGAACTTTTCGTGGTTTTCTTGGTTTTCAGCAAATGAACATATTTCAGCGAGCTGGTAGTTTTTTTCTTTAATAGCTCAAGATTTTATCTTAAAATACAAGAACTTCTCGTGGTTCTTGTCAATTTTTGTTGGTTTTCATCCAATGAACTTATTTTAGTCAGCTAGATCTTTCTGCTTCAAACCAAAAAGATTTTATCTTCAAATACAAGACCTTTTCGTGGTTTTGTTGGTTTTCAGCAAATGACCATATTTCAGCGAGCTCGAAATTTTTTCTTTAATAGCGTAAGATTTCATCTTAAAATACAAGAACATTTCGTGGTTCTTGTCAATGTTTGTTGGTTTTCATCTGATGAACTTATTTCAGTCAGCGAGATCTTTCTTCTTTAATGCAAAAAGATTTCATCTTCAAATACCAGTACTTTTCGTGGTTTTCTTGGTTTTCAGCAAATGAACATATTTCAGCGAGCTGGACGTTTTTTCTTTCACAGCGTAATATTTTTTCTTAAAATACAAGAACTTTTCGTTGTTTTGTTGGTTTTCAGCAAAAGAACATATTTCAGCGAGCTGGAAGTTTTTTCTTTAATAGCGTAAGATTTTGCCTTGAAATAGAAGAACTTTTCCTGGTTCTTTTCAATTTTTGTTGGTTTTCATCTGATGAACATATTTCAGTCAGCCAGATCTTGCTTCTTTAAAGCAAAAAGATTTGATCTACAAATACAAGAACTTCTCGTGGTTTTGTTGGTTTTCAGCAAATGAACATATTTCAGCGAGCTGGAAGTTTTTTCATTAACAGCGTAAGATTTTATCTTAAAATACAAGAACTTTCCGTGGTTCTTGTCAATTTTTGTTGGTTTTCATCGATTGAAATTGTATCAGTCAGCTCGATCTTTCTTCTTCAAAGCAAAAAGATTTTATCTTCAAATACAAGAACTTTTCGTGGTTTTCTTTGTTTTCAGCAAATCAACATATTTCAGCGAGCTGGAAGTTTTTTCTTTAATAGCTCAAGATTTTATCTTAAAATACAAGAACTTTTCGTGGTTCTTGTCAATTTGTGTTGGTTTTCATCCAATGAACTTATTTCAGTCAGCTAGATCTTTCTTCTTTAATGCAAAAAGATTTTATCTTCAAACACAAGAACTTTTCGTGGTTTTGTTGGTTTTCAGCAAAAGAACATATTTCAGCGAGCTGGAAGTTTTTTCTTTCATAGCGTAAGATTTTATCTTAAAATACAAGAACTTTTCGTGGTTCTTGTCAATTTTTGTTGGTTTTCATCCAATGAACTTATTTCAGTCAGCAAGATCTTTCTTCTTCAAAGCAAAAAGATTTTATCTTCAAATACAAGAACTTTTCGTGGTTTTCTTGGTTTTCAGCAAATGAACATATTTCAGCGAGCTGGAAGTTTTTTCTTCAAGAGTGTAAGTTTTTATCTTAAAATACAAGAACTTTTCGTGGTTCTTGTCAATTTTTGTTGGTTTTCATCTATAGAACTTATTTCAGTCAGCCAGATCTTTCTTCTTTAAAGCAAAATGATTTTATCTTCAAATACAAGAACTTTTCGTGGTTTTCTTTGTTTTCAGCAAATGAACATATTTCAGCGAGCTGGAAGTTTTTTCTTTAAGAGCGTAAGATTTTGTCTTAAAATACAAGAACTTTTCGTGGTTCTTGTCAATTTTTGTTGGTTTTCATCGAATGAACTGATTTCAGTCAGCTAGATTTTTCTTCTTCAAAGCAAAAAGATTTTATCTTCAAATACAAGAACTTTTTGTGGTTTTGTTGGTTTGCAGCAAATGAACATATTTCAGCGAACTGGAAGTTTTTTCTTCAAGAGCGTAAGATTTTATCTTAAAATACAAGATCTTTTCGTGGTTCTCGTCAATTTTTGTTGGTTTTCATCCAATGAACTTATTTCAGTCAGCTGGATCTTTCTTCTTCAAAGCAAAAAGATTTTATCTTCAAATACAAGAACTTTTCGTGGTTTTGTTGGTTTTCAGCAAATGAACATATTTCAGCGAGCTGGAAGTTTTTTCTTTAAGAGCGTAAGATTTTATCTTAAAATACAGGAACTTTTCGTGGTTCTTGTCAATTTTTGTTGGTTTTCATCCAATTAACTTATTTCAGTCAGCTAGATCTTTCTTCTTCAAAGCAAAAAGATTTTATCTTCAAATACAAGAACTTTTCGTGGTTTTGTTGGTTTTCAGCAAATGAACATATTTCAGCGAGCTGGAAGTTTTTTCTTTAAGAGCGTAAGATTTTATCTTAAAATACAAGAACTTCTCGTGGTTCTTGTCAATTTTTGTTGGTTTTCATCCAATGAACTTATTTTAGTCAGCTAGATCTTTCTGCTTCAACCAAAAAGATTTTATCTTCAAATACAAGACCTTTTCGTGGTTTTGTTGGTTTTCAGCAAATGACCATATTTCAGCGAGCTCGAAATTTTTTCTTTAATAGCGTAAGATTTAATCTTAAAATACAAGATCTTTTCGTGGTTCTTGTCAATTTTTGTTGGTTTTCATCCAATGAACTTATTTCAGTCAGCTGGATCTTTCTTCTTCAAAGCAAAAAGATTTTATCTTCAAATACAAGAACTTTTCGTGGTTTTGTTGGTTTTCAGCAAATGAACATATTTCAGCGAGCGAGAAGTTTTTTCTTCAATAGCGTAAGATTTTATCTTAAAATACAAGAACGTTTCGTCGTTCTTGTCAATTTTTGTTGGTTTTCATCTGATGAACATATTTCAGTCAGCCAGATCTTGCTTCTTTCAAGCAAAAAGATTTGATCGACAAATACAAGAACTTCTCGTGGTTTTGTTGGTTTTCAGCAAATGAACATATTTCAGTGAGCTGGAAGTTTTTTCATTAACAGCATAAGATTTTATCTTAAAATACAAGAACTTTCCGTGGTTCTTGTCAATTTTTGTTGGTTTTCATCGAATGAAATTGTTTCAGTCAGCTCGATCTTTCTTCTTCAAAGCAAAAAGATTTTATCTTCAAATACAAGAACTTTTCGTGGTTTTCTTTGTTTTCAGCAAATCAACATATTTCAGCGAGCTGGAAGTTTTTTCTTTAATAGCTCAAGATTTTATCTTAAAATACAAGAACTTTTCGTGGTTCTTGTCAATTTGTGTTGGTTTTCATCCAATGAACTTATTTCAGTTAACTAGATCTTTCTTCTTTAATGCAAAAAGATTTTATCTTCAAACACAAGAACTTCTCGTGGTTTTGTTGGTTTTCAGCAAAAGAACATATTTCAGCGAGCTGGAAGTTTTTTCTTTCATAGCGTAAGATTTTACCTTAAAATACAAGAACTTTTCGTGGTTCTTGTCAATTTTTGTTGGTTTTCATCCAATGAACTTATTTCAGTCAGCAAGATCTTTCTTCTTCAAAGCAAAAAGATTTTATCTTCAAATACAAGAACTTTTCGTGGTTTTCTTGGTTTTCAGCAAATGAACATATTTCAGCGAGCTGGAAGTTTTTTCTTTAACAGCATAAGATTTAATCTTAAAATACAAGATCTTTTCGTGGTTCTTGTCAATTTTTGTTGGTTTTCATCCAATGAACTTATTTCAGTCAGCTAGATCTTTCTTCTTCAAAGCAAAAAGATTTTATCTTCAAATTCAAGAACTTTTCGTGGTTTTCTTTGTTTTCAGCAAATGAACATATTTCAGCGAGCTGGAAGTTTTTTCTTTAAGAGCGTAAGATTTTATCTTAAAATACAAGAACTTTTCGTGCTTCTTGTCAATTTTTGTTGGTTTTCATCTAATGAACTTATTTCAGTCAGTCAGATCTTTCTTCTTTAAAGCAAAATGATTTTATCTTCAAATACAAGAACTTTTCGTGGTTTTCTTTGTTTTCAGCAAATGAACATATTTCAGCGAGCTGGAAGTTTTTTCTTTAATAGCTCAAGATTTTATCTTAAAATACAAGAACTTTTCGTGGTTCTTGTCAATTTTTGTTGGTTTTCATCGAATGAACTGATTTCAGTCAGCGAGATTTTTTTTTTCAAAGCAAAGAGATTTTATCATCAAATACAAGAACTTTTCGTGGTTTTGTTGGTTTTCAGCAAATGAACATATTTCAGCGAGCTGGACGTGTTTTCTTTAATAGCGTAAGATTTTATCTTAAAATACAAGAACTTTTCGTGGTTCTTGTGAATTCTTGTTGGTTTTCATCCAATGAACTTATTTCAGTCAGCTAGATCTTTCTTCTTCAATGCAAAAAGATTTTATCTTCAAACACTAGAACTTTTCGTGGTTTTGTTGGTTTTCATCAAAAGAACATATTTCAGCGAGCTCGAAGTTTCTTCTTTAATAGCATCAGATTTTATCTTAAAACACAATAACTTTTCGTGGTTCATGTCAATTTTTGTTGTTTTTCATCTAATGAACTTATTTCAGTCAGCTAGATCTTTCTTCAATGCAAAAAGATTTCATCTTCAAATACAATAACTTTTCGTGGTTTTGGTGGTTTTCAGCAAAAGAACATATTTCAGCGAGCTAGAAGTTTTTTCTTTAATAGCGTAAGATTTTGCCTTAAAATACAAGAACTTTTCGTGGTTCTTGTCAATTTTTGTTGGTTTTCATCTAATGAACTTATTTCAGTCAGCTCGATTTTTCTTCTTCAAAGCAAAATGATTTTATCTGCAAATACAAGAACTTTTCGTGGTTTTCTTGGTTTTCAGCAAATGAACATATTTCAGCGAGCTGGTAGTTTTTTTCTTTAATAGCTCAAGATTTTATCTTAAAATACAAGAACTTCTCGTGGTTCTTGTCAATTTTTGTTGGTTTTCATCCAATGAACTTATTTTAGTCAGCTAGATCTTTCTGCTTCAAACCAAAAAGATTTTATCTTCAAATACAAGAACTTTTCGTGGTTTTCTTTGTTTTCAGCAAATCAACATATTTCAGCGAGCTGGTAGTTTTTTCTTTCATAGCTCAAGATTTTATCTTAAAGTACAAGAACTTTTCGTGGTTCTTGTCAATTTTTGTTGTTTTTCATCGAATGAACTTATTTCAGACAGCTAGATCTTGCTTCTTTAATGCAAAAAGATTTTATCTTCAAATACAAGATCTTTTCGTGGTTTTGTTGGTTTTCAGCAATTGACCATATTTCAGCGAGCTCGAAGTTTTTTCTTCAATAGCGTAAGATTTTATCTTAAAATACAAGAATGTTTCGTCGTTCTTCTCAATTTTTGTTGGTTTTCATCTGATGAACATATTTCAGTCAGCCAGATCTTGCTTCTTTAAAGCAAAAAGATTTTATCTTCAAACACAAGAACTTCTCGTGGTTTTGTTGGTTTTCAGCAAATGAACATCTTTCAGTGAGCTGGAAGTTTTTTCATGAACAGCGTAAGATTTTATCTTAAAATACAAGAACTTTCCGTGGTTCTTGTCAATTTTTGTTGGTTTTCATCGAATGAAATTGTTTCAGTCAGCTCGATCTTTGTTCTTCAAAGCAAAAAGATTTTATCTTCAAATACAAGAACTTTTCGTGGTTTTCTTTGTTTTCAGCAAATCAACATATTTCAGCGAGCTGGAAGTTTTTTCTTTAATAGCGTAAGATTTTATCTTAAAATACAAGAACTTTTCGTGGTTCTTGTCAATTTGTGTTGGTTTTCATCCAATGAACTTATTTCAGTCAGCTAGATCTTTCTTCTTCAAAGCAAAAAGATTTTATCTTCAAACACAAGAACTTCTCGTGGTTTTGTTGGTTTTCAGCAAAAGAACATATTTCAGCGAGCTGGAAGTTTTTTCTTTCATAGCGTAAGATTTTATCTTAAAATACAAGAACTTTTCGTGGTTCTTGTCAATTTTTGTTGGTTTTCATCCAATGAACTTATTTCAGTCGGCAAGATCTTTCTTCTTCAAAGCAAAAAGATTTTATCTTCAAATACAAGAACTTTTCGTGGTTTTCTTGGTTTTCAGCAAATGAACATATTTCAGCGAGCTGGAAGTTTTTTCTTTAATAGCTCAAGATTTTATCTTAAAATACAAGAACTTTTCGTGGTTCTTGTCAATTTTTGTTGGTTTTCATCGAATGAACTGATTTCAGTCAGCTAGATCTTTCTTCTTCAAAGCAAAAAGATTTTATCTTCAAATACAAGAACTTTTTGTGGTTTTGTTGGTTTGCAGCAAATGAACATATTTCAGCGAGCTCGAAGTAATTCCTTTAATAGCGTAAGATTTTAACTTAAAATACAAGAACATTTCGTGGTTCTTGTGAATTCTTCTTGGTTTTCATCCAATGAACTTATTTCAGTCAGGTGGATCTTTCTTCTTCAAAGCAAAAAGATTTTATCTTCAAATACAATAACTTTTCGTGGTTTTGTTGGTTTTCAGCAAAAGAACATATTTCAGCGAGCTAGAAGTTTTTTCTTTAATAGCGTAAGATTTTGCCTTAAAATACAAGAACTTTTCGTGGTTCTTGTCAATTTTTGTTGGTTTTCATCTGATGAACTTATTTCAGTCAGCTGGATCTTTCTTCTTCAAAGCAAAATGATTTCATCTTCAAATACAAGAACTTTTCGTGGTTTTGTTGGTTTTCAGCAAATGAACATATTTCAGCGAGCTGGACGTGTTTTATTTAATCGCGTAAGATTTTATCTTAAAATACAAGAACTTTTCGTGGTTCTTGTGAATTCTTGTTGGTTTTCATCCAATGAACTTATTTCAGTCAGCTCGATCTTTCTTCTTTAATGCAAAAAGATTTTATCTTCAAACACTAGAACTTTTCGTGGTTTTGTTGGTTTTCATCAAAAGAACATATTTCAGCGAGCTCGAAGTTTCTTCTTTAATAGCATAAGATTTTATCTTAAAACACAATAACTTTTCGTGGTTCATGTCAATTTTTGTTGTTTTTCATCTAATGAACTTATTTCAGTCAGCGAGATCTTTCTTTAATGCAAAAAGATTTCATCTTCAAATACAATAACTTTTCGTGGTTTTGTTGGTTTTCAGCAAAAGAACATATTTCAGCGAGCTGGAAGTTTTTTCTTTAATAGCGTAAGATTTTGCCTTAAAATACAAGAACTTTTCGTGGTTCTTGTCAATTTTTGTTGGTTTTCATCTAATGAACTTATTTCAGTCAGCTAGATCTTTCTTCTTCAAAGCAAAATGAATTTATCTGCAAATACAAGAACTTTTCGTGGTTTTCTTGGTTTTCAGCAAATGAACATATTTCAGCGAGCTGGTAGTTTCTTTCTTTAATAGCTCAAGATTTTATCTTAAAATACAAGAACTTCTCGTGGTTCTTGTCAATTTTTGTTGGTTTTCATCCAATGAACTTATTTTAGTCAGCTAGATCTTTCTGCTTCAAACCAAAAAGATTTTATCTTCAAATACAAGAACTTTTCGTGGTTTTCTTTGTTTTCAGCAAATCAACATATTTCAGCGAGCTGGAAGTTTTTTCTTTAATAGCTCAAGATTTTATCTTAAAATACAAGAACTTTTCGTGGTTCTTGTCAATTTTTGTTGTTTTTCATCGAATGAACTTATTTCAGACAGCTAGATCTTCCTTCTTTAAAGCAAAAAGATTTTATCTTCAAATACAAGAACTTTTCGTGGTTTTGTTGGTTTTCAGCAAATGACCATATTTCAGCGAGCTCGAAATTTTTTCTTTAATAGCGTAAGATTTCATCTTAAAATACAAGAACATTTCGTGGTTCTTGTCAATGTTTGTTGGTTTTCATCTGATGAACTTATTTCAGTCAGCGAGATCTTTCTTCTTTAATGCAAAAAGATTTCATTTTCAAATACCAGTACTTTGCGTGGTTTTCTTGGTTTTCAGCAAATGAACATATTTCAGCGAGCTGGACGTTTTTTCTTTCATAGCGTAAGATTTTTTCTTAAAATACAAGAACTTTTCGTGGTTCTTGTCACTTTTTGTTGGTTTTCATCTGATGAACTGATTTCAGTCAGCTGGATCTTTCTTCTTCAATGCAAAAAGATTTTACCTTAAAATACAAGAACTTTTCGTTGTTTTGTTGGTTTTCAGCAAAAGAATATATTTCAGCGAGCTGGAAGTTTTTTCTTTAATAGCGTAAGATTTTGCCTTGAAATAGAAGAACTTTTCCTGGTTCTTTTCAATTTTTGTTGGTTTTCATCTAATGAACTTATTTCAGTCAGCTGGATCTTTCTTCTTCAAAGCAAAAAGATTTTATCTTCAAATACAAGAACTTTTCGTGGTTTTGATGGTTTTCAGCAAATGAACATATTTCAGCGAGCGAGAAGTTTTTTCTTCAATAGCGTAAGATTTTATCTTAAAATACAAGAACGTTTCGTCGTTCTTGTCAATTTTTGTTGGTTTTCATCTGATGAACATATTTCAGTCAGCCAGATCTTGCTTCTTTAAAGCAAAAAGATTTTATCTTCAAACACAAGAACTTCTCGTGGTTTTGTTGGTTTTCAGCAAATGAACATATTTCAGTGAGCTGGAAGTTTTTTCATGAACAGCGTAAGATTTTATCTTAAAATACAAGAACTTTCCGTGGTTCTTGTCAATTTTCGTTGGTTTTCATCGAATGAAATTGTTTCAGTCAGCTCGATCTTTCTTCTTCAAAGCAAAAAAGATTTTATCTTCAAACACAAGAACTTCTCGTGGTTTTGTTGGTTTTCAGCAAAAGAACATATTTCAGCGAGCTGGAAGTTTTTTCTTTCATAGCGTAAGATTTTATCTTAAAATACAAGAACTTTTCGTGGTTCTTGTCAATTTTTGTTGGTTTTCATCCAATGAACTTATTTCAGTCGGCAAGATCTTTCTTCTTCAAAGCAAAAAGATTTCATCTTCAAATACAAGAACTTTTCGTGGTTTTCTTGGTTTTCAGCAAATGAACATATTTCAGCGAGCTGGAAGTTTTTTCTTTAACAGCGTAAGATTTAATCTTAAAATACAACATCTTTTCGTGGTTCTTGTCAATTTTTGTTGGTTTTCATCCAATGAACTTATTTCAGTCAGCGAGATCTTTCTTCTTCAAAGCAAAAAGATTTTATCTTCAAATACAAGAACTTTTCGTGGTTCTTGTCAATTTTTGTTGGTTTTCATCTGATGAACTTATTTCAGTCAGCCAGATCTTTCTTCTTTAAAGCAAAATGATTTTATCTTCAAATACAAGAACTTTTCGTGGTTTTCTTTGTTTTCAGCAAATGAACATATTTCAGCGAGCTGGAAGTTTTTTCTTTAATAGCTGAAGATTTTATCTTAAAATACAAGAACTTTTCGTGGTTCTTGTCAATTTTTGTTGGTTTTCATCGAATGAACTGATTTCAGTCAGCTAGATCTTTCTTCTTCAAAGCAAAAAGATTTTATCTTCAAATACAAGAACTTTTTGTGGTTTTGTTGGTTTGCAGCAAATGAACATATTTCAGCGAGCTGGAAGTTTTTTCTTCAAGAGCGTAAGATTTTATCTTAAAATACAAGAACTTTTCGTGGTTCTTGTCAATTTTTGTTGGTTTTTCATCTGATGAACTTTTTTCAGTCAGCCAGATCTTGCTTCTTTAATGCAAAAAGATTTTATCGACAAATACAAGAACTTTTCGTGGTTTTGTTGGTTTTCAGCAAATGAACATATTTCAGCGAGCTCGAAGTAATTCCTTTAATAGCGTAAGATTTTATCTTAAAATACAAGAACATTTCGTGGTTCTTGTGAATTCTTCTTGGTTTTCATCCAATGAACTTATTTCAGTCAGGTGGATCTTTCTTCTTCAAAGCAAAAAGATTTTATCTTCAAATACAATAACTTTTCGTGGTTTTGTTGGTTTTCAGCAAAAGAACATATTTCAGCGAGCTAGAAGTTTTTTCTTTAATAGCGTAAGATTTTGCCTTAAAATACAAGAACTTTTCGTGGTTCTTGTCAATTTTTGTTGGTTTTCATCTGATGAACTTATTTCAGTCAGCTGGATCTTTCTTCTTCAAAGCAAAATGATTTCATCTTCAAATACAAGAACTTTTCGTGGTTTACTTGGTTTTCAGCAAATGAACATATTTCAGCGAGCTCGAAGTTTCTTCTTTAATAGCATAAGATTTTATCTTAAAATACATGAACTTTTCGTGGTTCTTGTCAATTTTTGTTGGTTTTCATCTCATGAACTTATTTCAGTGAGCGAGATCTTTCTTTTTCAAAGCAAAGAGATTTTATCATCAAATACAAGAACTTTTCGTGGTTTTGTTGGTTTTCAGCAAAAAACATATTTCAGCGAGCTGGAAGTGTTTTCTTTAATAGCGTAAGATTTTATCTTAAAATACATGAACTTTTCGTGGTTCTTGTGAATTCTTGTTGGTTTTCATCCAATGAACTTATTTCAGTCAGCGAGATCTTTCTTTTTCAAAGCAAAGAGATTTTATCATCAAATACAAGAACTTTTCGTGGTTTTGTTGGTTTTCAGCAAATGAACATATTTCAGCGAGCTGGAAGTGTTTTCTTTAATAGCTTAAGATTTTATCTTAAAATACAAGAACTTTTCGTGGTTCTTGTGAATTCTTGTTGGTTTTCATCCAATGAACTTATTTCAGTCAGCTAGATCTTTCTTCTTTAATGCAAAAAGATTTTATCTTCAAACACTAGAACTTTTCGTGGTTTTGTTGGTTTTCATCAAAAGAACATATTTCAGCGAGCTCGAAGTTTCTTCTTTAATAGCATAAGATTTTATCTTAAAACACAATAACTTTTCGTGGTTCATGTCAATTTTTGTTGTTTTTCATCTGATGAACTTATTTCAATCAGCTAGATCTTTCTTTAATGCAAAAAGATTTCATCTTCAAATACAATGACTTTTCGTGGTTTTGTTGGTTTTCAGCAAAAGAACATATTTCAGCGAGCTAGAAGTTTTTTCTTTAATAGAGTAAGATTTTGCCTTAAAATACAAGAACTTTTCGTGGTTCTTGTCAATTTTTCTTGGTTTTCATCTAATGAACTTATTTCAGTCAGCCAGATCTTTCTTCTTCAAAGCAAAATGATTTTATCTGCAAATACAAGAACTTTTCGTGGTTTTCTTGGTTTTCAGCAAATGAACATATTTCAGCGAGCTGGTAGTTTTTTTCTTCAATAGCTCAAGATTTTATCTTAAAATACAAGAACTTCTCGTGGTTCTTGTCAATTTTTGTTGGTTTTCATCCAATGAACTTATTTTAGTCACCTAGATCTTTCTGCTTCAAACCAAAAAGATTTTATCTTCAAATACAAGACCTTTTCGTGGTTTTGTTGGTTTTCAGCAAATGAACATATTTCAGCGAGCTGGAAGTTTTTTCTTTAATAGCTCAAGATTTTATCTTAAAATACAAGAACTTTTCGTGGTTCTTGTCAATTTTTGTTGTTTTTCATCTAATGAACTTATTTCAGACAGCTAGATCTTGCTTCTTTAAAGCAAAAAGATTTTATCTTCAAATACAAGAACTTTTCGTGGTTTTGTTGGTTTTCAGCAAATGACCATATTTCAGCGAGCTCGAAATTTTTTTCTTGAATAGAGTAAGATTTCATCTTAAAATACAAGAACATTTCGTGGTTCTTGTCAATGTTTGTTGGTTTTCATCTGATGAACTTATTTCAGTCAGCGAGATCTTTCTTCTTTAATGCAAAAAGATTTCATTTTCAAATACCAGTACTTTTCGTGGTTTTCTTGGTTTTCAGCAAATGAACATATTTCAGCGAGCTGGACGTTTTTTCTTTCATAGCGTAAGATTTTTCCTTAAAATACAAGAACTTTTCGTGGTTCTTGTCACTTTTTGTTGGTTTTCATCTGATGAACTGATTTCAGTCAGCTGGATCTTTCTTCTTCAATGCAAAAAGATTTTACCTTGAAATACAAGAACTTTTCGTTGTTTTGTTGGTTTTCAGCAAAAGAATATATTTCAGCGAGCTGGAAGTTTTTTCTTTAATAGCGTAAGATTTTGCCTTGAAATAGAAGAACTTTTCCTGGTTCTTTTCAATTTTTGTTGGTTTTCATCTAATGAACTTATTTCAGTCAGCTGGATCTTTCTTCTTCAAAGCAAAAAGATTTTATCTTCAAATACAAGAACTTTTCGTGGTTTTGTTGGTCTTCAGCAAATGAACATATTTCAGCGAGCGAGAAGTTTTTTCTTCAATAGCGTAAGATTTCATCTTAAAATACAAGAACGTTTCGTCGTTCTTGTCAATTTTTGTTGGTTTTCATCTGATGAACATATTTCAGTCAGCCAGATCTTGCTTCTTTAAAGCAAAAAGATTTGATCTACAAATACAAGAACTTCTCGTGGTTTTGTTGGTTTTCAGCAAATGAACATATTTCAGCGAGCTGGAAGTTTTTTCATTAATAGCGTAAGATTTTATCTTAAAATACAAGAACTTTTCCTGGTTCTTGTCAATTTTTGTTCGTTTTCATCGAATGAACTTATTTCAGTCAGCGAGATCTTTCTTCTTCAAAGCAAAAAGATTATATCTTCAAATACAAGAACTTTTCGTGGTTTTGATGGTTTTCAGCAAATGAATATCTTTCAGCGAGCTGGAAGTTTTTTTCCTTAATAGAGTAAGATTTTATCTTAAAATACAAGAACTTTTCGTGGTTCTTGTCAATTTTTGTTGGTTTTCATCTTATGAACTTATTTCAGTCAGCTAGATCTTTCTTCTTCAAAGCAAAAAGATTTTATCTTCAAATACAACAACTTTTCGTGATTTTGTTGGTTTTCAGCAAATGAACATATTTCAGCGAGCCAGAAGTTTTTTCTTGAATAGCGTAAGATATTATCTTAAAATACAAGAATTTTTCGTGGTTCTTGTCAATATTTGTTGGTTTTCATCGAATGAACTGATTTCAGTCAGCTAGATCTTTCTTCTTCAAAGCAAAAAGATTTTATCTTGAAATACAAGAACTTTTTGTGGTTTTGTTGGTTTGCAGCAAATGAACATATTTCAGCGAGCTGGAAGTTTTTTCTTCAAGAGCGTAAGATTTTATCTTAAAATACAAGAACTTTTCGTGGTTCTTGTCAATTTTTGTTGGTTTTTCATCTGATGAACTTTTTTCAGTCAGCCAGATCTTGCTTCTTTAATGCAAAAAGATTTTATCGACAAATACAAGAACTTTTCGTGGTTTTGTTGGTTTTCAGCAAATGAACATATTTCAGCGAGCTCGAAGTAATTCCTTTAATAGCGTAAGATTTTATCTTAAAATACAAGAACATTTCGTGGTTCTTGTGAATTCTTCTTGGTTTTCATCCAAATGAACTTATTTCAGTCAGGTGGATCTTTCTTCTTCAAAGCAAAAAGATTTTATCTTCAAATACAATAACTTTTCGTGGTTTTGTTGGTTTTCAGCAAAAGAACATATTTCAGCGAGCTAGAAGTTTTTTCTTTAATAGCGTAAGATTTTGCCTTAAAATACAAGAACTTTTCGTGGTTCTTGTCAATTTTTGTTGGTTTTCATCTGATGAACTTATTTCAGTCAGCTGGATCTTTCTTCTTCAAAGCAAAGAGATTTTATCATCAAATACAAGAACTTTTCGTGGTTTTGTTGGTTTTCAGCAAATGAACATATTTCAGCGAGCTGGAAGTGTTTTCTTTAATAGCTTAAGATTTTATCTTAAAATACAAGAACTTTTCGTGGTTCTTGTGAATTCTTGTTGGTTTTCATCCAATGAACTTATTTCAGTCAGCTAGATCTTTCTTCTTTAATGCAAAAAGATTTTATCTTCAAACACGAGAACTTTTCGTGGTTTTGTTGGTTTTCATCAAAAGAACATATTTCAGCGAGCTCGAAGTTTCTTCTTTAATAGCATAAGATTTTATCTTAAAACACAATAACTTTTCGTGGTTCATGTCAATTTTTGTTGTTTTTCATCTGATGAACTTATTTCAATCAGCAAGATCTTTCTTTAATGCAAAAAGATTTCATCTTCAAATACAATGACTTTTCGTGGTTTTGTTGGTTTTCAGCAAAAGAACATATTTCAGCGAGCTAGAAGTTTTTTCTTTAATAGAGTAAGATTTTGCCTTAAAATACAAGAACTTTTCGTGGTTCTTGTCAATTTTTGTTGGTTTTCATCTCATGAACTTATTTCAGTCAGCTAGATCTTTCTTCTTCAAAGCAAAATAATTTTATCTGCAAATACAAGAACTTTTCGTGGTTTTCTTGGTTTTCAGCAAATGAACATATTTCAGCGAGCTGGTAGTTTTTTTCTTTAATAGCTCAAGATTTTATCTTAAAATACAAGAACTTCTCGTGGTTCTTGTCAATTTTTGTTGGTTTTCATCCAATGAACTTATTTTAGTCACCTAGATCTTTCTGCTTCAAACCAAAAAGATTTTATCTTCAAATACAAGACCTTTTCGTGGTTTTGTTGGTTTTCAGCAAATGAACATATTTCAGCGAGCTGGAAGTTTTTTCTTGAATAGCTCAAGATTTTATCTTAAAATACAAGAACTTTTCGTGGTTCTTGTCAATTTTTGTTGTTTTTCATCTAATGAACTTATTTCAGACAGCTAGATCTTGCTTCTTTAAAGCAAAAAGATTTTATCTTCAAATACAAGAACTTTTCGTGGTTTTGTTGGTTTTGAGCAAATGACCATATTTCAGCGAGCTCGAAATTTTTTCTTTAATAGAGTAAGATTTCATCTTAAAATACAAGAACATTTCGTGGTTCTTGTCAATGTTTGTTGGTTTTCATCTGATGAACTTATTTCAGTCAGCGAGATCTTTCTGCTTTAATGCAAAAAGATTTCATTTTCAAATACCAGTACTTTTCGTGGTTTTCTTGGTTTTCAGCAAATGAACATATTTCAGCGAGCTGGACGTTTTTTCTTTCATAGCGTAAGATTTTTTCTTAAAATACAAGAACTTTTCGTGGTTCTTGTCACTTTTTGTTGGTTTTCATCTGATGAACATATTTCAGTCAGCCAGATCTTGCTTCTTTAAAGCAAAAAGATTTGATCGACAAATACAAGAACTTCTCGTGGTTTTGTTGGTTTTCAGCAAATGAACAGATTTCAGCGAGCTGGAAGTTTTTTTCCTTAATAGAGTAAGATTTTATCTTAAAATACAAGAACTTTTCGTGGTTCTTGTCAATTTTTGTTGGTTTTCATTAATGAACTTATTTCAGTCAGCTCGATCTTTCTTCTTCAAAGCAAAAAGATTTTATCTTCAAATACAAGAACTTTTCGAGGTTTTGTTGGTTTTCAGCAAATGAACATATTTCAGCGAGCCAGAAGTTTTTTCTTTAATAGCGTAAGATATCATCTTAAAATACAAGAACTTTTCGTGGTTCTTGTCAATTTTTGTTGGTTTTCATCGAATGAACTTATTTCAGTCAGCTAGATCTTTCTTCTTCAAAGCAAAAAGATTTTATCTTCAAATACAACAACTTTTCGTGATTTTGTTGGTTTTCAGCAAATGAACATATTTCAGCGAGCCAGAAGTTTTTTCTTTCATAGCGTAAGATATTATCTTAAAATACAAGAACTTTTCGTGGTTCTTGTCAATTTTTCTTGGTTTTCATCTAATGAACTTATTTCAGTCAGCCAGATCATTCTTCTTCAAAGCAAAAAGATTTTATCTTCAAATACAAGAACTTTTCGTGGTTTTGATGGTTTTCAGCAAATGAACATATTTCAGCGAGCTGGGAGTTTTTTCTTTAATAGCGTAAGATTTTATCTTAAAATACAAGAACTTTTCGTGGTTCTTGTCAATTTTTGTTGGTTTTCATCTAATGAACTTATTTCAGTCAGCTAGATCTTTCTTCTACAAAGCAAAAAGATTTTATCTTCAAATACAAGAACTTTTCGTGGTTTTGTTGGTTTTCAGCAAATGAACAGATTTCAGCGAGGATGAAGTTTTTTCTTTTATAGCGTAAGATTTTATCTTAAAATACAAGAACTTTTCGTGGTTCTTGTCAATTTTTGTTGGTTTTCATCTAATGAACTTATTTCAGTCAGCCAGATCTTTCTTCTTCAAAGGAAAAAGATGTTATCTTCAAATGCAAGAACTTTTCGTGGTTTTGATGGTTTTCAGCAAATGAACATATTTCAGCGAGCTTGAAGTTTTTTCCTGAATAGAGTAAGATTTTATCTTAAAATACAAGAACTTTTCGTGGTTCTTGTCAATTTTTGTTGGTTTTCATCTGATGAACTTATTTCAGTCAGCTAGATCTTTCTTCTTCAAAGCAAAAAGATTTTATCTTCAAATACAAGAACTTTTCGAGGTTTTGTTGGTTTTCAGCAAATGAACATATTTCAGCGAGCAGGAAGTTTTTTCTTTAATAGCGTAAGATATTATCTTAAAATACAAGAACTTTTCGTGGTTCTTGTCAATTTTTGTTGGTTTTCATCTAATGAACTTATTTCAGTCAGCCAGATCTTTCTTCTTCAAAGCAAAAAGATTTTATCTTCAAATACAAGAACTTTTCGTGGTTTTGTTGGTTTTCAGCAAATGAACAGATTTCAGCGAGCTGGAATTTTTTTCCTTTCTAGAGTAAGATTTTACCTTAAAATACAAGAACTTTTCGTGGTTCTTGTCAATTTTTGTTGGTTTTCATCTGATGAACTTATTTCAGTCAGCGAGATCTTTCTTCTTCAAAGCAAAAAGATTTTATCTGCAAATACAAGAACTTTTCGAGGTTTTGTTGGTTTTCAGCAAATGAACATATTTCAGCGAGCCAGAAGTTTTTTCTTTAATAGCGTAAGATATTATCTTAAAATACAAGAACTTTTCATGGTTCTTGTCAATTTTTGTTGGTTTTCATCTAATGAACTTATTTCAGTCAGCCAGATCTTTCTTCTTCAAAGCAAAAAGATTTTATCTTCAAATACAAGAACTTTTCGTGGTTTTCTTGGTTTTCAGCAAATGAACATATTTCAGCGAGCTGGACGTTTTTTCTTTCATAGCGTAAGATTTTTCCTTAAAATACAAGAACTTTTCGTGGTTCTTGTCACTTTTTGTTGGTTTTCATCTGATGAACTGATTTCAGTCAGCTGGATCTTTCTTCTTCAATGCAAAAAGATTTTACCTTGAAATACAAGAACTTTTCGTTGTTTTGTTGGTTTTCAGCAAAAGAATATATTTCAGCGAGCTGGAAGTTTTTTCTTTAATAGCGTAAGATTTTGCCTTGAAATAGAAGAACTTTTCCTGGTTCTTTTCAATTTTTGTTGGTTTTCATCTAATGAACTTATTTCAGTCAGCTGGATCTTTCTTCTTCAAAGCAAAAAGATTTTATCTTCAAATACAAGAACTTTTCGTGGTTTTGTTGGTTTTCAGCAAATGAACATATTTCAGCGAGCGAGAAGTTTTTTCTTCAATAGCGTAAGATTTCATCTTAAAATACAAGAACGTTTCGTCGTTCTTGTCAATTTTTGTTGGTTTTCATCTGATGAACATATTTCAGTCAGCCAGATCTTGCTTCTTTAAAGCAAAAAGATTTGATCTACAAATACAAGAACTTCTCGTGGTTTTGTTGGTTTTCAGCAAATGAACATATTTCAGCGAGCTGGAAGTTTTTTCATTAATAGCGTAAGATTTTATCTTAAAATACAAGAACTTTTCCTGGTTCTTGTCAATTTCTGTTCGTTTTCATCGAATGAACTTATTTCAGTCAGCGAGATCTTTCTTCTTCAAAGCAAAAAGATTATATCTTCAAATACAAGAACTTTTCGTGGTTTTGATGGTTTTCAGCAAATGAATATCTTTCAGCGAGCTGGAAGTTTTTTTCCTTAATAGAGTAAGATTTTATCTTAAAATACAAGAACTTTTCGTGGTTCTTGTCAATTTTTGTTGGTTTTCATCTTATGAACTTATTTCAGTCAGCTAGATCATTCTTCTTCAAAGCAAAAAGATTTTATCTTCAAATACAACAACTTTTTGTGGTTTTGTTGGTTTGCAGCAAATGAACATATTTCAGCGAGCTGGAAGTTTTTTCTTCAAGAGCGTAAGATTTTATCTTAAAATACAAGAACTTTTCGTGGTTCTTGTCAATTTTTGTTGGTTTTTCATCTGATGAACTTTTTTTCAGTCAGCCAGATCTTGCTTCTTTAATGCAAAAAGATTTTATCGACAAATACAAGAACTTTTCGTGGTTTTGTTGGTTTTCAGCAAATGAACATATTTCAGCGAGCTCGAAGTAATTCCTTTAATAGCGTAAGATTTTATCTTAAAATACAAGAACATTTCGTGGTTCTTGTGAATTCTTCTTGGTTTTCATCCAAATGAACTTATTTCAGTCAGGTGGATCTTTCTTCTTCAAAGCAAAAAGATTTTATCTTCAAATACAATAACTTTTCGTGGTTTTGTTGGTTTTCAGCAAAAGAACATATTTCAGCGAGCTAGAAGTTTTTTCTTTAATAGCGTAAGATTTTGCCTTAAAATACAAGAACTTTTCGTGGTTCTTGTCAATTTTTGTTGGTTTTCATCTGATGAACTTATTTCAGTCAGCTGGATCTTTCTTCTTCAAAGCAAAATGATTTCATCTTCAAATACAAGAACTTTTCGTGGTTTACTTGGTTTTCAGCAAATGAACATATTTCAGCGAGCTCGAAGTTTCTTCTTTAATAGCATAAGATTTTATCTTAAAATACATGAACTTTTCGTGGTTCTTGTCAATTTTTGTTGGTTTTCATCTCATGAACTTATTTCAGTGAGCGAGATCTTTCTTTTTCAAAGCAAAGAGATTTTATCATCAAATACAAGAACTTTTCGTGGTTTTGTTGGTTTTCAGCAAAAAACATATTTCAGCGAGCTGGAAGTGTTTTCTGTAATAGCGTAAGATTTTATCTTAAAATACATGAACTTTTCGTGGTTCTTGTGAATTCTTGTTGGTTTTCATCCAATGAACTTATTTCAGTCAGCGAGATCTTTCTTTTTCAAAGCAAAGAGATTTTATCATCAAATACAAGAACTTTTCGTGGTTTTGTTGGTTTTCAGCAAATGAACATATTTCAGCGAGCTGGAAGTGTTTTCTTTAATAGCTTAAGATTTTATCTTAAAATACAAGAACTTTTCGTGGTTCTTGTGAATTCTTGTTGGTTTTCATCCAATGAACTTATTTCAGTCAGCTAGATCTTTCTTCTTTAATGCAAAAAGATTTTATCTTCAAACACGAGAACTTTTCATGGTTTTGTTGGTTTTCATCAAAAGAACATATTTCAGCGAGCTCGAAGTTTCTTCTTTAATAGCATAAGATTTTATCTTAAAACACAATAACTTTTCGTGGTTCATGTCAATTTTTGTTGTTTTTCATCTGATGAACTTATTTCAATCAGCTCGATCTTTCTTTAATGCAAAAAGATTTCATCTTCAAATACAATGACTTTTCGTGGTTTTGTTGGTTTTCAGCAAAAGAACATATTTCAGCGAGCTAGAAGTTTTTTCTTTAATAGAGTAAGATTTTGCCTTAAAATACAAGAACTTTTCGTGGTTCTTGTCAATTTTTGTTGGTTTTCATCTAATGAACTTATTTCAGTCAGCTAGATCTTTCTTCTTCAAAACAAAATAATTTTATCTGCAAATACAAGAACTTTTCGTGGTTTTCTTGGTTTTCAGCAAATGAACATATTTCAGCGAGCTGGTAGTTTTTTTCTTTAATAGCTCAAGATTTTATCTTAAAATACAAGAACTTCTCGTGGTTCTTGTCAATTTTTGTTGGTTTTCATCCAATGAACTTATTTTAGTCACCTAGATCTTTCTGCTTCAAACCAAAAAGATTTTATCTTCAAATACAAGACCTTTTCGTGGTTTTGTTGGTTTTCAGCAAATGAACATATTTCAGCGAGCTGGAAGTTTTTTCTTTAATAGCTCAAGATTTTATCTTAAAATACAAGAACTTTTCGTGGTTCTTGTCAATTTTTGTTGTTTTTCATCTAATGAACTTATTTCAGACAGCTAGATCTTGCTTCTTTAAAGCAAAAAGATTTTATCTTCAAATACAAGAACTTTTCGTGGTTTTGTTGGTTTTCAGCAAATGACCATATTTCAGCGAGCTCGAAATTTTTTCTTTAATAGAGTAAGATTTCATCTTAAAATACAAGAACATTTCGTGGTTCTTGTCAATGTTTGTTGGTTTTCATCTGATGAACTTATTTCAGTCAGCGAGATCTTTCTGCTTTAATGCAAAAAGATTTCATTTTCAAATACCAGTACTTTTCGTGGTTTTCTTGGTTTTCAGCAAATGAACATATTTCAGCGAGCTGGACGTTTTTTCTTTCATAGCGTAAGAATTTTTCTTAAAATACAAGAACTTTTCGTGGTTCTTGTCACTTTTTGTTGGTTTTCATCTGATGAACATATTTCAGTCAGCCAGATCTTGCTTCTTTAAAGCAAAAAGATTTGATCGACAAATACAAGAACTTCTCGTGGTTTTGTTGGTTTTCAGCAAATGAACAGATTTCAGCGAGCAAGAAGTTTTTTCATTGATAGCGTAAGATTTTATCTTAAAATACAAGAACTTTTCCTGGTTCTTGTCAATTTTTGTTCGTTTTCATCTAATGAACGTATTTCAGTCAGCGAGATCTTTCTTCTTCAAAGCAAAAAGATTTTATCTTCAAATACAAGAACTTTTCGTGGTTTTGATGGTTTTCAGCAAATGAACATCTTTCAGCGAGCTGGAAGTTATTTTCCTTAATAGAGTAAGATTTTATCTTAAAATACAAGAACTTTTCGTGGTTCTTGTCAATTTTTGTTGGTTTTCATTAATGAACTTATTTCAGTCAGCTCGATCTTTCTTCTTCAAAGCAAAAAGATTTTATCTTCAAATACAAGAACTTTTCGAGGTTTTGTTGGTTTTCAGCAAATGAACATATTTCAGCGAGCCAGAAGTTTTTTCTTTAATAGCGTAAGATATTATCTTAAAATACAAGAACTTTTCGTGGTTCTTGTCAATTTTTGTTGGTTTTCATCGAATGAACTTATTTCAGTCAGCTAGATCTTTCTTCTTCAAAGCAAAAAGATTTTATCTTCAAATACAACAACTTTTCGTGATTTTGTTGGTTTTCAGCAAATGAACATATTTCAGCGAGCCAGAAGTTTTTTCTTTAATAGCGTAAGATATTATCTTAAAATACAAGAACTTTTCGTGGTTCTTGTCAATTTTTCTTGGTTTTCATCTAATGAACTTATTTCAGTCAGCCAGATCATTCTTCTTCAAAGCAAAAAGATTTTATCTTCAAATACAAGAACTTTTCGTGGTTTTGATGGTTTTCAGCAAATGAACATATTTCAGCGAGCTGGGAGTTTTTTCTTTAATAGCGTAAGATTTTATCTTAAAATACAAGAACTTTTCGTGGTTCTTGTCAATTTTTGTTGGTTTTCATCTCATGAACTTATTTCAGTGAGCGAGATCTTTCTTTTTCAAAGCAAAGAGATTTTATCATCAAATACAAGAACTTTTCGTGGTTTTGTTGGTTTTCAGCAAAAAACATATTTCAGCGAGCTGGAAGTGTTTTCTTTAATAGCGTAAGATTTTATCTTAAAATACATGAACTTTTCGTGGTTCTTGTGAATTCTTGTTGGTTTTCATCCAATGAACTTATTTCAGTCAGCGAGATCTTTCTTTTTCAAAGCAAAGAGATTTTATCATCAAATACAAGAACTTTTCGTGGTTTTGTTGGTTTTCAGCAAATGAACATATTTCAGCGAGCTGGAAGTGTTTTCTTTAATAGCTTAAGATTTTATCTTAAAATACAAGAACTTTTCGTGGTTCTTGTCAATTTTTGTTGTTTTTCATCTAATGAACTTATTTCAGACAGCTAGATCTTGCTTCTTTAAAGCAAAAAGATTTTATCTTCAAATACAAGAACTTTTCGTGGTTTTGTTGGTTTTCAGCAAATGACCATATTTCAGCGAGCTCGAAATTTTTTCTTTAATAGAGTAAGATTTCATCTTAAAATACAAGAACATTTCGTGGTTCTTGTCAATGTTTGTTGGTTTTCATCTGATGAACTTATTTCAGTCAGCGAGATCTTTCTGCTTTAATGCAAAAAGATTTCATTTTCAAATACCAGTACTTTTCGTGGTTTTCTTGGTTTTCAGCAAATGAACATATTTCAGCGAGCTGGACGTTTTTTCTTTCATAGCGTAAGAATTTTTCTTAAAATACAAGAACTTTTCGTGGTTCTTGTCACTTTTTGTTGGTTTTCATCTGATGAACATATTTCAGTCAGCCAGATCTTGCTTCTTTAAAGCAAAAAGATTTGATCGACAAATACAAGAACTTCTCGTGGTTTTGTTGGTTTTCAGCAAATGAACAGATTTCAGCGAGCAAGAAGTTTTTTCATTGATAGCGTAAGATTTTATCTTAAAATACAAGAACTTTTCCTGGTTCTTGTCAATTTTTGTTCGTTTTCATCTAATGAACGTATTTCAGTCAGCGAGATCTTTCTTCTTCAAAGCAAAAAGATTTTATCTTCAAATACAAGAACTTTTCGTGGTTTTGATGGTTTTCAGCAAATGAACATCTTTCAGCGAGCTGGAAGTTATTTTCCTTAATAGAGTAAGATTTTATCTTAAAATACAAGAACTTTTCGTGGTTCTTGTCAATTTTTGTTGGTTTTCATTAATGAACTTATTTCAGTCAGCTCGATCTTTCTTCTTCAAAGCAAAAAGATTTTATCTTCAAATACAAGAACTTTTCGAGGTTTTGTTGGTTTTCAGCAAATGAACATATTTCAGCGAGCCAGAAGTTTTTTCTTTAATAGCGTAAGATATTATCTTAAAATACAAGAACTTTTCGTGGTTCTTGTCAATTTTTGTTGGTTTTCATCGAATGAACTTATTTCAGTCAGCTAGATCTTTCTTCTTCAAAGCAAAAAGATTTTATCTTCAAATACAACAACTTTTCGTGATTTTGTTGGTTTTCAGCAAATGAACATATTTCAGCGAGCCAGAAGTTTTTTCTTTAATAGCGTAAGATATTATCTTAAAATACAAGAACTTTTCGTGGTTCTTGTCAATTTTTCTTGGTTTTCATCTAATGAACTTATTTCAGTCAGCCAGATCATTCTTCTTCAAAGCAAAAAGATTTTATCTTCAAATACAAGAACTTTTCGTGGTTTTGATGGTTTTCAGCAAATGAACATATTTCAGCGAGCTGGGAGTTTTTTCTTTAATAGCGTAAGATTTTATCTTAAAATACAAGAACTTTTCGTGGTTCTTGTCAATTTTTGTTGGTTTTCATCTCATGAACTTATTTCAGTGAGCGAGATCTTTCTTTTTCAAAGCAAAGAGATTTTATCATCAAATACAAGAACTTTTCGTGGTTTTGTTGGTTTTCAGCAAAAAACATATTTCAGCGAGCTGGAAGTGTTTTCTTTAATAGCGTAAGATTTTATCTTAAAATACATGAACTTTTCGTGGTTCTTGTGAATTCTTGTTGGTTTTCATCCAATGAACTTATTTCAGTCAGCGAGATCTTTCTTTTTCAAAGCAAAGAGATTTTATCATCAAATACAAGAACTTTTCGTGGTTTTGTTGGTTTTCAGCAAATGAACATATTTCAGCGAGCTGGAAGTGTTTTCTTTAATAGCTTAAGATTTTATCTTAAAATACAAGAACTTTTCGTGGTTCTTGTGAATTCTTGTTGGTTTTCATCCAATGAACTTATTTCAGTCAGCTAGATCTTTCTTCTTTAATGCAAAAAGATTTCATCTTCAAATACAATGACTTTTCGTGGTTTTGTTGGTTTTCAGCAAAAGAACATATTTCAGCGAGCTAGAAGTTTTTTCTTTAATAGAGGAAGATTTTGCCTTAAAATACAAGAACTTTTCGTGGTTCTTGTCAATTTTTGTTGGTTTTCATCTAATGAACTTATTTCAGTCAGCTAGATCTTTCTTCTTCAAAGCAAAATAATTTTATCTGCAAATACAAGAACTTTTCGTGGTTTTCTTGGTTTTCAGCAAATGAACATATTTCAGCGAGCTGGTAGTTTTTTTCTTTAATAGCTCAAGATTTTATCTTAAAATACAAGAACTTCTCGTGGTTCTTGTCAATTTTTGTTGGTTTTCATCCAATGAACTTATTTTAGTCACCTAGATCTTTCTGCTTCAAACCAAAAAGATTTTATCTTCAAATACAAGACCTTTTCGTGGTTTTGTTGGTTTTCAGCAAATGAACATATTTCAGCGAGCTGGAAGTTTTTTCTTTAATAGCTCAAGATTTTATCTTAAAATACAAGAACTTTTCGTGGTTCTTGTCAATTTTTGTTGTTTTTCATCTAATGAACTTATTTCAGACAGCTAGATCTTGCTTCTTTAAAGCAAAAAGATTTTATCTTCAAATACAAGAACTTTTCGTGGTTTTGTTGGTTTTCAGCAAATGACCATATTTCAGCGAGCTCGAAATTTTTTCTTTAATAGAGTAAGATTTCATCTTAAAATACAAGAACATTTCGTGGTTCTTGTCAATGTTTGTTGGTTTTCATCTGATGAACTTATTTCAGTCAGCGAGATCTTTCTGCTTTAATGCAAAAAGATTTCATTTTCAAATACCAGTACTTTTCGTGGTTTTCTTGGTTTTCAGCAAATGAACATATTTCAGCGAGCTGGACGTTTTTTCTTTCATAGCGTAAGAATTTTTCTTAAAATACAAGAACTTTTCGTGGTTCTTGTCACTTTTTGTTGGTTTTCATCTGATGAACATATTTCAGTCAGCCAGATCTTGCTTCTTAAAGCAAAAAGATTTGATCGACAAATACAAGAACTTCTCGTGGTTTTGTTGGTTTTCAGCAAATGAACAGATTTCAGCGAGCAAGAAGTTTTTTCATTGATAGCGTAAGATTTTATCTTAAAATACAAGAACTTTTCCTGGTTCTTGTCAATTTTTGTTCGTTTTCATCTAATGAACTTATTTCATTCAGCGAGATCTTTCTTCTTCAAAGCAAAAAGATTTTATCTTCAAATACAAGAACTTTTCGTGGTTTTGATGGTTTTCAGCAAATGAACATCTTTCAGCGAGCTGGAAGTTATTTTCCTTAATGGAGTAAGATTTTATCTTAAAATACAAGAACTTTTCGTGGTTCTTGTCAATTTTTGTTGGTTTTCATTAATGAACTTATTTCAGTCAGCTAGATCTTTCTTCTTCAAAGCAAAAAGATTTTATCTTCAAATACAACAACTTTTCGTGATTTTGTTGGTTTTCAGCAAATGAACATATTTCAGCGAGCCAGAAGTTTTTTCTTTAATAGCGTAAGATATTATCTTAAAATACAAGAACTTTTCGTGGTTCTTGTCAATTTTTCTTGGTTTTCATCTAATGAACTTATTTCAGTCAGCCAGATCATTCTTCTTCAAAGCAAAAAGATTTTATCTTCAAATACAAGAACTTTTCGTGGTTTTGATGGTTTTCAGCAAATGAACATATTTCAGCGAGCTGGGAGTTTTTTCTTTAATAGCGTAAGATTTTATCTTAAAATACAAGAACTTTTCGTGGTTCTTGTCAATTTTTGTTGGTTTTCATCTAATGAACTTATTTCAGTCAGCTAGATCTTTCTTCTACAAAGCAAAAAGATTTTATCTTCAAATACAAGAACTTTTCGTGGTTTTGTTGGTTTTCAGCAAATGAACAGATTTCAGCGAGGATGAAGTTTTTTCTTTTATAGCGTAAGATTTTATCTTAAAATACAAGAACTTTTCGTGGTTCTTGTCAATTTTTGTTGGTTTTCATCTAATGAACTTATTTCAGTCAGCCAGATCTTTCTTCTTCAAAGGAAAAAGATTTTATCTTCAAATGCAAGAACTTTTCGTGGTTTTGATGGTTTTCAGCAAATGAACATATTTCAGCGAGCTTGAAGTTTTTTCCTTAATAGAGTAAGATTTTATCTTAAAATACAAGAACTTTTCGTGGTTCTTGTCAATTTTTGTTGGTTTTCATCTGATGAACTTATTTCAGTCAGCTAGATCTTTCTTCTTCAAAGCAAAAAGATTTTATCTTCAAATACAAGAACTTTTCGAGGTTTTGTTGGTTTTCAGCAAATGAACATATTTCAGCGAGCAAGAAGTTTTTTCTTTAATAGCGTAAGATATTATCTTAAAATACAAGAACTTTTCGTGGTTCTTGTCAATTTTTGTTGGTTTTCATCTAATGAACTTATTTCAGTCAGCCAGATCTTTCTTCTTCAAAGCAAAAAGATTTTATCTTCAAATACAAGAACTTTTCGTGGTTTTGTTGGTTTTCAGCAAATGAACAGATTTCAGCGAGCTGGAATTTTTTTCCTTTCTAGAGTAAGATTTTACCTTAAAATACAAGAACTTTTCGTGGTTCTTGTCAATTTTTGTTGGTTTTCATCTGATGAACTTATTTCAGTCAGCGAGATCTTTCTTCTTCAAAGCAAAAAGATTTTATCTGCAAATACAAGAACTTTTCGAGGTTTTGTTGGTTTTCAGCAAATGAACATATTTCAGCGAGCCAGAAGTTTTTTCTTTAATAGCGTAAGATATTATCTTAAAATACAAGAACTTTTCATGGTTCTTGTCAATTTTTGTTGGTTTTCATCTAATGAACTTATTTCATTCAGCCAGATCTTTCTTCTTCAAAGCAAAAAGATTTTATCTTCAAATACAAGAACTTTTCGTGGTTTTGTTGGTTTTCAGCAAATGAACATATTTCAGCGAGCTGGAATTTTTTTCCTTACTAGAGTAAGATTTTACCTTAAAATACAAGAACTTTTCGTGGTTCTTGTCAATTTTTGTTGGTTTTCATCTAATGAACTTATTTCAGTCAGCTAGATCTTTCTTCTTCAAAGCAAAAAGATTTTATCTTAAAATACAAGAACTTTTCGTGGATTTGATGGTTTTCAGCAAATGAACATAGTTCAGCGAGCTGGAAGTTCTTTCCTTAATAGCGTAAGATTTTATCTTAAAATACAAGAACCTTTCGTGGTTCTTGTCAATTTTTGTTGGTTTTCATCTGATGAACTTATTTCAGTCAGCTGGATCTTTCTTCTTCAAAGCAAAAAGATTTTATCTTGAAATACAAGAACTTTTCGTGGTTTTGTTGGTTTTCAGCAAATGAACAGATTTCAGCGAGCAAGAAGGTTTCTCTTTAATAGCGTAAGATTTTATCTTAAAATTCAACAACTTTTCGTCGTTCTTGTCAATTTTTGTTCGTTTTCATCTAATGAACTTATTTCAGTCAGCGAGATCTTTCTTCTTCAAAGCAAAAAGATTTTATCTTCAAATACAAGAACTTTTCGTGGTTTTGATGGTTTTCAGCAAATGAACATATTTCAGCGAGCCAGAAGTTTTTTTCCTTAATAGAGTGAGATTTTATCTTAAAATACAAGAACTTTTCGTGGTTCTTGTCAATTTTTGTTGGTTTTCATCCAATGAACTTATTTCAGTCAGCTAGATCTTTCTTCTTCAAAGCAAAAAGATTTTATCTTCAAATACAAGAACTTTTCGAGGTTTTGTTGGTTTTCAGCAAATGAACATATTTCAGCGAGCCAGAAGTTTTTTCTTTAATAGCGTAAGATATTATCTTAAAATGGAAGAACTTTTCGTCGATCTTGTCAATTTTTGTTGGTTTTCATCGAATCAACTTATTTCAGTCAGCGAGATCTTTCTTCTTCAAAGCAAAAAGATTTTATCTGCAAATACAAGAACTTTTCGAGGTTTTGTTGGTTTTCAGCAAATGTACATATTTCAGCGAGCCAGAAGTTTTTTCTTTAATAGCGTAAGATATTATCTTAAAATACAAGAACTTTTCGTGGTTCTTGTCAATTTTTGTTGGTTTTCATCTAATGAACTTATTTCAGTCAGCCAGATCTTTCTTCTTCAAAGCAAAAAGATTTTATCTTCAAATACAAGAACTTTTCGTGGTTTTGTTGGTTTTCAGCAAATGAACATATTTCAGCGAGCTGGAATTTTTTTCCTTACTAGAGTAAGATTTTACCTTAAAATACAAGAACTTTTCGTGGTTCTTGTCAATTTTTGTTGGTTTTCATCGAATGAACTTATTTCAGTCAGCTAGATCTTTCTTCTTCAAAGCAAAAAGATTTTATCTTCAAATACAAGAACTTTTCATGGTTTTGTTGGTTTTCAGCAAATGAACATATATCAGCGAGCCAGAAGTTTTTTCTTTAATAGCGTAAGATATTATCTTAAAATAGAAGAACTTTTCGTGTTTCTTGTCAATTTTTGTTGGTTTTCATCTCATCAACTTATTTCAGTCAGCGAGATCTTTCTTCTTCAAAGCAAAAAGATTTTATCTTAAAATGCAAGAACTTTTCGTGGTTTTGATGGTTTTCAGCAAATGAACATAGTTCAGCGAGCTGGAAGTTCTTTCCTTAATAGCGTAAGATTTTATCTTAAAATACAAGAACCTTTCGTGGTTCTTGTCAATTTTTGTTGGTTTTCATCTAATGAACTTATTTCAGTCAGCTAGATCTTTCTTCTTCAAAGCAAAAAGATTTTATCTTCAAATACAAGAACTTTTCGTGGTTTTGTTGGTTTTCAGCAAATGAACATATTTCAGCGAGCTGGAATTTTTTTCCTTACGAGAGTAAGATTTTACCTTAAAATACAAGAACTTTTCGTGGTTCTTGTCAATTTTTGTTGGTTTTCATCTGATGAACTTATTTCAGTCAGCGAGATCTTTCTTCTTCAAAGCAAAATGATTTTATCTTAAAATACAAGAACTTTTCGTGGATTTGATGGTTTTCAGCAAATGAACATAGTTCAGCGAGCTGGAAGTTCTTTCCTTAATAGCGTAAGATTTTATCTTAAAATACAAGAACCTTTCGTGGTTCTTGACAATTTTTGTTGGTTTTCATCTGATGAACTTATTTCAGTCAGCTGGATCTTTCTTCTTCAAAGCAAAAAGATTTTATCTTCAAATACAAGAACTTTTCGTGGTTTTGTTGGTTTTCAGCAAATGAACAGATTTCAGCGAGCAAGAAGGTTTCTCTTTAATAGCGTAAGATTTTATCTTAAAATTCAAGAACTTTTCGTCGTTCTTGTCAATTTTTGTTCGTTTTCATCTAATGAACTTATTTCAGTCAGCGAGATCTTTCTTCTTCAAAGCAAAAAGATTTTATCTTCAAATACAAGAACTTTTCGTGGTTTTGATGGTTTTCAGCAAATGAACATATTTCAGCGAGCCAGAAGTTTTTTTCCTTAATAGAGTAAGATTTTATCTTAAAATACAAGAACTTTTCGTGGTTCTTGTCAATTTTTGTTGGTTTTCATCCAATGAACTTATTTCAGTCAGCTAGATCTTTCTTCTTCAAAGCAAAAAGATTTTATCTTCAAATACAAGAACTTTTCGAGGTTTTGTTGGTTTTCAGCAAATGAACATATTTCAGCGAGCCAGAAGTTTTTTCTTTAATAGCGTAAGATATTATCTTAAAATACAAGAACTTTTCGTGGTTCTTGTCAATTTTTGTTGGTTTTCATCTAATGAACTTATTTCAGTCAGCTAGATCTTTCTTCTTCAAAGCAAAAAGATTTTATCTTCAAATACAACAACTTTTCGTGATTTTGTTGGTTTTCAGCAAATGAACATATTTCAGCGAGCCAGAAGTTTTTTCTTTAATAGCGTAAGATATTATCTTAAAATACAAGAACTTTTCGTGGTTCTTGTCAATTTTTGTTGGTTTTCATCCAATGAACTTATTTCAGTCAGCCAGATCATTCTTCTTCAAAGCAAAAAGATTTTATCTTCAAATACAAGAACTTTTCGTGGTTTTGATGGTTTTCAGCAAATGAACATATTTCAGCGAGCTGGGAGTTTTTTCTTTAATAGCGTAAGATTTTATCTTAAAATACAAGAACTTTTCGTGGTTCTTGTCAATTTTTGTTGGTTTTCATCTCATGAACTTATTTCAGTCAGCTAGATCTTTCTTCTACAAAGCAAAAAGATTTTATCTTCAAATACAAGAACTTTTCGTGGTTTTGTTGGTTTTCAGCAAATGAACAGATTTCAGCGAGCTGGAAGTTTTTTCCTTAATAGAGTAAGATTTTATCTTAAAATACAAGAACTTTTCGTGGTACTTGTCAATTTTTGTTGGTTTTCATCTGATGAACTTATTTCAGTCAGCTGGATCTTTCTTCTTCAAAGCAAAAAGATTTTATCTTCAAATACAAGAACTTTTCGAGGTTTTGTTGGTTTTCAGCAAATGAACATATTTCAGCGAGCCAGAAGTTTTTTCTTTAATAGCGTAAGATATTATCTTAAAATATAAGAACTTTTCGTGGTTCTTGTCAATTTTTGTTGGTTTTCATCTAATGAACTTATTTCAGTCAGCCAGATCTTTCTTCTTCAAAGCAAAAAGATTTTATCTTCAAATACAAGAACTTTTCGTGGTTTTGTTGGTTTTCAGCAAATGAACATATTTCAGCGAGCCAGAAGTTTTTTCTTTCATAGCGTAAGATATTATCTTAAAATAAAAGAACTTTTCGTGGTTCTTGTCAATTTTTGTTGGTTTTCATCTAATCAACTTATTTCAGTCAGCGAGATCTTTCTTCTTCAAAGCAAAAAGATTTTATCTTAAAATACAAGAACTTTTCGTGGTTTTGTTGGTTTTCAGCAAATGAACAGATTTCAGCGAGCAAGAAGTTTTCTCTTTAATAGCGTAAGATTTTATCTTAAAATACAAGAACTTTTCCTGGTTCTTGTCAATTTTTGTTCGTTTTCATCTCATGAACTTATTTCAGTCAGCGAGATCTTTCTTCTTCAAAGCAAAAAGATTTTATCTTCAAATACAAGAACTTTTCGTGGTTTTGATGGTTTTCAGCAAATGAACATCTTTCAGCGAGCTGGAAGTTTTTTTCCTTAATAGAGTAAGATTTTATCTTAAAATACAAGACCTTTTCGTGGTTCTTGTCAGTTTTTGTTGGTTTTCATCCAATGTACTTATTTCAGTCAGCGAGATCTTTCTTCTTCAAAGCAAAAAGATTTTATCTTCAAATACAAGAACTTTTCGTGGTTTTGTTGGTTTTCAGCAAATGAACATATTTCAGCGAGCTGGAATTTTTTTCTTTACTAGAGTAAGATTTTACCTGAAAATACAAGAACTTTTCGTGGTTCTTGTCAATTTTTGTTGGTTTTCATCTAATGAACTTATTTCAGTCAGCTAGATCTTTCTTCTTCAAAGCAAAAAGATTTTATCTTCAAATACAAGAAATTTTCGTGGTTTTGTTGGTTTTCAGCAAATGAACATATTTCAGCGAGCCAGAAGTTTTTTCTTTAATAGCGTAAGATATTATCTTAAAATACAAGAACTTTTCGTGGTTCTTGTCAATTTTTGTTGGTTTTCATCCAATGAACTTATTTCAGTCAGCTAGATCTTTCTTCTTCAAAGCAAAAAGATTTTATCTTCAAATACAAGAACTTTTCGAGGTTTTGTTGGTTTTCAGCAAATGAACATATTTCAGCGAGCCAGAATTTTTTTATTTAATAGCGTAAGATATTATCTTAAAATACAAGAACTTTTCGTGGTTTTGTTGGTTTTCAGCAAATGAACATATTTCAGCGAGCCAGAAGTTTTTTCTTTCATAGCGTAAGATATTATCTTAAAATACAAGAACTTTTCGTGGTTCTTGTCAATTTTTGTTGGTTTTCATCCAATGAACTTATTTCAGTCAGCCAGATCATTCTTCTTCAAAGCAAAAAGATTTTATCTTCAAATACAAGAACTTTTCGTGGTTTTGATGGTTTTCAGCAAATGAACATATTTCAGCGAGCTGGGAGTTTTTTCTTTAATAGCGTAAGATTTTATCTTAAAATACAAGAACTTTTCGTGTTTCTTGTCAATTTTTGTTGGTTTTCATCTTATGAACTTATTTCAGTCAGCTAGATCTTTCTTCTTCAAAGCAAAAAGATTTTATCTTCAAATACAAGAACTTTTCTTGGTTTTGATGGTTTTCAGCAAATGAACATATTTCAGCGAGCTGGAAGTTTTTTCCTTAATAGAGTAAGATTTTATCTTAAAATACAAGACCTTTTCGTGGTTCTTGTCAGTTTTTGTTGGTTTTCATCCAATGTACTTATTTCAGTCAGCGAGATCTTTCTTCTTCAAAGCAAAAAGATTTTATCTTCAAATACAAGAACTTTTCGTGGTTTTGTTGGTTTTCAGCAAATGAACATATTTCAGCGAGCTGGAATTTTTTTCTTTACTAGAGTAAGATTTTACCTGAAAATACAAGAACTTTTCGTGGTTCTTGTCAATTTTTGTTGGTTTTCATCTAATGAACTTATTTCAGTCAGCTAGATCTTTCTTCTTCAAAGCAAAAAGATTTTATCTTCAAATACAAGAAATTTTCGTGGTTTTGTTGGTTTTCAGCAAATGAACATATTTCAGCGAGCCAGAAGTTTTTTCTTTAATAGCGTAAGATATTATCTTAAAATACAAGAACTTTTCGTGGTTCTTGTCAATTTTTGTTGGTTTTCATCCAATGAACTTATTTCAGTCAGCTGGATCTTTCTTCTTCAAAGCAAAAAGATTTTATCTTCAAATACAAGAACTTTTCGAGGTTTTGTTGGTTTTCAGCAAATGAACATATTTCAGCGAGCCAGAATTTTTTTATTTAATAGCGTAAGATATTATCTTAAAATACAAGAACTTTTCGTGGTTTTGTTGGTTTTCAGCAAATGAACATATTTCAGCGAGCCAGAAGTTTTTTCTTTCATAGCGTAAGATATTATCTTAAAATACAAGAACTTTTCGTGGTTCTTGTCAATTTTTGTTGGTTTTCATCCAATGAACTTATTTCAGTCAGCCAGATCATTCTTCTTCAAAGCAAAAAGATTTTATCTTCAAATACAAGAACTTTTCGTGGTTTTGATGGTTTTCAGCAAATGAACATATTTCAGCGAGCTGGGAGTTTTTTCTTTAATAGCGTAAGATTTTATCTTAAAATACAAGAACTTTTCGTGTTTCTTGTCAATTTTTGTTGGTTTTCATCTTATGAACTTATTTCAGTCAGCTAGATCTTTCTTCTACAAAGCAAAAAGATTTTATCTTCAAATACAAGAACTTTTCGTGGTTTTGTTGGTTTTCAGCAAATGAGCAGATTTCAGCGAGCTGGAAGTTTTTTCCTTAATAGAGTAAGATTTTATCTTAAAATACAAGAACTTTTCGTGGTACTTGTCAATTTTTGTTGGTTTTCATCTGATGAACTTATTTCAGTCAGCTGGATCTTTCTTCTTCAAAGCAAAAAGATTTTATCTTCAAATACAAGAACTTTTCGAGGTTTTGTTGGTTTTCAGCAAATGAACAGATTTCAGCGAGCCAGAAGTTTTTTCTTTAATAGCGTAAGATATTATCTTAAAATACAAGAACTTTTCGTGGTTCTTGTCAATTTTTGTTGGTTTTCATCTAATGAACTTATTTCAGTCAGCCAGATCTTTCTTCTTCAAAGCAAAAAGATTTTATCTTCAAATACAAGAACTTTTCGTGGTTTTGTTGGTTTTCAGCAAATGAACATATTTCAGCGAGCCAGAAGTTTTTTCTTTAATAGCGTCAGATATTATCTTAAAATAGAAGAACTTTTCGTGGTTCTTGTCAATTTTTGTTGGTTTTCATCTAATCAACTTATTTCAGTCAGCGAGATCTTTCTTCTTCAAAGCAAAAAGATTTTATCTTAAAATACAAGAACTTTTCGTGGTTTTGTTGGTTTTCAGCAAATGAACAGATTTCAGCGAGCAAGAAGTTTTCTCTTTAATAGCGTAAGATTTTATCTTAAAATACAAGAACTTTTCCTGGTTCTTGTCAATTTTTGTTCGTTTTCATCTCATGAACTTATTTCAGTCAGCGAGATCTTTCTTCTTCAAAGCAAAAAGATTTTATCTTCAAATACAAGAACTTTTCGTGGTTTTGATGGTTTTCAGCAAATGAACATCTTTCAGCGAGCTGGAAGTTTTTTTCCTTAATAGAGTAAGATTTTATCTTAAAATACAAGAACTTTTCGTGGTTCTTGTCAATTTTTGTTGGTTTTCATTAATGAACTTAATTCAGTCAGCTCGATCTTTCTTCTTCAAAGCAAAAAGATTTTATCTTCAAATACAACAACTTTTCGTGGTTTTGTTGGTTTTCAGCAAATGAACAGATTTCAGCGAGCAAGAAGTTTTCTCTTTAATAGCGTAAGATTTTATCTTAAAATACAAGAACTTTTCGTGGTTCTTGTCAATTTTTGTTGGTTTTCATCTCAGGAACTTATTTCAGTCAGCTAGATCTTTCTTCTTCAAAGCAAAAAGATTTTATCTTCAAATACAAGAACTTTTCTTGGTTTTGATGGTTTTCAGCAAATGAACATATTTCAGCGAGCTGGAAGTTTTTTCCTTAATAGAGTAAGATTTTATCTTAAAATACAAGACCTTTTCGTGGTTCTTGTCAGTTTTTGTTGGTTTTCATCCAATGTACTTATTTCAGTCAGCGAGATCTTTCTTCTTCAAAGCAAAAAGATTTTATCTTCAAATACAAGAACTTTTCGTGGTTTTGTTGGTTTTCAGCAAATGAACATATTTCAGCGAGCTGGAATTTTTTTCTTTACTAGAGTAAGATTTTACCTGAAAATACAAGAACTTTTCGTGGTTCTTGTCAATTTTTGTTGGTTTTCATCTAATGAACTTATTTCAGTCAGCTAGATCTTTCTTCTTCAAAGCAAAAAGATTTTATCTTCAAATACAAGAAATGTTCGTGGTTTTGTTGGTTTTCAGCAAATGAACATATTTCAGCGAGCCAGAAGTTTTTTCTTTAATAGCGTAAGATATTATCTTAAAATACAAGAACTTTTCGTGGTTCTTGTCAATTTTTGTTGGTTTTCATCCAATGAACTTATTTCAGTCAGCTAGATCTTTCTTCTTCAAAGCAAAAAGATTTTATCTTCAAATACAAGAACTTTTCGAGGTTTTGTTGGTTTTCAGCAAATGAACATATTTCAGCGAGCCAGAATTTTTTTATTTAATAGCGTAAGATATTATCTTAAAATACAAGAACTTTTCGTGGTTTTGTTGGTTTTCAGCAAATGAACATATTTCAGCGAGCCAGAAGTTTTTTCTTTCATAGCGTAAGATATTATCTTAAAATACAAGAACTTTTCATGTTTCTTGTCAATTTTTGTTGGTTTTCATCTCATCAACTTATTTGATTCGATGAAAACCGATCGTATCTCGGAGCTGGAGCTGCGGGTGGACTCACTGTGGAGCATCCGCGATGCAGAGAAACTCGTGGATAGCACGTTTAGCGAGTTGGTCACACCGCAGGTAAAGGGTATACAGGCAGGAAGTGAATGGGTGACCACCAGGAAGAGTAAGAGATGCAGGCAGGTAGTGCAGGGGTCCCCTGTGGCCATCCCCCTCTCAAACAGATATGCCACTTTGGATGCTGTTGGGGGGGATGACTTATCAGGGGAAGGCAGCAGCAGCCAACTTCCTGGCACCACGGGTAGCTCTGCTGCACAGGCTGGGAGGAAAAAGAGTGGCAGAGCTTTCGTGATAGGGGACTCAATTGTAAGGGGAATAGACAGGCGTTTCTGCGGCCGCAACCGAGACTCCAGGATGGTGTGTTGCCTCCCTGGTGCAAGGATCAAGGATGTCTCGGAGCGGCTACAGAACATTTTGGAGGGGGAGGGCGAACAGCCAGCTGTCGTGGTGCACATAGGCACCAACGATATAGGTAAAAAAGGGGATGAGGTCCTAAAAGCAGAATATAGGGAGTTAGGAGGTAAATTAAAAAATAGGACCTCAAAGGTAGTAATCTCAGGATTGCTGCCAGTGCCACGTGCTAGTCAGAGTAGAAATAGGAGGATATTTCAAATGAATACGTGGCTAGAGGAATGGTGCAAGGGGGAGGGATTCAAATTCCTGGGACACTGGAAACGGTTCTGGGGGAGGTGGGACCAGTAGAAACCGGATGGTCTGCACCTGGGCAGGGCCGGGACCGCTGTCCTAGGAGGAGTGTTTGCTAGTGCTGTTGGGGAGGGTTTAAACTAAAGTGGCAGGGGGTTGGGAACCTGAGAAGGGAGAGAGAGGAAAGCGTAACAGGAAGGGACAGAAGGTATGGAGTAATAGGTAAAGTGTTAAAAAAGGAAAAAGCAGGAACTAAGCGTCACAAAACAGATTTGAAAGTTCTTTATCTGAAGGCACGTAGCATTCGTAATAAAATGGACGAGTTAACGGCACAAATAACTACGTATGGGTATGATCTTGTGGCCATTACAGAAACATGGCTGCAGGGTGACAACGACTGGGAATTAAATATACCAGGGTATTTAACAATCAGGAAGGACAGGCAGGAAGGAAGGGGAGGTGGGGTGGCTATGTTAATAAAGGAAGGAATCACTGTAATACAGAGAAATGATATTGGGACAAAGCATCAAGATAATGAAACAGTTTGGGTGGAGATAAGGAATAATAAGGGAAAAAAAACATTAGTGGGCGTAGTATATAGGCCTCCTAATAGTTGCAACTCTGCTGGAAGAAGTATTAATCAGGAGATAGTCGGGGCATGTAATAAGGGAACAGCCATAATTATGGGGGATTTTAATTATCATATTAACTGGACAAATCAAATTGGGCAGAGCAGCCTTGAGGACGAGTTCATTGAGTGCATCAGGGATGGATTTCTTGAGCAGTATGTAACTGATCCTACAAGGGGGCAGGCAACCTTGGACCTGGTCCTGTGTAATGAGTCAGGATTAATTAATAATGTCCTAGTTAAGGATCCCCTTGGAACGAGCGACCACAACATGGTTGAATTCCATATCCAATTAGAGGGTGAGAAGGTTGATTCTCAAACAAGCGTACTGAGCTTGAATAAAGGAGACTATGATGGTATGAGAGCGGAATTGATTAAAGTGGACTGGGAAAATAGATTAAAGGGTAAGACGGTACATGAGCAGTGGTGTTCATTTAGGGAGTTATTTTACAACTTTCAAAATAAATATATTCCACTGAGGAAAAAAGGGTGTAAAAGAAATGACAGCCATCCGTGGCTAAGTAAAGAAATCAAGGATAGTATCCGACTAAAAACAAGGACATATAAGGTAGCCAAACTTAGTGGGAGGATAGAAGATTGGGAATTCTTCAAAAGACAGCAAAAAGTAACTAAAGGATTGATTAAGAAAGGGAAGTTAGATTATGAAAAGAAATTAGCAAAAAATATAAAAACAGATAGCAAGAGTTTCTATAGTTATATAAAAAGAAAAAGGGTGGCTAAGGCAAACATAGGTCCCTTAGAGGATGAGACCGGGTAATTAATGGTGGGAAACATGGAGATGGCAAAAATGCTGAACAAATATTTTGTTTCAGTCTTTACAGTAGAGGACACTAAGAATATCCCAACACTGGACAAACAGGGGACTCTCGGGGGGGAGGAGCTAAATACGATTAAAATCACTCAGGAGATGGTACTCAGTAAAATAATGGGACTCAAGGCGGATAAATCCCCTGGACCTGATGGCTTCCATCCTAGGGTCTTGAGGGAAGTGGCAGTAGGGATTGTGGATGCTTTGGTGATAGTTTTCCAAAATTCCCTGGACTCAGGAGAGGTCCCGGCAGATTGGAAAACTGCTAATGTAACACCGTTATTTAAAAAGGGTAGTAGGCAGAAGGCTGGAAATTATAGGCCAGTTAGCTTAACATCTGTGGTGGGTAAAATTTTGGAGTCTATTATTAAGGAGACAGTAACGGAACATTTAGATAAGCATAATTTAATAGGACAAAGTCAGCATGGCTTTATGAAGGGGAAGTCATGTCTGACAAATTTGCTTGAGTTCTTCGAGGATATAACGTATAGGGTGGATAAAGGGGAACCAGTGGACATAGTGTATTTAGACTTCCAGAAGGCATTCGACAAGGTGCCACATAAAAGATTATTACTTAAGATAAAAAATCACGGGATTGGGGGTAATATTCTGGCATGGGTGGAGGATTGGTTATCGAACAGGAAGCAGAGAGTTGGGATAAATGGTTCATTTTCGGACTGGCAACCAGTAACGAGTGGTGTTCCACAGGGGTCGGTGCTGGGTCCCCAACTCTTTACAATCTATATTAACGATTTGGAGGAGGGGACCGAGTGCAACATATCAAAATTTGCAGATGATACAAAGATGGGAGGGAAAGTAGAGAGTGAGGAGGACATAAAAAACCTGCAAGGGGATATAGACAGGCTGGGTGAGTGGGCGGAGATTTGGCAGATGCAATATAATATTGGAAAATGTGAGGTTATGCACTTTGGCAGGAAAAATCAGAGAGCAAGTTATTTTCTTAATGGCGAGAGACTGGAAAGTACTGCAGTACAAAGGGATCTGGGGGTCCTAGTGCAAGAAAATCAAAAAGTTGGTATGCAGGTGCAGCAGGTGATCAAGAAAGCCAACGGAATGTTGGCTTTTATTGCTAGGGGGATAGAATATAAAAACAAGGAGGTATTGCTGCAGTTATATAAGGTATTGGTGAGACCGCACCTGGAATACTGCAAACAGTTTTGGTCTCCATACTTACGAAAAGACATACTTGCTCTCGAGGCAGTACAAAGAAGGTTCACTCGGTTAATCCCGGGGATGAGGGGGCGGACATATGAGGAGAGGTTGAGTAGATTGGGACTCTACTCATTGGAGTTCAGAAGAATGAGAGGCGATCTTATTGAAACATATAAGATTGTGAAGGGTCTTGATCGGGTGGATGCAGTAAGGATGTTCCCAAAGATGGGTGAAACTAGAACTAGGGGGCATAATCTTAGAATAAGGGGCTGCTCTTTCAAAACTGAGATGAGGAGAAACTTCTTCACTCAGAGGGTGGTAGGTCTGTGGAATTTGCTGCCCCAGGAAGCTGTGGAAGCTACATCATTAGATAAATTTAAAACAGAAATAGACAGTTTCCTAGAAGTAAAGGGAATTAGGGGTTATGGGGAGCGGGCAGGAAATTGGACATGAAGCTGAGTTCGGATCGGTCAATGCCCTGTGGGTGGCGGAGAGGGCCCAGGGGCTATGTGGCCGGGTCCTGCACCGACTTCTTGTGTTCTTTAGATTTGTGGTTGGGATCAGATCAGCCATGATCTTATTGAATGGCGGAGCAGGCTCGAGGGGCCGATTGGCCTACTCCTGCTCCAATTTCTTATGTTCTTATGTTCTTATTTCAGTCAGCGAGATCTTTCTTCTTCAAAGCAAAAAGATTTTATCTTAAAATACAAGAACTTTTCGTGGTTTTCATGGTTTTCAGCAAATGAACATAGTTCAGCGAGCTGGAAGTTCTTTCCTTAATAGCGTAAGATTTTATCTTAAAATACAAGAAGTTTTCGTGGTTCTTGTCAATTTTTGTTGGTTTTCATCGAATGAACTTATTTCAGTCAGCTAGATCTTTCTTCTTCAAAGCAAAAAGATTTTATCTTCAAATACAAGAACTTTTCGTGGTTTTGTTGGTTTTCAGCAAATGAACAGATTTCAGCGAGCAAGACGTTTTTTCTTTAATAGCGTAAGATTTTATCTTAAAATACAAGAACTTTTCGTGGTTCTTGTCAATTTTTGTTGGTTTTCATCTAATGAACTTATTTCAGTCAGCTGGATCTTTCTTCTTCAAAGCAAAAAGATTTTATCTTCAAATACAAGAACTTTTCGTGGTTTTGATGGTTTTCAGCAAATGAACAGATTTCAGTGAGCAAGAAGTTTTTTCTTTAATAGCGTAAGATTTTATCTTAAAATACAAGAAGTTTTCGTGGTTCTTGTCAATTTTTTTTGGTTTTCATCTAATGAACTTATTTCAGTCAGCTCGATCTTTCTTCTTCAAAGCAAAAAGATTTTATCTTCAAATACAAGAACTTTTCGTGGTTTTGATGGTTTTCAGCAAATGAACATATTTCAGCGAGCTGGAATTTTTTTCCTTAATAGCGTAAGATTTTATCTTAAAATACAAGAAGTTTTCGTGGTTCTTGTCAATTTTGGTTGGTTTTCATCTAATGAACTTATTTCAGTCAGCTAGATCTTTCTTCTTCAAAGCAAAAAGATTTTATCTTCAAATACAAGAACTTTTCGTGGTTTTGTTGGTTTTCAGCAAATGAACAGATTTCAGCGAGCTGGGAGTTTTTTCTTTAATAGCGTAAGATTTTATCTTAAAATACAAGAACTTTTCGTGGTTCTTGTCAATTTTTGTTGGTTTTCATCTAATGAACTTATTTCAGTCAGCTAGATCTTTCTTCTTCAAAGCAAAAAGATTTTATCTTCAAATCCAAGAACTTTTCGTGGTTTTGATGGTTTTCAGCAAATGAACAGATTTCAGCGAGCTGGAAGTTTTTTCCTTAATAGAGTAAGATTTTATCTTAAAATACAAGAACTTTTCGTGGTTCTTGTCAATTTTGGTTGGTTTTCATCTAATGAACTTATTTCAGTCAGCTAGATCTTTCTTCTTCAAAGCAAAAAGATTTTATCTTCAAATACAAGAACTTTTCGTGGTTTTGATGGTTTTCAGCAAATGAACAGATTTCAGCGAGCAAGAAGTTTTTTCTTTAATAGCGTAAGATTTTATCTTAAAATACAAGAAGTTTTCGTGGTTCTTGTCAATTTTTTTTGGTTTTCATCTAATGAACGTATTTCAGTCAGCTCGATCTTTCTTCTTCAAAGCAAAAAGATTTTATCTTCAAATACAAGAACTTTTCGTGGTTTTGATGGTTTTGAGCAAATGAACATATTTCAGCGAGCTGGAAGTTTTTTCCTTAATAGCGTAAGATTTTATCTTAAAATACAAGAACTTTTCGTGGTTCTTGTCAATTTTGGTTGGTTTTCATCTAATGAACTTATTTCAGTCAGCTAGATCTTTCTTCTTCAAAGCAAAAAGATTTTATCTTCAAATACAAGAACTTTTCGTGGTTTTGTTGGTTTTCAGCAAATGAACAGATTTCAGCGAGCTGGGAGTTTTTTCTTTAATAGCGTAAGATTTTATCTTAAAATACAAGAACTTTTCGTGGTTCTTGTCAATTTTTGTTGGTTTTCATCTGATGAACTTATTTCAGTCAGCTGGATCTTTCTTCTTCAAAGCAAAAAGATTTTATCTTCAAATACAAGAACTTTTCGTGGTTTTGATGGTTTTCAGCAAATGAACATATTTCAGCGAGCTGGAATTTTTTTCCTTAATAGCGTAAGATTTTATCTTAAAATACAAGAACTTTTCGTGGTTCTTGTCAATTTTGGTTGGTTTTCATCTAATGAACTTATTTCAGTCAGCTAGATCTTTCTTCTTCAAAGCAAAAAGATTTTATCTTCAAATACAAGAACTTTTCGTGGTTTTGTTGGTTTTCAGCAAATGAACAGATTTCAGCGAGCTGGGAGTTTTTTCTTTAATAGCGTAAGATTTTATCTTAAAATACAAGAACTTTTCGTGGTTCTTTTCAATTTTTGTTGGTTTTCATCTAATGAACTTATTTCAGTCAGCTGGATCTTTCTTCTTCAAAGCAAAAAGATTTTATCTTCAAATACAAGAACTTTTCGTGGTTTTGATGGTTTTCAGCAAATGAACATATTTCAGCGAGCTGGAATTTTTTTCCTTAATAGCGTAAGATTTTATCTTAAAATACAAGAACTTTTCGTGGTTCTTGTCAATTTTGGTTGGTTTTCATCTAATGAACTTATTTCAGTCAGCTAGATCTTTCTTCTTCAAAGCAAAAAGATTTTATCTTCAAATACAAGAACTTTTCGTGGTTTTGTTGGTTTTCAGCAAATGAACAGATTTCAGCGAGATGGGAGTTTTTTCTTTAATAGCGTAAGATTTTATCTTCAAATACAAGAACTTTTCGTGGTTCTTGTCAATTTTTGTTGGTTTTCATCTAATGAACTTATTTCAGTCAGCCAGATCTTTCTTCTTCAAAGCAAAAAGATTTTATCTTCAAATACAAGAACTTTTCGTGGTTTTGATGGTTTTCAGCAAATGAACGTATTTCAGCGAGCTGGAAGTTTTTTCCTTAATAGAGTAAGATTTTATCTTAAAATACAAGAACGTTTCGTGGTTCTTGTCAATTTTTGTTGGTTTTCATCGAATGAACTTATTTCAGTCAACTGGATCTTTGTTCTTCAAAGCAAAAAGCTTTTATCTTCAAATACAAGAACTTTTCGTGGTTTTGTTGGTTTTCAGCAAACGAACAGATTTCAGCGAGCAAGAAGTTTTTTCTTTAATAGCGTAAGATTTTATCTTAAAATACAAGAACTTTTCGTGGTTCTTGTCAATTTTTGTTGGTTTTCATCTGAAGAACTTATTTCAGTCAGCTAGATCTTTCTTCTTCAAAGCAAAAAGATTTTATCTTCAAATACAAGAACTTTTCGTGGTTTTGATGGTTTTCAGCAAATGAACATATTTCAGCGAGCTGGGAGTTTTTTCTTTAACAGCGTAAGATTTTATCTTAAAATACAAGAACTTTTCGTGGTTCTTGTCAATTTTTGTTGGTTTTCATCCAATGAACTTATTTCAGTCAGCTGGATCTTTCTTCTTCAAAGCAAAAAGATTTTATCTTCAAATACAAGAACTTTTCGTGGTTTTGATGGTTTTCAGCAAATGAACAGATTTCAGCGAGCTGGAAGTTTTTTCCTTAATAGTGTAAGATTTTATCTTAAAATACAAGAACTTTTCGTGGTTCTTGTCAATTTTGGTTGGTTTTCATCTAATGAACTTATTTCAGTCAGCTAGATCTTTCTTCTTCAAAGCAAAAAGATTTTATCTTCAAATACAAGAACTTTTCGTGGTTTTGATGGTTTTCAGCAAATGAACAGATTTCAGCCAGCAAGAAGTTTTTTCTTTAATAGCGTAAGATTTTATCTTAAAATACAAGAAGTTTTCGTGGTTCTTGTCAATTTTTTTTGGTTTTCATCTAATGGACGTATTTCAGTCAGCTCGATCTTTCTTCTTCAAAGCAAAAAGATTTTATCTTCAAATACAAGAACTTTTCGTGGTTTTGATGGTTTTCAGCAAATGAACAGATTTCAGCGAGCTGGAAGTTTTTTCCTTAACAGCGTAAGATTTTATCTTAAAATACAAGAACTTTTCGTGGTTCTTGTCAATTTTGGTTGGTTTTCATCTAATGAACTTATTTCAGTCAGCTAGATCTTTCTTCTTCAAAGCAAAAAGATTTTATCTTCAAATACAAGAACTTTTCGTGGTTTTGTTGGTTTTCAGCAAATGAACAGATTTCAGCGAGCTGGGAGTTTTTTCTTTAACAGCGTAAGATTTTATCTTAAAATACAAGAACTTTTCGTGGTTCTTGTCAATTTTTGTTGGTTTTCATCTGATGAACTTATTTCAGTCAGCAAGATCTTTCTTCTTCAAAGCAAAAAGATTTTATCTTCAAATACAAGAACTTTTCGTGGTTTTGATGGTTTTCAGCAAATGAACATATTTCAGCGAGCTGGAAGTTTTTTCCTTAATGGAGTCAGATTTTATCTTAAAATACAAGAACTTTTCGTGGTTCTTGTCAATTTTTGTTGGTTTTCATCTAATGAAATTATTTCAGTCAGCTAGATCTTTCTTCTTCAAAGCAAAAAAATTTTATCTTCAAATACAAGAACTTTTCGTGGTTTTGTTGGTTTTCAGCAAATGAACATACTTCAGCGCGCTGGAAGTTTTTTCCTTAATAGAGTAAGATTTTATCTTAAAATACAAGAACTTTTCGTGGTTCTTCTCAATTTTTGTTGGTTTCATCTAATGAACTTATTTCAGTCAGCTCGATCTTTCTTCTTCAAAGCAAAAAGATTTTATCTTCAAATACAAGAACTTTTCGTGGTTTTGATGGTTTTCAGCAAATGAACGTATTTCAGCGAGCTGGAAGTTTTTTCCTTAATAGAGTAAGATTTTATCTTAAAATACAAGAACGTTTCGTGGTTCTTGTCAATTTTTGTTGGTTTTCATCGAATGAACTTATTTCAGTCAGCTGGATCTTTCTTCTTCAAAGCAAAAAGATTTTATCTTCAAATACAAGAACTTTTCGTGGTTTTGATGGTTTTCAGCAAATGAACATATTTCAGCGAGCTGGGAGTTTTTTCTTTAACAGCGTAAGATTTTATCTTAAAATACAAGAACTTTTCGTGGTTCTTGTCAATTTTTGTTGGTTTTCATCTAATGAACTTATTTCAGTCAGCTCGATCTTTCTTCTTCAAAGCAAAAAGATTTTATCTTCAAATACAAGAACTTTTCGTGGTTTTGATGGTTTTCAGCAAATGAACATATTTCAGCGAGCTGGAATTTTTTTCCTTAATAGCGTAAGATTTTATCTTAAACTACAAGAACTTTTCGTGGTTCTTGTCAATTTTGGCTGGTTTTCATCTAATGAACTTATTTCAGTCACCTAGATCTTTCTTCTTCAAAGCAAAAAGATTTTATCTTCAAATACAAGAACTTTTCGTGGTTTTGTTGGTTTTCAGCAAATGAACAGATTTCAGCGAGCTGGGAGTTTTTTCTTTAATAGCGTAAGATTTTATCTTCAAATACAAGAACTTTTCGTGGTTCTTGTCAATTTTTGTTGGTTTTCATCTAATGAACTTATTTCAGTCAGCTGGATCTTTCTTCTTCAAAGCAAAAAGATTTTATCTTCAAATACAAGATCTTTTCGTGGTTTTGATGGTTTTCAGCAAATGAACGTATTTCAGCGAGCTGGAAGTTTTTTCCTTAATAGAGTAAGATTTTATCTTCAAATACAAGAACTTTTCGTGGTTTTGTTGGTTTTCAGCAAACGAACAGATTTCAGCGAGCAAGAAGTTTGTTCTTTAATAGCGTAAGATTTTATCTTAAAATACAAGAACTTTTCGTGGTTCTTGTCAATTTTTGTTGGTTTTCATCTAATGAACTTATTTCAGTCAGCGAGATCTTTCTTCTTCAAAGCAAAAAGATTTTATCTTCAAATACAAGAACTTTTCGTGGTTTTGATGGTTTTCAGCAAATGAACATATTTCAGCGAGCTGGAAGTTTTTGCCTTAATAGCGTAAGATTTTATCTTAAAATACAAGAACTTTTCGTGGTTCTTGTCAATTTTGGTTGGTTTTCATCTAATGAACTTATTTCAGTCAGCTAGATCTTTCTTCTTCAAAGCAAAAAGATTTTATCTTCAAATACAAGAACTTTTCGTGGTTTTGTTGGTTTTCAGCAAATGAACAGATTTCAGCGAGCTGGGAGTTTTTTCTTTAATAGCGTAAGATTTTATCTTAAAATACAAGAACTTTTCGTGGTTCTTGTCAATTTTTGTTGGTTTTCATCTGATGAACTTATTTCAGTCAGCAAGATCTTTCTTCTTCAAAGCAAAAAGATTTTATCTACAAATACAAGAACTTTTCGTGGCTTTGATGGTTTTCAGCAAATGAACATATTTCAGCGAGCTGGAAGTTTTTTCCTGAATAGAGTAAGATTTTATCTTAAAATACAAGAACTTTTCGTGGTTCTTGTCAATTTTGGTTGGTTTTCATCTAATGAACTTATTTCAGTCAGCTAGATCTTTCTTCTTCAAAGCAAAAAGATTTTATCTTCAAATACAAGAACTTTTCGTGGTTTTGTTGGTTTTCAGCAAATGAACAGATTTCAGCGAGCTGGGAGTTTTTTCTTTAATAGCGTAAGATTTTATCTTAAAATACAAGAACTTTTCGTGGTTCTTGTCAATTTTTGTTGGTTTTCATCTGATGAACTTATTTCAGTCAGCAAGATCTTTCTTCTTCAAAGCAAAAAGATTTTATCTACAAATACAAGAACTTTTCGTGGCTTTGATGGTTTTCAGCAAATGAACATATTTCAGCGAGCTGGAAGTTTTTTCCTGAATAGAGTAAGATTTTATCTTAAAATACAAGAACTTTTCGTGGTTCTTGTCAATTTTTGTTGGTTTTCATCTGATGAACTTATTTCAGTCGGCTGGATCTTTCTTCTTCAAAGCAAAAAGATTTTATCTTCAAATACAAGAACTTTTCGTGGTTTTGTTGGTTTTCAGCAAATGAACAGATTTCAGCGAGCAAGAAGTTTTTTCTTTAATAGCGTAAGATTTTATCTTAAAATACAAGAACTTTTCGTGGTTCTTGTCAATTTTTGTTGGTTTTCATCTAATGAACTTATTTCAGTCAGCTGGATCTTTCTTCTTCAAAGCAAAAAGATTTTATCTTCAAATACAAGAACTTTTCGTGGTTTTGATGGTTTTCAGCAAATGAACAGATTTCAGCGAGCAAGAAGTTTTATCTTTAATAGCGTAAGATTTTATCTTAAAATACAAGAACTTTTCGTGGTTCTTGTCAATTTTTGTTGGTTTTCATCTAATGAACTTATTTCAGTCAGCTCGATCTTTCTTCTTCAAAGCAAAAAGATTTTATCTTCAAATACAAGAACTTTTCGTGGTTTTGATGGTTTTCAGCAAATGAACATATTTCAGCGAGCTGGAAGTTTTTTCCTTAATAGCGTCAGATTTTATCTTAAAATACAAGAACTTTTCGTGCTTCTTGTCAATTTTGGTTGGTTTTCATCTGATGAACTTATTTCAGTCAGCTAGATCTTTCTTCTTCAAAGCAAAAAGATTTTATCTTCAAATACAAGAACTTTTCGTGGTTTTGTTGGTTTTCAGCAAATGAACAGATTTCAGCGAGCTGGGAGTTTTTTCTTTAATAGCGTAAGATTTTATCTTAAAATACAAGAAGTTTTCGTGGTTCTTGTCAATTTTTGTTGGTTTTCATCTAATGAACTTATTTCAGTCAGCAAGATCTTTCTTCTTCAAAGCAAAAAGATTTTATCTTCAAATACAAGAACTTTTCGTGGTTTTGTTGGTTTTCAGCAAATGAACAGATTTCAGCGAGCAAGAAGTTTTTTCTTTAATAGCGTAAGATTTTATCTTAAAATACAAGAACTTTTCGTGGTTCTTGTCAATTTTTGTTGGTTTTCATCTGATGAACTTATTTCAGTCAGCTAGATCTTTCTTCTTCAAAGCAAAAAGATTTTATCTTCAAATAGAAGAACTTTTCGTGGTTTTGTTGGTTTTCAGCAAATGAACAGATTTCAGCGAGCTGGGAGTTTCTTCTTTAATAGCGTAAGATTTTATCTTAAAATACAAGAACTTTTCGTGGTTCTTGTCAATTTTTGTTGGTTTTCATCTGATGAACTTATTTCAGTCAGCAAGATCTTTCTTCTTCAAAGCAAAAAGATTTTATCTTCAAATACAAGAACTTTTCGTGGTTTTGATGGTTTTCAGCAAATGAACATAATTTAGCGAGCTGGAAGTTTTTTCCTTAATAGAGTAAGATTTTATCTTAAAATACAAGAACTTTTCGTGGTTCTTGTCAATTTTTGTTGGTTTTCATCCATTGAACTTATTTCAGTCAGCTGGATCTTTCTTCTTCAAAGCAAAAAGATTTTATCTTCAAATACAAGAACTTTTCGTGGTTTTGTTGGTTTTCAGCAAATGAACAGATTTCAGCGAGCAAGAAGTTTTTTCTTTAATAGCGTAAGATTTTATCTTAAAATACAAGAACTTTTCGTGGTTCTTGTCAATTTTTGTTGGTTTTCATCTAATGAACTTATTTCAGTCAGCTGGATCTTTCTTCTTCAAAGCAAAAAGATTTTATCTTCAAATACAAGAACTTTTCGTGGTTTTGTTGGTTTTCAGCAAATGAACAGATTTCAGCGAGCTGGAATTTTTTTCCTTAATAGAGTAAGATTTTATCTTAAAATACAAGAACTTTTCGTGGTTCTTGTCAATTTTGGTTGGTTTTCATCTGATGAACTTATTTCAGTCAGCTGGATCTTTCTTCTTCAAAGCAAAAAGATTTTATCTTCAAATACAAGAACTTTATGTGGTTTTGTTGGTTTTCAGCAAATGAACAGATTTCAGCGAGCTGGGAGTTTTTTCTTTAATTGCGTAAGATTTTATCTTAAAATACAAGAACTTTTCGTGGTTCTTGTCAATTTTTGTTGGTTTTCATCTGATGAACTTATTTCAGTCAGCTAGATCTTTCTTCTTCAAAGCAAAAAGATTTTATCTTCAAATACAAGAACTTTTCGTGGTTTTGATGGTTTTCAGCAAATGAACGTATTTCAGCGAGCTGGAACTTTTTTCCTCAATAGAGTAAGATTTTATCTTTAAATACAAGAACGTTTCGTGGTTCTTGTCAATTTTTGTTGGTTTTCATCGAATGAACTTATTTCAGTCAGCTGGATCTTTCTTCTTCAAAGCAAAAAGATTTTATCTTCAAATACAAGAACTTTTCGTGGTTTTGATGGTTTTCAACAAATGAACAGATTTCAGCGAGCAAGAAGTTTTTTCTTTAATAGCGTAAGATTTTATCTTAAAATACAAGAAGTTTTCGTGGTTCTTGTCAATTTTTTTTGGTTTTCATCTAATGAACTTATTTCAGTCAGCTCGATCTTTCTTCTTCAAAGCAAAAAGATTTTTTCTTCAAATACAAGAACTTTTCGTGGTTTTGATGGTTTTCAGCAAATGAACATATTTCAGCGAGCTGGAAGTTTTTTCCTTAATAGCGTAAGATTTTATCTTAAAATACAAGAACTTTTCGTGGTTCTTGTCAATTTTGGTTGGTTTTCATCTGATGAACTTATTTCAGTCAGCTGGATCTTTCTTCTTCAAAGCAAAAAGATTTTATCTTCAAATACAAGAACTTTTCGTGGTTTTGTTGGTTTTCAGCAAATGAACAGATTTCAGCGAGCAAGAAGTTTTTTCTTTAATAGCGTAAGATTTTATCTTAAAATACAAGAACTTTTCGTGGTTCTTGTCAATTTTTGTTGGTTTTCATCTCATGAACTTATTTCAGTCAGCTGGATCTTTCTTCTTCAAAGCAAAAAGATTTTATCTTCAAATACAAGAGCTTTTCGTGGTTTTGTTGGTTTTCAGCAAATGAACATATTTCAGCGAGCTGGGAGTTTTTTCTTTAATAGCGTAAGATTTTATCTTAAAATACAAGAACTTTTCGTGGTTCTTGTCAATTTTTGTTGGTTTTCATCGAATGAACTTATTTCAGTCAGCTGGATCTTTCTTCTTCAAAGCAAAAAGATTTTATCTTCAAATACAAGAACTTTTCGTGGTTTTGATGGTTTTCAGCAAATGAACAGATTTCAGCGAGCAAGAAGTTTTTTCTTTAATAGCGTAAGATTTTATCTTAAAATACAAGAGGTTTTCGTGGTTCTTGTCAATTTTTTTTGGTTTTCATCTGATGAACTTATTTCAGTCAGCTGGATCTTTGTTCTTCAAAGCAAAAAGCTTTTATCTTCAAATACAAGAACTTTTCGTGGTTTTGTTGGTTTTCAGCAAATGAACAGATTTCAGCGAGCAAGAAGTTTTTTCTTTAATAGCGCAAGATTTTATCTTAAAATACAAGAACTTTTCGTGGTTCTTGTCAATTTTTGTTGGTTTTCATCTAATGAACTTATTTCAGTCAGCTGGATCTTTCTTCTTCAAAGCAAAAAGATTTCATCTTCAAATACAAGAACTTTTCGTGGTTTTGATGGTTTTCAGCAAATGAACAGATTTCAGCGAGCAAGAAGTTTTTTCTTTAATAGCGTAAGATTATATCTTAAAATACCAGAAGTTTTCGTGGTTCTTGTCAATTTTTTTCGGTTTTCATCGAATGAACTTATTTCAGTCAGCTCGATCTTTCTTCTTCAAAGCAAAAAGATTTTATCTTCAAATACAAGAACTTTTCGTGGTTTTGATGGTTTTCAGCAAATGAACATATTTCAGCGAGCTGGAATTTTTTTCCTTAATAGCGTAAGATTTTATCTTAAAATACAAGAACTTTTCGTGGTTCTTGTCAATTTTGGTTGGTTTTCATCTAATGAACTTATTTCAGTCAGCTAGATCTTTCTTCTTCAAAGCAAAAAGATTTTATCTTCAAATACAAGAACTTTTCGTGGTTTTGTTGGTTTTCAGCAAATGAACAGATTTCAGCGAGCTGGGAGTTTTTTCTTTAATAGCGTAAGATTTTATCATCAAATACAAGAACTTTTCGTGGTTTTGATGGTTTTCAGCAAATGAACATATTTCAGCGAGCTGGAATTTTTTTCCTTAATGGCGTAAGATTTTATCTTAAAATACAAGAACTTTTCGTGGTTCTTGTCAATTTTGTTTGGTTTTCATCTAATGAACTTATTTCAGTCAGCTAGATCTTTCTTCTTCAAAGCAAAAAGATTTTATCTTCAAATACAAGAACTTTTCGTGGTTTTGTTGGTTTTCAGCAAATGAACAGATTTCAGCGAGCTGGGAGTTTTTTCTTTAATAGCGTAAGATTTCATCTTAAAATACAAGAACTTTTCGTGGTTCTTGTCAATTTTTGTTGGTTTTCATCTCATGAACTTATTTCAGTCAGCAAGATCTTTCTTCTTCAAAGCAAAAAGATTTTATCTACAAATACAAGAACTTTTCGTGGCTTTGATGGTTTTCAGCAAATGAACATATTTCAGCGAGCTGGAATTTTTTTCCTTAATAGCGTAAGATTTTATCTTAAACTACAAGAACTTTTCGTGGTTCTTGTCAATTTTGGCTGGTTTTCATCTAATGAACTTATTTCAGTCACCTAGATCTTTCTTCTTCAAAGCAAAAAGATTTTATCTTCAAATACAAGAACTTTTCGTGGTTTTGTTGGTTTTCAGCAAATGAACAGATTTCAGCGAGCTGGGAGTTTTTTCTTTAATAGCGTAAGATTTTATCTTCAAATACAAGAACTTTTCGTGGTTCTTGTCAATTTTTGTTGGTTTTCATCTAATGAACTTATTTCAGTCAGCTGGATCTTTCTTCTTCAAAGCAAAAAGATTTTATCTTCAAATACAAGATCTTTTCGTGGTTTTGATGGTTTTCAGCAAATGAACGTATTTCAGCGAGCTGGAAGTTTTTTCCTTAATAGAGTAAGATTTTATCTTCAAATACAAGAACTTTTCGTGGTTTTGTTGGTTTTCAGCAAACGAACAGATTTCAGCGAGCAAGAAGTTTGTTCTTTAATAGCGTAAGATTTTATCTTAAAATACAAGAACTTTTCGTGGTTCTTGTCAATTTTTGTTGGTTTTCATCTAATGAACTTATTTCAGTCAGCGAGATCTTTCTTCTTCAAAGCAAAAAGATTTTATCTTCAAATACAAGAACTTTTCGTGGTTTTGATGGTTTTCAGCAAATGAACATATTTCAGCGAGCTGGAAGTTTTTGCCTTAATAGCGTAAGATTTTATCTTAAAATACAAGAACTTTTCGTGGTTCTTGTCAATTTTGGTTGGTTTTCATCTAATGAACTTATTTCAGTCAGCTAGATCTTTCTTCTTCAAAGCAAAAAGATTTTATCTTCAAATACAAGAACTTTTCGTGGTTTTGTTGGTTTTCAGCAAATGAACAGATTTCAGCGAGCTGGGAGTTTTTTCTTTAATAGCGTAAGATTTTATCTTAAAATACAAGAACTTTTCGTGGTTCTTGTCAATTTTTGTTGGTTTTCATCTGATGAACTTATTTCAGTCAGCAAGATCTTTCTTCTTCAAAGCAAAAAGATTTTATCTACAAATACAAGAACTTTTCGTGGCTTTGATGGTTTTCAGCAAATGAACATATTTCAGCGAGCTGGAAGTTTTTTCCTGAATAGAGTAAGATTTTATCTTAAAATACAAGAACTTTTCGTGGTTCTTGTCAATTTTGGTTGGTTTTCATCTAATGAACTTATTTCAGTCAGCTAGATCTTTCTTCTTCAAAGCAAAAAGATTTTATCTTCAAATACAAGAACTTTTCGTGGTTTTGTTGGTTTTCAGCAAATGAACAGATTTCAGCGAGCTGGGAGTTTTTTCTTTAATAGCGTAAGATTTTATCTTAAAATACAAGAACTTTTCGTGGTTCTTGTCAATTTTTGTTGGTTTTCATCTGATGAACTTATTTCAGTCAGCAAGATCTTTCTTCTTCAAAGCAAAAAGATTTTATCTACAAATACAAGAACTTTTCGTGGCTTTGATGGTTTTCAGCAAATGAACATATTTCAGCGAGCTGGAAGTTTTTTCCTGAATAGAGTAAGATTTTATCTTAAAATACAAGAACTTTTCGTGGTTCTTGTCAATTTTTGTTGGTTTTCATCTGATGAACTTATTTCAGTCGGCTGGATCTTTCTTCTTCAAAGCAAAAAGATTTTATCTTCAAATACAAGAACTTTTCGTGGTTTTGTTGGTTTTCAGCAAATGAACAGATTTCAGCGAGCAAGAAGTTTTTTCTTTAATAGCGTAAGATTTTATCTTAAAATACAAGAACTTTTCGTGGTTCTTGTCAATTTTTGTTGGTTTTCATCTAATGAACTTATTTCAGTCAGCTGGATCTTTCTTCTTCAAAGCAAAAAGATTTTATCTTCAAATACAAGAACTTTTCGTGGTTTTGATGGTTTTCAGCAAATGAACAGATTTCAGCGAGCAAGAAGTTTTATCTTTAATAGCGTAAGATTTTATCTTAAAATACAAGAACTTTTCGTGGTTCTTGTCAATTTTTGTTGGTTTTCATCTAATGAACTTATTTCAGTCAGCTCGATCTTTCTTCTTCAAAGCAAAAAGATTTTATCTTCAAATACAAGAACTTTTCGTGGTTTTGATGGTTTTCAGCAAATGAACATATTTCAGCGAGCTGGAAGTTTTTTCCTTAATAGCGTCAGATTTTATCTTAAAATACAAGAACTTTTCGTGCTTCTTGTCAATTTTGGTTGGTTTTCATCTGATGAACTTATTTCAGTCAGCTAGATCTTTCTTCTTCAAAGCAAAAAGATTTTATCTTCAAATACAAGAACTTTTCGTGGTTTTGTTGGTTTTCAGCAAATGAACAGATTTCAGCGAGCTGGGAGTTTTTTCTTTAATAGCGTAAGATTTTATCTTAAAATACAAGAAGTTTTCGTGGTTCTTGTCAATTTTTGTTGGTTTTCATCTAATGAACTTATTTCAGTCAGCAAGATCTTTCTTCTTCAAAGCAAAAAGATTTTATCTTCAAATACAAGAACTTTTCGTGGTTTTGTTGGTTTTCAGCAAATGAACAGATTTCAGCGAGCAAGAAGTTTTTTCTTTAATAGCGTAAGATTTTATCTTAAAATACAAGAACTTTTCGTGGTTCTTGTCAATTTTTGTTGGTTTTCATCTGATGAACTTATTTCAGTCAGCTAGATCTTTCTTCTTCAAAGCAAAAAGATTTTATCTTCAAATAGAAGAACTTTTCGTGGTTTTGTTGGTTTTCAGCAAATGAACAGATTTCAGCGAGCTGGGAGTTTCTTCTTTAATAGCGTAAGATTTTATCTTAAAATACAAGAACTTTTCGTGGTTCTTGTCAATTTTTGTTGGTTTTCATCTGATGAACTTATTTCAGTCAGCAAGATCTTTCTTCTTCAAAGCAAAAAGATTTTATCTTCAAATACAAGAACTTTTCGTGGTTTTGATGGTTTTCAGCAAATGAACATAATTTAGCGAGCTGGAAGTTTTTTCCTTAATAGAGTAAGATTTTATCTTAAAATACAAGAACTTTTCGTGGTTCTTGTCAATTTTTGTTGGTTTTCATCCATTGAACTTATTTCAGTCAGCTGGATCTTTCTTCTTCAAAGCAAAAAGATTTTATCTTCAAATACAAGAACTTTTCGTGGTTTTGTTGGTTTTCAGCAAATGAACAGATTTCAGCGAGCAAGAAGTTTTTTCTTTAATAGCGTAAGATTTTATCTTAAAATACAAGAACTTTTCGTGGTTCTTGTCAATTTTTGTTGGTTTTCATCTAATGAACTTATTTCAGTCAGCTGGATCTTTCTTCTTCAAAGCAAAAAGATTTTATCTTCAAATACAAGAACTTTTCGTGGTTTTGTTGGTTTTCAGCAAATGAACATATTTCAGCGAGCTGGAATTTTTTTCCTTAATAGAGTAAGATTTTATCTTAAAATACAAGAACTTTTCGTGGTTCTTGTCAATTTTGGTTGGTTTTCATCTGATGAACTTATTTCAGTCAGCTGGATCTTTCTTCTTCAAAGCAAAAAGATTTTATCTTCAAATACAAGAACTTTATGTGGTTTTGTTGGTTTTCAGCAAATGAACAGATTTCAGCGAGCTGGGAGTTTTTTCTTTAATTGCGTAAGATTTTATCTTAAAATACAAGAACTTTTCGTGGTTCTTGTCAATTTTTGTTGGTTTTCATCTGATGAACTTATTTCAGTCAGCTAGATCTTTCTTCTTCAAAGCAAAAAGATTTTATCTTCAAATACAAGAACTTTTCGTGGTTTTGATGGTTTTCAGCAAATGAACGTATTTCAGCGAGCTGGAACTTTTTTCCTCAATAGAGTAAGATTTTATCTTTAAATACAAGAACGTTTCGTGGTTCTTGTCAATTTTTGTTGGTTTTCATCGAATGAACTTATTTCAGTCAGCTGGATCTTTCTTCTTCAAAGCAAAAAGATTTTATCTTCAAATACAAGAACTTTTCGTGGTTTTGATGGTTTTCAACAAATGAACAGATTTCAGCGAGCAAGAAGTTTTTTCTTTAATAGCGTAAGATTTTATCTTAAAATACAAGAAGTTTTCGTGGTTCTTGTCAATTTTTTTTGGTTTTCATCTAATGAACTTATTTCAGTCAGCTCGATCTTTCTTCTTCAAAGCAAAAAGATTTTTTCTTCAAATACAAGAACTTTTCGTGGTTTTGATGGTTTTCAGCAAATGAACATATTTCAGCGAGCTGGAAGTTTTTTCCTTAATAGCGTAAGATTTTATCTTAAAATACAAGAACTTTTCGTGGTTCTTGTCAATTTTGGTTGGTTTTCATCTGATGAACTTATTTCAGTCAGCTGGATCTTTCTTCTTCAAAGCAAAAAGATTTTATCTTCAAATACAAGAACTTTTCGTGGTTTTGTTGGTTTTCAGCAAATGAACAGATTTCAGCGAGCAAGAAGTTTTTTCTTTAATAGCGTAAGATTTTATCTTAAAATACAAGAACTTTTCGTGGTTCTTGTCAATTTTGGTTGGTTTTCATCTAATGAACTTATTTCAGTCAGCTAGATCTTTCTTCTTCAAAGCAAAAAGATTTTATCTTCAAATACAAGAACTTTTCGTGGTTTTGTTGGTTTTCAGCAAATGAACAGATTTCAGCGAGCTGGGAGTTTTTTCTTTAATAGCGTAAGATTTTATCATCAAATACAAGAACTTTTCGTGGTTTTGATGGTTTTCAGCAAATGAACATATTTCAGCGAGCTGGAATTTTTTTCCTTAATGGCGTAAGATTTTATCTTAAAATACAAGAACTTTTCGTGGTTCTTGTCAATTTTGTTTGGTTTTCATCTAATGAACTTATTTCAGTCAGCTAGATCTTTCTTCTTCAAAGCAAAAAGATTTTATCTTCAAATACAAGAACTTTTCGTGGTTTTGTTGGTTTTCAGCAAATGAACAGATTTCAGCGAGCTGGGAGTTTTTTCTTTAATAGCGTAAGATTTCATCTTAAAATACAAGAACTTTTCGTGGTTCTTGTCAATTTTTGTTGGTTTTCATCTCATGAACTTATTTCAGTCAGCAAGATCTTTCTTCTTCAAAGCAAAAAGATTTTATCTACAAATACAAGAACTTTTCGTGGCTTTGATGGTTTTCAGCAAATGAACATATTTCAGCGAGCTGGAAGTTTTTTCCTGAATAGAGTAAGATTTTATCTTAAAATACAAGAACTTTTCGTGGTTCTTGTCAATTTTGGTCGGTTTTCATCTAATGAACTTATTTCAGTCAGCTAGATCTTTCTTCTTCAAAGCAAAAAGATTTTATCTTCAAATACAAGAACTTTTCGTGGTTTTGTTGGTTTTCAGCAAATGAACAGATTGCAGCGAGCTGGGAGTTTTTTCTTTAATAGCGTAAGATTTTATCTTAAAATACAAGAACTTTTCGTGGTTCTTGTCAATTTTTGTTGGTTTTCATCTGATGAACTTATTTCAGTCACCAAGATCTTTCTTCTTCAAAGCAAAAAGATTTTATCTACAAATACAAGAACTTTTCGTGGCTTTGATGGTTTTCAGCAAATGAACATATTTCAGCGAGCTGGAAGTTTTTTCCTGAATAGAGTAAGATTTTATCTTAAAATACAAGAACTTTTCGTGGTTCTTGTCAATTTTTGTTGGTTTTCATCTGATGAACTTATTTCAGTCGGCTGGATCTTTCTTCTTCAAAGCAAAAAGATTTTATCTTCAAATACAAGAACTTTTCGTGGTTTTGTTGGTTTTCAGCAAATGAACAGATTTCAGCGAGCAAGAAGTTTTTTCTTTAATAGCGTAAGATTTTATCTTAAAATACAAGAACTTTTCGTGGTTCTTGTCAATTTTTGTTGGTTTTCATCTAATGAACTTATTTCAGTCAGCTGGATCTTTCTTCTTCAAAGCAAAAAGATTTTATCTTCAAATACAAGAACTTTTCGTGGTTTTGATGGTTTTCAGCAAATGAACAGATTTCAGCGAGCAAGAAGTTTTATCTTTAATAGCGTAAGATTTTATCTTAAAATACAAGAACTTTTCGTGGTTCTTGTCAATTTTTGTTGGTTTTCATCTAATGAACTTATTTCAGTCAGCTCGATCTTTCTTCTTCAAAGCAAAAAGATTTTATCTTCAAATACAAGAACTTTTCGTGGTTTTGATGGTTTTCAGCAAATGAACATATTTCAGCGAGCTGGAAGTTTTTTCCTTAATAGCGTCAGATTTTATCTTAAAATACAAGAACTTTTCGTGCTTCTTGTCAATTTTGGTTGGTTTTCATCTAATGAACTTATTTCAGTCAGCAAGATCTTTCTTCTTCAAAGCAAAAAGATTTTATCTTCAAATACAAGAACTTTTCGTGGTTTTGTTGGTTTTCAGCAAATGAACAGATTTCAGCGAGCAAGAAGTTTTTTCTTTAATAGCGTAAGATTTTATCTTAAAATACAAGAACTTTTCGTGGTTCTTGTCAATTTTTGTTGGTTTTCATCTGATGAACTTATTTCAGTCAGCTAGATCTTACTTCTTCAAAGCAAAAAGATTTTATCTTCAAATAGAAGAACTTTTCGTGGTTTTGTTGGTTTTCAGCAAATGAACAGATTTCAGCGAGCTGGGAGTTTCTTCTTTAATAGCGTAAGATTTTATCTTAAAATACAAGAACTTTTCGTGGTTCTTGTCAATTTTTGTTGGTTTTCATCTGATGAACTTATTTCAGTCAGCAAGATCTTTCTTCTTCAAAGCAAAAAGATTTTATCTTCAAATACAAGAACTTTTCGTGGTTTTGATGGTTTTCAGCAAATGAACATAATTTAGCGAGCTGGAAGTTTTTTCCTTAATAGAGTAAGATTTTATCTTAAAATACAAGAACTTTTCGTGGTTCTTGTCAATTTTTGTTGGTTTTCATCCATTGAACTTATTTCAGTCAGCTGGATCTTTCTTCTTCAAAGCAAAAAGATTTTATCTTCAAATACAAGAACTTTTCGTGGTTTTGTTGGTTTTCAGCAAATGAACAGATTTCAGCGAGCAAGAAGTTTTTTCTTTAATAGCGTAAGATTTTATCTTAAAATACAAGAACTTTTCGTGGTTCTTGTCAATTTTTGTTGGTTTTCATCTAATGAACTTATTTCAGTCAGCTGGATCTTTCTTCTTCAAAGCAAAAAGATTTTATCTTCAAATACAAGAACTTTTCGTGGTTTTGTTGGTTTTCAGCAAATGAACATATTTCAGCGAGCTGGAATTTTTTTCCTTAATAGAGTAAGATTTTATCTTAAAATACAAGAACTTTTCGTGGTTCTTGTCAATTTTGGTTGGTTTTCATCTGATGAACTTATTTCAGTCAGCTGGATCTTTCTTCTTCAAAGCAAAAAGATTTTATCTTCAAATACAAGAACTTTATGTGGTTTTGTTGGTTTTCAGCAAATGAACAGATTTCAGCGAGCTGGGAGTTTTTTCTTTAATTGCGTAAGATTTTATCTTAAAATACAAGAACTTTTCGTGGTTCTTGTCAATTTTTGTTGGTTTTCATCTGATGAACTTATTTCAGTCAGCGAGATCTTTCTTCTTCAAAGCAAAAAGATTTTATCTTCAAATACAAGAACTTTTCGTGGTTTTGATGGTTTTCAGCAAATGAACGTATTTCAGCGAGCTGGAAGTTTTTTCCTCAATAGAGTAAGATTTTATCTTTAAATACAAGAACGTTTCGTGGTTCTTGTCAATTTTTGTTGGTTTTCATCGAATGAACTTATTTCAGTCAGCTGGATCTTTCTTCTTCAAAGCAAAAAGATTTTATCTTCAAATACAAGAACTTTTCGTGGTTTTGATGGTTTTCAACAAATGAACAGATTTCAGCGAGCAAGAAGTTTTTTCTTTAATAGCGTAAGATTTTATCTTAAAATACAAGAAGTTTTCGTGGTTCTTGTCAATTTTTTTTGGTTTTCATCTAATGAACTTATTTCAGTCAGCTCGATCTTTCTTCTTCAAAGCAAAAAGATTTTTTCTTCAAATACAAGAACTTTTCGTGGTTTTGATGGTTTTCAGCAAATGAACATATTTCAGCGAGCTGGAAGTTTTTTCCTTAATAGCGTAAGATTTTATCTTAAAATACAAGAACTTTTCGTGGTTCTTGTCAATTTTGGTTGGTTTTCATCTGATGAACTTATTTCAGTCAGCTGGATCTTTCTTCTTCAAAGCAAAAAGATTTTATCTTCAAATACAAGAACTTTTCGTGGTTTTGTTGGTTTTCAGCAAATGAACAGATTTCAGCGAGCAAGAAGTTTTTTCTTTAATAGCGTAAGATTTTATCTTAAAATACAAGAACTTTTCGTGGTTCTTGTCAATTTTTGTTGGTTTTCATCTCATGAACTTATTTCAGTCAGCTGGATCTTTCTTCTTCAAAGCAAAAAGATTTTATCTTCAAATACAAGAACTTTTCGTGGTTTTGTTGGTTTTCAGCAAATGAACATATTTCAGCGAGCTGGGAGTTTTTTCTTTAATAGCGTAAGATTTTATCTTAAAATACAAGAACTTTTCGTGGTTCTTGTCAATTTTTGTTGGTTTTCATCGAATGAACTTATTTCAGTCAGCTGGATCTTTCTTCTTCAAAGCAAAAAGATTTTATCTTCAAATACAAGAACTTTTCGTGGTTTTGATGGTTTTCAGCAAATGAACAGATTTCAGCGAGCAAGAAGTTTTTTCTTTAATAGCGTAAGATTTTATCTTAAAATACAAGAGGTTTTCGTGGTTCTTGTCAATTTTTTTTGGTTTTCATCTGATGAACTTATTTCAGTCAGCTGGATCTTTGTTCTTCAAAGCAAAAAGCTTTTATCTTCAAATACAAGAACTTTTCGTGGTTTTGTTGGTTTTCAGCAAATGAACAGATTTCAGCGAGCAAGAAGTTTTTTCTTTAATAGCGCAAGATTTTATCTTAAAATACAAGAACTTTTCGTGGTTCTTGTCAATTTTTGTTGGTTTTCATCTAATGAACTTATTTCAGTCAGCTGGATCTTTCTTCTTCAAAGCAAAAAGATTTCATCTTCAAATACAAGAACTTTTCGTGGTTTTGATGGTTTTCAGCAAATGAACAGATTTCAGCGAGCAAGAAGTTTTTTCTTTAATAGCGTAAGATTATATCTTAAAATACCAGAAGTTTTCGTGGTTCTTGTCAATTTTTTTCGGTTTTCATCGAATGAACTTATTTCAGTCAGCTCGATCATTCTTCTTCAAAGCAAAAAGATTTTATCTTCAAATACAAGAACTTTTCGTGGTTTTGATGGTTTTCAGCAAATGAACATATTTCAGCGAGCTGGAATTTTTTTCCTTAATAGCGTAAGATTTTATCTTAAAATACAAGAACTTTTCGTGGTTCTTGTCAATTTTGGTTGGTTTTCATCTAATGAACTTATTTCAGTCAGCTAGATCTTTCTTCTTCAAAGCAAAAAGATTTTATCTTCAAATACAAGAACTTTTCGTGGTTTTGTTGGTTTTCAGCAAATGAACAGATTTCAGCGAGCTGGGAGTTTTTTCTTTAATAGCGTAAGATTTCATCTCAAAATACAAGAACTTTTCGTGGTTCTTGTCAATTTTTGTTGGTTTTCATCTCATGAACTTATTTCAGTCAGCTAGATCTTTCTTCTTCAAAGCAAAAAGATTTTATCTTCAAATACAAGAACTTTTCGTGGTTTTGTTGGTTTTCAGCAAATGAACAGATTTCAGCGAGCAAGAAGTTTTTTCTTTAATAGCGTAAGATTTTATCTTAAAATACAAGAACTTTTCGTGGTTCTTGTCAATTTTTGTTGGTTTTCATCTCATGAACTTATTTCAGTCAGCTGGATCTTTCTTCTTCAAAGCAAAAAGATTTTATCTTCAAATACAAGAACTTTTTGAGGTTTTGTTGGTTTTCAGCAAATGAACATATTTCAGCGAGCTGGAAGTTTTTTCTTTAATAGCGTAAGATATTATGTTAAAATACAAGAACTTTTCGTGGTTCTTGTCAATTTTTGTTGGTTTTCATCTAATGAACTTATTTCAGTCAGCTGGATCTTTCTTCTTCAAAGCAAAAAGATTTTATCTTCAAATACAAGAACTTTTCGTGGTTTTGTTGGTTTTCAGCAAATGAACAGATTTCATCGAGCAAGAAGTTTTTTCTTTAATAGCGTAAGATTTTATCTTAAAATACAAGAACTTTTCGTGGTTCTTGTCAATTTTTGTTGGTTTTCATCTCATGAACTTATTTCAGTCAGCGAGATCTTTCTTCTTCAAAGCAAAAAGATTTTATCTTCAAATACAAGAACTTTTTGTGGTTTTGTTGGTTTTCAGCAAATGAACAGATTTCAGCGAGCAAGAAGTTTTTTCTTTAATAGCGTAAGATTTTATCTTAAAATACAAGAACTTTTCGTGGTTCTTGTCAATTTTTGTTGGTTTTCATCTCATGAACTTATTTCAGTCAGCTGGATCTTTCTTCTTCAAAGCAAAAAGATTTTATCTTCAAATACAAGAACTTTTCGTGGTTTTGTTGGTTTTCAGCATATGAACATATTTCAGCGAGCTGGGAGTTTTTTCTTTAACAGCGTAAGATTTTATCTTAAAATACAAGAACTTTTCGGTGTTCTTGTCAATTTTTGTTGGTTTTCATCGAATGAACTTATTTCAGTCAGCTCGATCTTTCTTCTTCAAAGCAAAAAGATTTTATCTTCAAATACAAGAACTTTTCGTGGTTTTGTTGGTTTTCAGCAAATGAACAGATTTCAGCGAGCTGGGAGTTTTTTCTTTAATAGCGTAAGATTTTATCTTCAAATACAAGAACTTTTCGTGGTTTTGATGCTTTTCAGCAAATGAACATATTTCAGCGAGCTGGAATTTTTTTCCTTAATGGCGTAAGATTTTATCTTAAAATACAAGAACTTTTCGTGGTTCTTGTCAATTTTTGTTGGTTTTCATCTGATGAACTTATTTCAGTCAGCAAGATCTTTCTTCTTCAAAGCAAAAAGATTTTATCTACAAATACAAGAACTTTTCGTGGCTTTGATGGTTTTCAGCAAATGAACATATTTCAGCGAGCTGGAAGTTTTTTCCTGAATAGAGTAAGATTTTATCTTAAAATACAAGAACTTTTCGTGGTTCTTGTCAATTTTGGTTGGTTTTCATCTAATGAACTTATTTCAGTCAGCGAGATCTTTCTTCTTCAAAGCAAAAAGATTTTATCTTCAAATACAAGAACTTTTCGTGGTTTTGTTGGTTTTCAGCAAATGAACAGATTTCAGCGAGCTGGGAGTTTTTTCTTTAATAGCGTAAGATTTTATCTTAAAATACAAGAACTTTTCGTGGTTCTTGTCAATTTTTGTTGGTTTTCATCTGATGAACTTATTTCAGTCAGCAAGATCTTTCTTCTTCAAAGCAAAAAGATTTTATCTACAAATACAAGAACTTTTCGTGGCTTTGATGGTTTTCAGCAAATGAACATATTTCAGCGAGCTGGAAGTTTTTTCCTGAATAGAGTAAGATTTTATCTTAAAATACAAGAACTTTTCGTGGTTCTTGTCAATTTTTGTTGGTTTTCATCTGATGAACTTATTTCAGTCGGCTGGATCTTTCTTCTTCAAAGCAAAAAGATTTTATCTTCAAATACAAGAACTTTTCGTGGTTTTGTTGGTTTTCAGCAAATGAACAGATTTCAGCGAGCAAGAAGTTTTTTCTTTAATAGCGTAAGATTTTATCTTAAAATACAAGAACTTTTCGTGGTTCTTGTCAATTTTTGTTGGTTTTCATCTAATGAACTTATTTCAGTCAGCTGGATCTTTCTTCTTCAAAGCAAAAAGATTTTATCTTCAAATACAAGAACTTTTCGTGGTTTTGATGGTTTTCAGCAAATGAACAGATTTCAGCGAGCAAGAAGTTTTATCTTTAATAGCGTAAGATTTTATCTTAAAATACAAGAACTTTTCGTGGTTCTTGTCAATTTTTGTTGGTTTTCATCTAATGAACTTATTTCAGTCAGCTCGATCTTTCCTCTTCAAAGCAAAAAGATTTTATCTTCAAATACAAGAACTTTTCGTGGTTTTGTTGGTTTTCAGCAAATGAACAGATTTCAGCGAGCAAGAAGTTTTTTCTTTAATGGCGTAAGATTTTATCTTAAAATACAAGAACTTTTCGTGGTTCTTGTCAATTTTTGTTGGTTTTCATCTGATGAACTTATTTCAGTCAGCTAGATCTTACTTCTTCAAAGCAAAAAGATTTTATCTTCAAATAGAAGAACTTTTCGTGGTTTTGTTGGTTTTCAGCAAATGAACAGATTTCAGCGAGCTGGGAGTTTCTTCTTTAATAGCGTAAGATTTTATCTTAAAATACAAGAACTTTTCGTGGTTCTTGTCAATTTTTGTTGGTTTTCATCTGATGAACTTATTTCAGTCAGCAAGATCTTTCTTCTTCAAAGCAAAAAGATTTTATCTTCAAATACAAGAACTTTTCGTGGTTTTGATGGTTTTCAGCAAATGAACGTATTTCAGCGAGCTGGAAGTTTTTTCCTCAATAGAGTAAGATTTTATCTTTAAATACAAGAACGTTTCGTGGTTCTTGTCAATTTTTGTTGGTTTTCATCGAATGAACTTATTTCAGTCAGCTGGATCTTTCTTCTTCAAAGCAAAAAGATTTTATCTTCAAATACAAGAACTTTTCGTGGTTTTGATGGTTTTCAACAAATGAACAGATTTCAGCGAGCAAGAAGTTTTTTCTTTAATAGCGTAAGATTTTATCTTAAAATACAAGAAGTTTTCGTGGTTCTTGTCAATTTTTTTTGGTTTTCATCTAATGAACTTATTTCAGTCAGCTCGATCTTTCTTCTTCAAAGCAAAAAGATTTTTTCTTCAAATACAAGAACTTTTCGTGGTTTTGATGGTTTTCAGCAAATGAACATATTTCAGCGAGCTGGAAGTTTTTTCCTTAATAGCGTAAGATTTTATCTTAAAATACAAGAACTTTTCGTGGTTCTTGTCAATTTTGGTTGGTTTTCATCTGATGAACTTATTTCAGTCAGCTGGATCTTTCTTCTTCAAAGCAAAAAGATTTTATCTTCAAATACAAGAACTTTTCGTGGTTTTGTTGGTTTTCAGCAAATGAACAGATTTCAGCGAGCAAGAAGTTTTTTCTTTAATAGCGTAAGATTTTATCTTAAAATACAAGAACTTTTCGTGGTTCTTGTCAATTTTTGTTGGTTTTCATCTCATGAACTTATTTCAGTCAGCTGGATCTTTCTTCTTCAAAGCAAAAAGATTTTATCTTCAAATACAAGAACTTTTCGTGGTTTTGTTGGTTTTCAGCAAATGAACATATTTCAGCGAGCTGGGAGTTTTTTCTTTAATAGCGTAAGATTTTATCTTAAAATACAAGAACTTTTCGTGGTTCTTGTCAATTTTTGTTGGTTTTCATCGAATGAACTTATTTCAGTCAGCTGGATCTTTCTTCTTCAAAGCAAAAAGATTTTATCTTCAAATACAAGAACTTTTCGTGGTTTTGATGGTTTTCAGCAAATGAACAGATTTCAGCGAGCAAGAAGTTTTTTCTTTAATAGCGTAAGATTTTATCTTAAAATACAAGAGGTTTTCGTGGTTCTTGTCAATTTTTTTTGGTTTTCATCTGATGAACTTATTTCAGTCAGCTGGATCTTTGTTCTTCAAAGCAAAAAGCTTTTATCTTCAAATACAAGAACTTTTCGTGGTTTTGTTGGTTTTCGGCAAATGAACAGATTTCAGCGAGCAAGAAGTTTTTTCTTTAATAGCGCAAGATTTTATCTTAAAATACAAGAACTTTTCGTGGTTCTTGTCAATTTTTGTTGGTTTTCATCTAATGAACTTATTTCAGTCAGCTGGATCTTTCTTCTTCAAAGCAAAAAGATTTCATCTTCAAATACAAGAACTTTTCGTGGTTTTGATGGTTTTCAGCAAATGAACAGATTTCAGCGAGCAAGAAGTTTTTTCTTTAATAGCGTAAGATTATATCTTAAAATACCAGAAGTTTTCGTGGTTCTTGTCAATTTTTGTTGGTTTTCATCTGATGAACTTATTTCAGTCGGCTGGATCTTTCTTCTTCAAAGCAAAAAGATTTTATCTTCAAATACAAGAACTTTTCGTGGTTTTGTTGGTTTTCAGCAAATGAACAGATTTCAGCGAGCAAGAAGTTTTTTCTTTAATAGCGTAAGATTTTATCTTAAAATACAAGAACTTTTCGTGGTTCTTGTCAATTTTTGTTGGTTTTCATCTAATGAACTTATTTCAGTCAGCTGGATCTTTCTTCTTCAAAGCAAAAAGATTTTATCTTCAAATACAAGAACTTTTCGTGGTTTTGATGGTTTTCAGCAAATGAACAGATTTCAGCGAGCAAGAAGTTTTATCTTTAATAGCGTAAGATTTTATCTTAAAATACAAGAACTTTTCGTGGTTCTTGTCAATTTTTGTTGGTTTTCATCTAATGAACTTATTTCAGTCAGCTCGATCTTTCCTCTTCAAAGCAAAAAGATTTTATCTTCAAATACAAGAACTTTTCGTGGTTTTGTTGGTTTTCAGCAAATGAACAGATTTCAGCGAGCAAGAAGTTTTTTCTTTAATGGCGTAAGATTTTATCTTAAAATACAAGAACTTTTCGTGGTTCTTGTCAATTTTTGTTGGTTTTCATCTGATGAACTTATTTCAGTCAGCTAGATCTTACTTCTTCAAAGCAAAAAGATTTTATCTTCAAATAGAAGAACTTTTCGTGGTTTTGTTGGTTTTCAGCAAATGAACAGATTTCAGCGAGCTGGGAGTTTCTTCTTTAATAGCGTAAGATTTTATCTTAAAATACAAGAACTTTTCGTGGTTCTTGTCAATTTTTGTTGGTTTTCATCTGATGAACTTATTTCAGTCAGCAAGATCTTTCTTCTTCAAAGCAAAAAGATTTTATCTTCAAATACAAGAACTTTTCGTGGTTTTGATGGTTTTCAGCAAATGAACGTATTTCAGCGAGCTGGAAGTTTTTTCCTCAATAGAGTAAGATTTTATCTTTAAATACAAGAACGTTTCGTGGTTCTTGTCAATTTTTGTTGGTTTTCATCGAATGAACTTATTTCAGTCAGCTGGATCTTTCTTCTTCAAAGCAAAAAGATTTTATCTTCAAATACAAGAACTTTTCGTGGTTTTGATGGTTTTCAACAAATGAACAGATTTCAGCGAGCAAGAAGTTTTTTCTTTAATAGCGTAAGATTTTATCTTAAAATACAAGAAGTTTTCGTGGTTCTTGTCAATTTTTTTTGGTTTTCATCTAATGAACTTATTTCAGTCAGCTCGATCTTTCTTCTTCAAAGCAAAAAGATTTTTTCTTCAAATACAAGAACTTTTCGTGGTTTTGATGGTTTTCAGCAAATGAACATATTTCAGCGAGCTGGAAGTTTTTTCCTTAATAGCGTAAGATTTTATCTTAAAATACAAGAACTTTTCGTGGTTCTTGTCAATTTTGGTTGGTTTTCATCTGATGAACTTATTTCAGTCAGCTGGATCTTTCTTCTTCAAAGCAAAAAGATTTTATCTTCAAATACAAGAACTTTTCGTGGTTTTGTTGGTTTTCAGCAAATGAACAGATTTCAGCGAGCAAGAAGTTTTTTCTTTAATAGCGTAAGATTTTATCTTAAAATACAAGAACTTTTCGTGGTTCTTGTCAATTTTTGTTGGTTTTCATCTCATGAACTTATTTCAGTCAGCTGGATCTTTCTTCTTCAAAGCAAAAAGATTTTATCTTCAAATACAAGAACTTTTCGTGGTTTTGTTGGTTTTCAGCAAATGAACATATTTCAGCGAGCTGGGAGTTTTTTCTTTAATAGCGTAAGATTTTATCTTAAAATACAAGAACTTTTCGTGGTTCTTGTCAATTTTTGTTGGTTTTCATCGAATGAACTTATTTCAGTCAGCTGGATCTTTCTTCTTCAAAGCAAAAAGATTTTATCTTCAAATACAAGAACTTTTCGTGGTTTTGATGGTTTTCAGCAAATGAACAGATTTCAGCGAGCAAGAAGTTTTTTCTTTAATAGCGTAAGATTTTATCTTAAAATACAAGAGGTTTTCGTGGTTCTTGTCAATTTTTTTTGGTTTTCATCTGATGAACTTATTTCAGTCAGCTGGATCTTTGTTCTTCAAAGCAAAAAGCTTTTATCTTCAAATACAAGAACTTTTCGTGGTTTTGTTGGTTTTCGGCAAATGAACAGATTTCAGCGAGCAAGAAGTTTTTTCTTTAATAGCGCAAGATTTTATCTTAAAATACAAGAACTTTTCGTGGTTCTTGTCAATTTTTGTTGGTTTTCATCTAATGAACTTATTTCAGTCAGCTGGATCTTTCTTCTTCAAAGCAAAAAGATTTCATCTTCAAATACAAGAACTTTTCGTGGTTTTGATGGTTTTCAGCAAATGAACAGATTTCAGCGAGCAAGAAGTTTTTTCTTTAATAGCGTAAGATTATATCTTAAAATACCAGAAGTTTTCGTGGTTCTTGTCAATTTTTTTCGGTTTTCATCGAATGAACTTATTTCAGTCAGCTCGATCTTTCTTCTTCAAAGCAAAAAGATTTTATCTTCAAATACAAGAACTTTTCGTGGTTTTGATGGTTTTCAGCAAATGAACATATTTCAGCGAGCTGGAATTTTTTTCCTTAATAGCGTAAGATTTTATCTTAAAATACAAGAACTTTTCGTGGTTCTTGTCAATTTTGGTTGGTTTTCATCTAATGAACTTATTTCAGTCAGCTAGATCTTTCTTCTTCAAAGCAAAAAGATTTTATCTTCAAATACAAGAACTTTTCGTGGTTTTGTTGGTTTTCAGCAAATGAACAGATTTCAGCGAGCTGGGAGTTTTTTCTTTAATAGCGTAAGATTTTATCATCAAATACAAGAACTTTTCGTGGTTTTGATGGTTTTCAGCAAATGAACATATTTCAGCGAGCTGGAATTTTTTTCCTTAATGGCGTAAGATTTTATCTTAAAATACAAGAACTTTTCGTGGTTCTTGTCAATTTTGGTTGGTTTTCATCTAATGAACTTATTTCAGTCAGCTAGATCTTTCTTCTTCAAAGCAAAAAGATTTTATCTTCAAATACAAGAACTTTTCGTGGTTTTGTTGGTTTTCAGCAAATGAACAGATTTCAGCGAGCTGGGAGTTTTTTCTTTAATAGCGTAAGATTTTATCTTAAAATACAAGAACTTTTCGTGGTTCTTGTCAATTTTTGTTGGTTTTCATCTAATGAACTTATTTCAGTCAGCTAGATCTTTCTTCTTCAAAGCAAAAAGATTTTATCTTCAAATACAAGAACTTTTCGTGGTTTTGTTGGTTTTCAGCAAATGAACAGATTTCAGCGAGCAAGAAGTTTTTTCTTTAATAGCGTAAGATTTTATCTTAAAATACAAGAACTTTTCGTGGTTCTTGTCAATTTTTGTTGGTTTTCATCTCATGAACTTATTTCAGACAGCTGGATCTTTCTTCTTCAAAGCAAAAAGATTTTATCTTCAAATACAAGAACTTTTTGTGGTTTTGTTGGTTTTCAGCAAATGAACATATTTCAGCGAGCCAGAAGTTTTTTCTTTAATAGCGTAAGATATTCTGTTAAAATACAAGAACTTTTCGTGGTTCTTGTCAATTTTTGTTGGTTTTCATCTAATGAACTTATTTCAGTCAGCTGGATCTTTCTTCTTCAAAGCAAAAAGATTTTATCTTCAAATACAAGAACTTTTCGTGGTTTTGTTGGTTTTCAGCAAATGAACAGATTTCATCGAGCAAGAAGTTTTTTCTTTAATAGCGTAAGATTTTATCTTAAAATACAAGAACTTTTCGTGGTTCTTGTCAATTTTTGTTGGTTTTCATCTATTGAACTTATTTCAGTCAGCTAGATCTTTCTTCCTCAAAGCAAAAAGATTTTATCTTCAAATACAAGAACTTTTCGTGGTTTTGTTGGTTTTCAGCAAATGAACAGATTTCAGCGGGCTGGGAGTTTTTTCTTTAATAGCGTAAGATTTTATCTTAAAATACAAGAACTTTTCGTGGTTCTTGTCAATTTTTGTTGGTTTTCTTCTAATGAACTTATTTCAGTCAGCTCGATCTTTCTTCTTCAAAGCAAAAAGATTTTATCTTCAAATACAAGAACTTTTCGTGGTTTTGTTGGTTTTCAGCAAATGAACAGATTTCAGCGAGCAAGAAGTTTTTTCTTTAATAGCGTAAGATTTTATCTTAAAATACAAGAACTTTTCGTGGTTCTTGTCAATTTTTGTTTGTTTTCATCTCATGAACTTATTTCAGTCAGCTGGATCTTTCTTCTTCAAAGCAAAAAGATTTTATCTTCAAATACAAGAACTTTTCGTGGTTTTGTTGGTTTTCAGCAAATGAACATATTTCAGCGAGCCAGAAGTTTTTTCTTTAATAGCGTAAGATATGATGTTAAAATACAAGAACTTTTCGTGGTTCTTGTCAATTTTTGTTGGTTTTCATCTAATGAACTTATTTCAGTCAGCTGGATCTTTCTTCTTCAAAGCAAAAAGATTTTATCTTCAAATACAAGAACTTTTCGTGGTTTTGTTGGTTTTCAGCATATGAACATATTTCAGCGAGCTGGGAGTTTTTTCTTTAACAGCGTAAGATTTTATCTTAAAATACAAGAACTTTTCGGTGTTCTTGTCAATTTTTGTTGGTTTTCATCGAATGAACTTATTTCAGTCAGCTCGATCTTTCTTCTTCAAAGCAAAAAGATTTTATCTTCAAATACAAGAACTTTTCGTGGTTTTGTTGGTTTTCAACAAATGAACAGATTTCAGCGAGCTGGGAGTTTTTTCTTTAATAGCGTAAGATTTTATCTTCAAATACAAGAACTTTTCGTGGTTTTGATGGTTTTCAGCAAATGAACATATTTCAGCGAGCTGGAATTTTTTTCCTTAATGGCGTAAGATTTTATCTTAAAATACAAGAACTTTTCGTGGTTCTTGTCAATTTTGGTTGGTTTTCATCTAATGAACTTATTTCAGTCAGCTAGATCTTTCTTCTTCAAAGCAAAAAGATTTTATCTTCAAATACAAGAACTTTTCGTGGTTTTGTTGGTTTTCAGCAAATGAACAGATTTCAGCGAGCTGGGAGTTTTTTCTTTAATAGCGTAAGATTTTATCTTAAAATACAAGAACTTTTCGTGGTTCTTGTCAATTTTTGTTGGTTTTCATCTAATGAACTTATTTCAGTCAGCTAGATCTTTCTTCTTCAAAGCAAAAAGATTTTATCTTCAAATACAAGAACTTTTCGTGGTTTTGTTGGTTTTCAGCAAATGAACAGATTTCAGCGAGCAAGAAGTTTTTTCTTTAATAGCGTAAGATTTTATCTTAAAATACAAGAACTTTTCGTGGTTCTTGTCAATTTTTGTTGGTTTTCATCTCATGAACTTATTTCAGTCAGCTGGATCTTTCTTCTTCAAAGCAAAAAGATTTTATCTTCAAATACAAGAACTTTTTGTGGTTTTGTTGGTTTTCAGCAAATGAACATATTTCAGCGAGCCAGAAGTTTTTTCTTTAATAGCGTAAGATATTCTGTTAAAATACAAGAACTTTTCGTGGTTCTTGTCAATTTTTGTTGGTTTTCATCTCATGAACTTATTTCAGTCAGCTGGATCTTTCTTCTTCAAAGCAAAAAGATTTTATCTTCAAATACAAGAACTTTTCGTGGTTTTGTTGGTTTTCAGCAAATGAACAGATTTCATCGAGCAAGAAGTTTTTTCTTTAATAGCGTAAGATTTTATCTTAAAATACAAGAACTTTTCGTGGTTCTTGTCAATTTTTGTTGGTTTTCATCGAATGAACTTATTTCAGTCAGCGAGATCTTTCTTCTTCAAAGCAAAAAGATTTTATCTTCAAATACAAGAACTTTTCGTGGTTTTGTTGGTTTTCAGCAAATGAACAGATTTCAGCGAGCAAGAAGTTTTTTCTTTAATAGCGTAAGATTTTATCTTAAAATACAAGAACTTTTCGTGGTTCTTGTCAATTTTTGTTGGTTTTCATCTAATGAACTTATTTCAGTCAGCTAGATCTTTCTTCTTCAAAGCAAAAAGATTTTATCTTCAAATACAAGAACTTTTCGTGGTTTTGTTGGTTTTCAGCAAATGAACAGATTTCAGCGAGCAAGAAGTTTTTTCTTTAATAGCGTAAGATTTTATCTTAAAATACAAGAACTTTTCGTGGTTCTTGTCAATTTTTGTTGGTTTTCATCTCATGAACTTATTTCAGTCAGCTGGATCTTTCTTCTTCAAAGCAAAAAGATTTTATCTTCAAATACAAGAACTTTTCGTGGTTTTGTTGGTTTTCAGCAAATGAACATATTTCAGCGAGCCAGAAGTTTTTTCTTTAATAGCGTAAGATATTATGTTAAAATACAAGAACTTTTCGTGGTTCTTGTCAATTTTTGTTGGTTTTCATCCAATGAACTTATTTCAGTCAGCTGGATCTTTCTTCTTCAAAGCAAAAAGATTTTATCTTCAAATACAAGAACTTTTCGTGGTTTTGTTGGTTTTCAGCAAATGAACAGATTTCAGCGAGCAAGAAGTTTTTTCTTCAATAGCGTAAGATTTTATCTTGAAATACAAGAACTTTTCGTGGTTCTTGTCAATTTTTGTTGGTTTTCATCGAATGAACTTATTTCAGTCAGCGAGATCTTTCTTCTTCAAAGCAAAAAGATTTTATCTTCAAATACAAGAACTTTTCGTGGTTTTGTTGGTTTTCAGCAAATGAACAGATTTCAGCGAGCAAGAAGTTTTTTCTTTAATAGCGTAAGATTTTATCTTAAAATACAAGAACTTTTCGTGGTTCTTGTCAATTTTTGTTGGTTTTCATCTAATGAACTTATTTCAGTCAGCTGGATCTTTCTTCTTCAAAGCAAAAAGATTTTATCTTCAAATGCAAGAACTTTTCGTGGTTTTGTTGGTTTTCAGCAAATGAACATATTTCAGCGAGCTGGGAGTTTTTTCTTTAACAGCGTAAGATTTTATCTTAAAATACAAGAACTTTTCGTGGATCTTGTCAATTTTTGTTGGTTTTCATCGAATGAACTTATTTCAGTCAGCTGGATCATTTTCTTCAAAGCAAAAAGATTTTATCTTCAAATACAAGAACTTTTCGTGGTTTTGTTGGTTTTCAGCAAATGAACAGATTTCAGCGAGCAAGAAGTTTTTTCTTTAATAGCGTAAGATTTTGTCTTAAAATACAAGAACTTTTCGTGGTTCTTGTCAATTTTTGTTGGTTTTCATCTATTGAACTTATTTCAGTCAGCTAGATCTTTCTTCCTCAAAGCAAAAAGATTTTATCTTCAAATACAAGAACTTTTCGTGGTTTTGTTGGTTTTCAGCAAATGAACAGATTTCAGCGGGCTGGGAGTTTTTTCTTTAATAGCGGAAGATTTTATCTTAAAATACAAGAACTTTTCGTGGTTCTTGTCAATTTTTGTTGGTTTTCATCTAATGAACTTATTTCAGTCAGCTCGATCTTTCTTCTTCAAAGCAAAAAGATTTTATCTTCAAATACAAGAACTTTTCGTGGTTTTGTTGGTTTTCAGCAAATGAACAGATTTCAGCGAGCAAGAAGTTTTTTCTTTAATAGCGTAAGATTTTATCTTAAAATACAAGAACTTTTCGTGGTTCTTGTCAATTTTTGTTGGTTTTCATCTAATGAACTTATTTCAGTCAGCTGGATCTTTCTTCTTCAAAGCAAAAAGATTTTATCTTCAAATACAAGAACTTTTCGTGGTTTTGTTGGTTTTCAGCAAATGAACAGATTTCAGCGAGCAAGAAGTTTTTTCTTCAATAGCGTAAGATTTTATCTTAAAATACAAGAACTTTTCGTGGTTCTTGTCAATTTTTGTTGGTTTTCATCTAATGAACTTATTTCAGTCAGCTAGATCTTTCTTCTTCAAAGCAAAAAGATTTTATCTTCAAATACAAGAACTTTTCGTGGTTTTGTTGGTTTTCAGCATATGAACATATTTCAGCGAGCTGGGAGTTTTTTCTTTAACAGCGTAAGATTTTATCTTAAAATACAAAAACTTTTCGGTGTTCTTGTCAATTTTTGTTGGTTTTCATCGAATGAACTTATTTCAGTCAGCTCGATCTATCTTCTTCAAAGCAAAAAGATTTTATCTTCAAATACAAGAACTTTTCGTGGTTTTGTTGGTTTTCAGCAAATGAACAGATTTCATCGAGCAAGAAGTTTTTTCTTTAATAGCGTAAGATTTTATCTTAAAATACAAGAACTTTTCGTGGTTCTTGTCAATTTTTGTTGGTTTTCATCGAATGAACTTATTTCAGTCAGCTAGATCTTTCTTCTTCAAAGCAAAAAGATTTTATCTTCAAATACAAGAACTTTTCGTGGTTTTGTTGGTTTTCAGCAAATGAACAGATTTCAGCGAGCAAGAAGTTTTTTCTTTAATAGCGTAAGATTTTATCTTAAAATACAAGAACTTTTCGTGGTTCTTGTCAATTTTTGTTGGTTTTCATCTCATGAACTTATTTCAGTCAGCTGGATCTTTCTTCTTCAAAGCAAAAAGATTTTATCTTCAAATACAAGAACTTTTCGTGGTTTTGTTGGTTTTCAGCAAATGAACAGATTTCAGCGAGCAAGAAGTTTTTTCTTCAATAGCGTAAGATTTTATCTTGAAATACAAGAACTTTTCGTGGTTCTTGTCAATTTTTGTTGGTTTTCATCTAATGAACTTATTTCAGTCAGCTAGATCTTTCTTCTTCAAAGCAAAAAGATTTTATCTTCAAATACAAGAACTTTTCGTGGTTTTGTTGGTTTTCAGCAAATGAACATATTTCAGCGAGCTGGGAGTTTTTTCTTTAACAGCGTAAGATTTTATCTTAAAATACAAGAACTTTTCGTGGTTCTTGTCAATTTTTGTTGGTTTTCATCGAATGAACTTATTTCAGTCAGCTGGATCTTTCTTCTTCAAAGCAAAAAGATTTTATCTTCAAATACAAGAACTTTTCGTGGTTTTGTTGGTTTTCAGCAAATGAACAGATTTCAGCGAGCAAGAAGTTTTTTCTTTAATAGCGTAAGATTTTGTCTTAAAATACAAGAACTTTTCGTGGTTCTTGTCAATTTTTGTTGGTTTTCATCTATTGAACTTATTTCAGTCAGCTAGATCTTTCTTCCTCAAAGCAAAAAGATTTTATCTTCAAATACAAGAACTTTTCGTGGTTTTGATGGTTTTCAGCAAATGAACAGATTTCAGCGAGCAAGAAGTTTTTTCTTTAATAGCGTAAGATTTTGTCTTAAAATACAAGAACTTTTCGTGGTTCTTGTCAATTTTTGTTGGTTTTCATCTATTGAACTTATTTCAGTCAGCTAGATCTTTCTTCCTCAAAGCAAAAAGATTTTATCTTCAAATACAAGAACTTTTCGTGGTTTTGTTGGTTTTCAGCAAATGAACAGATTTCAGCGGGCTGGGAGTTTTTTCTTTAATAGCGTAAGATTTTATCTTAAAATACAAGAACTTTTCGTGGTTCTTGTCAATTTTTGTTGGTTTTCATCTAATGAACTTATTTCAGTCAGCTCGATCTTTCTTCTTCAAAGCAAAAAGATTTTATCTTCAAATACAAGAACTTTTCGTGGTTTTGTTGGTTTTCAGCAAATGAACAGATTTCAGCGAGCAAGAAGTTTTTTCTTTAATAGCGTAAGATTTTATCTTAAAATACAAGAACTTTTCGTGGTTCTTGTCAATTTTTGTTGGTTTTCATCTCATGAACTTATTTCAGTCAGCTGGATCTTTCTTCTTCAAAGCAAAAAGATTTTATCTTCAAATACAAGAACTTTTCGTGGTTTTGTTGGTTTTCAGCAAATGAACATATTTCAGCGAGCCAGAAGTTTTTTCTTTAATAGCGTAAGATATGATGTTAAAATACAAAAACTTTTCGGTGTTCTTGTCAATTTTTGTTGGTTTTCATCGAATGAACTTATTTCAGTCAGCTCGATCTATCTTCTTCAAAGCAAAAAGATTTTATCTTCAAATACAAGAACTTTTCGTGGTTTTGTTGGTTTTCAGCAAATGAACAGATTTCATCGAGCAAGAAGTTTTTTCTTTAATAGCGTAAGATTTTATCTTAAAATACAAGAACTTTTCGTGGTTCTTGTCAATTTTTGTTGGTTTTCATCGAATGAACTTATTTCAGTCAGCTAGATCTTTCTTCTTCAAAGCAAAAAGATTTTATCTTCAAATACAAGAACTTTTCGTGGTTTTGTTGGTTTTCAGCAAATGAACAGATTTCAGCGAGCAAGAAGTTTTTTCTTTAATAGCGTAAGATTTTATCTTAAAATACAAGAACTTTTCGTGGTTCTTGTCAATTTTTGTTGGTTTTCATCTCATGAACTTATTTCAGTCAGCTGGATCTTTCTTCTTCAAAGCAAAAAGATTTTATCTTCAAATACAAGAACTTTTCGTGGTTTTGTTGGTTTTCAGCAAATGAACATATTTCAGCGAGCCAGAAGTTTTTTCTTTAATAGCGTAAGATATTATGTTAAAATACAAGAACTTTTCGTGGTTCTTGTCAATTTTTGTTGGTTTTCATCTAATGAACTTATTTCAGTCAGCTGGATCTTTCTTCTTCAAAGCAAAAAGATTTTATCTTCAAATACAAGAACTTTTCGTGGTTTTGTTGGTTTTCAGCAAATGAACAGATTTCAGCGAGCAAGAAGTTTTTTCTTCAATAGCGTAAGATTTTATCTTGAAATACAAGAACTTTTCGTGGTTCTTGTCAATTTTTGTTGGTTTTCATCTAATGAACTTATTTCAGTCAGCTAGATCTTTCTTCTTCAAAGCAAAAAGATTTTATCTTCAAATACAAGAACTTTTCGTGGTTTTGTTGGTTTTCAGCAAATGAACATATTTCAGCGAGCTGGGAGTTTTTTCTTTAACAGCGTAAGATTTTATCTTAAAATACAAGAACTTTTCGTGGTTCTTGTCAATTTTTGTTGGTTTTCATCTCATGAACTTATTTCAGTCAGCTGGATCTTTCTTCTTCAAAGCAAAAAGATTTTATCTTCAAATACAAGAACTTTTCGTGGTTTTGTTGGTTTTCAGCAAATGAACATATTTCAGCGAGCCAGAAGTTTTTTCTTTAATAGCGTAAGATATGATGTTAAAATACAAGAACTTTTCGTGGTTCTTGTCAATTTTTGTTGGTTTTCATCTAATGAACTTATTTCAGTCAGCTGGATCTTTCTTCTTCAAAGCAAAAAGATTTTATCTTCAAATACAAGAACTTTTCGTGGTTTTGTTGGTTTTCAGCAAATGAACAGATTTCAGCGAGCAAGAAGTTTTTTCTTCAATAGCGTAAGATTTTATCTTAAAATACAAGAACTTTTCGTGGTTCTTGTCAATTTTTGTTGGTTTTCATCTAATGAACTTATTTCAGTCAGCTAGATCTTTCTTCTTCAAAGCAAAAAGATTTTATCTTCAAATACAAGAACTTTTCGTGGTTTTGTTGGTTTTCAGCATATGATCATATTTCAGCGAGCTGGGAGTTTTTTCTTTAACAGCGTAAGATTTTATCTTAAAATACAAGAACTTTTCGGTGTTCTTGTCAATTTTTGTTGGTTTTCATCGAATGAACTTATTTTAGTCAGCTCGATCTTTCTTCTTCAAAGCAAAAAGATTTTATCTTCAAATACAAGAACTTTTCGTGGTTTTGTTGGTTTTCAGCAAATGAACAGATTTCATCGAGCAAGAAGTTTTTTCTTTAATAGCGTAAGATTTTATCTTAAAATACAAGAACTTTTCGTGGTTCTTGTCAATTTTTGTTGGTTTTCATCGAATGAACTTATTTCAGTCAGCTAGATCTTTCTTCTTCAAAGCAAAAAGATTTTATCTTCAAATACAAGAACTTTTCGTGGTTTTGTTGGTTTTCAGCAAATGAACAGATTTCAGCGAGCAAGAAGTTTTTTCTTTAATAGCGTAAGATTTTATCTTAAAATACAAGAACTTTTCGTGGTTCTTGTCAATTTTTGTTGGTTTTCATCTCATGAACTTATTTCAGTCAGCTGGATCTTTCTTCTTCAAAGCAAAAAGATTTTATCTTCAAATACAAGAACTTTTCGTGGTTTTGTTGGTTTTCAGCAAATGAACATATTTCAGCGAGCCAGAAGTTTTTTCTTTAATAGCGTAAGATATTATGTTAAAATACAAGAACTTTTCGTGGTTCTTGTCAATTTTTGTTGGTTTTCATCTAATGAACTATTTCAGTCAGCTGGATCTTTCTTCTTCAAAGCAAAAAGATTTTATCTTCAAATACAAGAACTTTTCGTGGTTTTGTTGGTTTTCAGCAAATGAACAGATTTCAGCGAGCAAGAAGTTTTTTCTTCAATAGCGTAAGATTTTATCTTGAAATACAAGAACTTTTCGTGGTTCTTGTCAATTTTTGTTGGTTTTCATCTAATGAACTTATTTCAGTCAGCTGGATCTTTCTTCTTCAAAGCAAAAAGATTTTATCTTCAAATACAAGAACTTTTCGTGGTTTTGTTGGTTTTCAGCAAATGAACATATTTCAGCGAGCTGGGAGTTTTTTCTTTAACAGCGTAAGATTTTATCTTAAAATACAAGAACTTTTCGTGGTTCTTGTCAATTTTTGTTGGTTTTCATCGAATGAACTTATTTCAGTCAGCTAGATCTTTCTTCTTCAAAGCAAAAAGATTTTATCTTCAAATACAAGAACTTTTCGTGGTTTTGTTGGTTTTCAGCAAATGAACAGATTTCAGCGAGCAAGAAGTTTTTTCTTTAATAGCGTAAGATTTTGTCTTAAAATACAAGAACTTTTCGTGGTTCTTGTCAATTTTTGTTGGTTTTCATCTATTGAACTTATTTCAGTCAGCTAGATCTTTCTTCCTCAAAGCAAAAAGATTTTATCTTCAAATACAAGAACTTTTCGTGGTTTTGATGGTTTTCAGCAAATGAACATATATCAGCGAGCTGGGAGTTTTTTCCTTAAGAGCGTAAGATTTTATTTTAAAATACAAGAACTTTTCGTGGTTCTTGTCAATTTTTGTTGGTTTTCATCGAATGAACTTATTTCAGTCAGCTAGATCTTTCTTCTTCAAAGCAAAAAGATTTTATCTTCAAATACAAGAACTTTTCGTGGTTTTGATGGTTTTCAGCAAATGAACATATTTCAGCGAGCTGGAAGTTTTTTCCTTAATAGAGTAAGATTTTATCTTAAAATACAAGAACTTTTCGTGGTTCTTGTCAATTTTTGTTTGTTTTCATCTGATGAACTTATTTCAGTCAGCTGGATCTTTCTTCTTCAAAGCGAAAAGATTTTAACTTCAAATACAAGAACTTTTCGTGGTTTTGTTGGTTTTCAGCAAATGAACAGATTTCAGCGAGCAAGAAGTTTTTTCTTCAATAGCGTAAGATTTTATCTTAAAATACAAGAACTTTTCGTGGTTCTTGTCAATTTTTGTTGGTTTTCATCCAATGAACTTATTTTAGTCAGCTAGATCTTTCTTCTTCAAAGCAAAAAGATTTTATCTTCAAATACAAGAACTTTTCGTGGTTTTGTTGGTTTTCAGCAAATGAACATATTTAAGCGAGCTGGGAGTTTTTTCTTTAACAGCGTAAGATTTTATCTTAAAATACAAGAACTTTTCGTGGTTCTTGTCAATTTTTGTTGGTTTTCATCGAATGAACTTATTTCAGTCAGCTAGATCTTTCTTCTTCAAAGCAAAAAGATTTTATCTTCAAATACAAGAACTTTTCGTGGTTTTGTTGGTTTTCAGCAAATGAACAGATTTCAGCGAGCAAGAAGTTTTTTCTTTAATAGCGTAAGATTTTGTCTTAAAATACAAGAACTTTTCGTGGTTCTTGTCAATTTTTGTTGGTTTTCATCCAATGAACTTATTTCAGTCAGCTAGATCTTTCTTCTTCAAAGCAAAAAGATTTTATCTTCAAATACAAGAACTTTTCGTGGTTTTGTTTGTTTTCAGCAAATGAACATATTTCAGCGAGCTGGGAGTTTTTTCTTTCACAGCGTAAGATTTTATCTTAAAATACAAGAACTTTTCGTGGTTCTTGTCAATTTTTGTTGGTTTTCATCGAATGAACTTATTTCAGTCAGCTGGATCTTTCTTCTTCAAAGCAAAAAGATTTTATCTTCAAATACAAGAACTTTTCGTGGTTTTGATGGGTTTCAGCAAATGAACAGATTTCAGCGAGCAAGAAGTTTTTTCTTTAATAGCGTAAGATTTTATCTTAAAATACAAGAAGTTTTCGTGGTTCTTGTCAATTTTTTTTGGTTTTCATCTAATGAACTTATTTCAGTCAGCTCGATCTTTCTTCTTCAAAGCAAAAACATTTTATCTTCAAATACAAGAAGTTTTCGTGGTTTTGATGGTTTTCAGCAAATGAACATATTTCAGCGAGCTGGAAGTTTTTTCCTTAATAGAGTAAGATTTTATCTTAAAATACAAGAACTTTTCGTGGTTCTTGTCAATTTTGGTTGGTTTTCATCCAATAAACTTATTTCAGTCAGCGAGATCTTTCTTCTTCAAAGCAAAACGATTTTATCTTCAAATACAAGAACTTTTCGTGGTTTTGTTGGTTTTCAGCAAATGAACAGATTTCAGCGAGCTTGGAGTTTTTTCTTTAATAGCGTAAGATTTTATCTTAATATACAAGAACTTTTCGTGGTTCTTGTCAATTTTTGTTGGTTTTCATCTGATGAACTTATTTCAGTCAGCAAGATCTTTCTTCTTCAAAGCAAAAAGATTTTATCTTCAAATACAAGAACTTTTCGTGGTTTTGATGGTTTTCAGCAACTGAACATATTTCAGCGAGCTGGAAGTTTTTTCCTTAATAGAGTAAGATTTTATCTTAAAATACAAGAACTTTTCGTGGTTCTTGTCAATTTTTGTTGGTTTTCATCTGATGAACTTATTTCAGTCAGCTGGATCTTTCTTCTTCAAAGCAAAATGATTTTATCTTCAAATACAAGAACTTTTCGTGGTTTTGTTGGTTTTCAGCAAATGAACAGATTTCAGCGAGCAAGAAGTTTTTTCTTTAATAGCGTAAGATTTTATCTTAAAATACAAGAACTTTTCGTGGTTCTTGTCAATTTTTGTTGGTTTTCATCTAATGAACTTATTTCAGTCAGCTGGATCTTTCTTCTTCAAAGCAAAAAGATTTTATCTTCAAATACAAGAACTTTTCGTGGTTTTGATGGTTTTCAGCAAATGAACAGATTTCAGCGAGCAAGAAGTTTTTTCTTTAATAGCGTAAGATTTTATCTTGAAATACAAGAAGTTTTCGTGGTTCTTGTCAATTTTTTTTGGTTTTCATCGAATGAACTTATTTCAGTCAGCTAGATCTTTCTTCTTCAAAGCAAAAAGATTTTATCTTCAAATACAAGAACTTTTCGTGGTTTTGTTGGTTTTCAGCAAATGAACAGATTTCAGCGAGCAAGAAGTTTTTTCTTTAATAGCGTAAGATTTTGTCTTAAAATACAAGAACTTTTCGTGGTTCTTGTCAATTTTTGTTGGTTTTCATCCAATGAACTTATTTCAGTCAGCTAGATCTTTCTTCTTCAAAGCAAAAAGATTTTATCTTCAAATACAAGAACTTTTCGTGGTTTTGTTTGTTTTCAGCAAATGAACATATTTCAGCGAGCTGGGAGTTTTTTCTTTCACAGCGTAAGATTTTATCTTAAAATACAAGAACTTTTCGTGGTTCTTGTCAATTTTTGTTGGTTTTCATCGAATGAACTTATTTCAGTCAGCTGGATCTTTCTTCTTCAAAGCAAAAAGATTTTATCTTCAAATACAAGAACTTTTCGTGGTTTTGATGGGTTTCAGCAAATGAACAGATTTCAGCGAGCAAGAAGTTTTTTCTTTAATAGCGTAAGATTTTATCTTAAAATACAAGAAGTTTTCGTGGTTCTTGTCAATTTTTTTTGGTTTTCATCTAATGAACTTATTTCAGTCAGCTCGATCTTTCTTCTTCAAAGCAAAAAGATTTTATCTTCAAATACAAGAACTTTTCGTGGTTTTGATGGTTTTCAGCAACTGAACATATTTCAGCGAGCTGGAAGTTTTTTCCTTAATAGAGTAAGATTTTATCTTAAAATACAAGAACTTTTCGTGGTTCTTGTCAATTTTTGTTGGTTTTCATCTGATGAACTTATTTCAGTCAGCTGGATCTTTCTTCTTCAAAGCAAAATGATTTTATCTTCAAATACAAGAACTTTTCGTGGTTTTGTTGGTTTTCAGCAAATGAACAGATTTCAGCGAGCAAGAAGTTTTTTCTTTAATAGCGTAAGATTTTATCTTAAAATACAAGAACTTTTCGTGGTTCTTGTCAATTTTTGTTGGTTTTCATCTAATGAACTTATTTCAGTCAGCTGGATCTTTCTTCTTCAAAGCAAAAAGATTTTATCTTCAAATACAAGAACTTTTCGTGGTTTTGATGGTTTTCAGCAAATGAACAGATTTCAGCGAGCAAGAAGTTTTTTCTTTAATAGCGTAAGATTTTATCTTGAAATACAAGAAGTTTTCGTGGTTCTTGTCAATTTTTTTTGGTTTTCATCGAATGAACTTATTTCAGTCAGCTAGATCTTTCTTCTTCAAAGCAAAAAGATTTTATCTTCAAATACAAGAACTTTTCGTGGTTTTGTTGGTTTTCAGCAAATGAACAGATTTCAGCGAGCAAGAAGTTTTTTCTTTAATAGCGTAAGATTTTGTCTTAAAATACAAGAACTTTTCGTGGTTCTTGTCAATTTTTGTTGGTTTTCATCCAATGAACTTATTTCAGTCAGCTAGATCTTTCTTCTTCAAAGCAAAAAGATTTTATCTTCAAATACAAGAACTTTTCGTGGTTTTGTTTGTTTTCAGCAAATGAACATATTTCAGCGAGCTGGGAGTTTTTTCTTTCACAGCGTAAGATTTTATCTTAAAATACAAGAACTTTTCGTGGTTCTTGTCAATTTTTGTTGGTTTTCATCGAATGAACTTATTTCAGTCAGCTGGATCTTTCTTCTTCAAAGCAAAAAGATTTTATCTTCAAATACAAGAACTTTTCGTGGTTTTGATGGGTTTCAGCAAATGAACAGATTTCAGCGAGCAAGAAGTTTTTTCTTTAATAGCGTAAGATTTTATCTTAAAATACAAGAAGTTTTCGTGGTTCTTGTCAATTTTTTTTGGTTTTCATCTAATGAACTTATTTCAGTCAGCTCGATCTTTCTTCTTCAAAGCAAAAACATTTTATCTTCAAATACAAGAAGTTTTCGTGGTTTTGATGGTTTTCAGCAAATGAACATATTTCAGCGAGCTGGAAGTTTTTTCCTTAATAGAGTAAGATTTTATCTTAAAATACAAGAACTTTTCGTGGTTCTTGTCAATTTTGGTTGGTTTTCATCCAATAAACTTATTTCAGTCAGCGAGATCTTTCTTCTTCAAAGCAAAACGATTTTATCTTCAAATACAAGAACTTTTCGTGGTTTTGTTGGTTTTCAGCAAATGAACAGATTTCAGCGAGCTTGGAGTTTTTTCTTTAATAGCGTAAGATTTTATCTTAATATACAAGAACTTTTCGTGGTTCTTGTCAATTTTTGTTGGTTTTCATCTGATGAACTTATTTCAGTCAGCAAGATCTTTCTTCTTCAAAGCAAAAAGATTTTATCTTCAAATACAAGAACTTTTCGTGGTTTTGATGGTTTTCAGCAACTGAACATATTTCAGCGAGCTGGAAGTTTTTTCCTTAATAGAGTAAGATTTTATCTTAAAATACAAGAACTTTTCGTGGTTCTTGTCAATTTTTGTTGGTTTTCATCTGATGAACTTATTTCAGTCAGCTGGATCTTTCTTCTTCAAAGCAAAATGATTTTATCTTCAAATACAAGAACTTTTCGTGGTTTTGTTGGTTTTCAGCAAATGAACAGATTTCAGCGAGCAAGAAGTTTTTTCTTTAATAGCGTAAGATTTTATCTTAAAATACAAGAACTTTTCGTGGTTCTTGTCAATTTTTGTTGGTTTTCATCTAATGAACTTATTTCAGTCAGCTGGATCTTTCTTCTTCAAAGCAAAAAGATTTTATCTTCAAATACAAGAACTTTTCGTGGTTTTGATGGTTTTCAGCAAATGAACAGATTTCAGCGAGCAAGAAGTTTTTTCTTTAATAGCGTAAGATTTTATCTTGAAATACAAGAAGTTTTCGTGGTTCTTGTCAATTTTTTTTGGTTTTCATCGAATGAACTTATTTCAGTCAGCTAGATCTTTCTTCTTCAAAGCAAAAAGATTTTATCTTCAAATACAAGAACTTTTCGTGGTTTTGATGGTTTTCAGCAAATGAACATATTTCAGCGAGCTGGAAGTTTTTTCCTTAATAGCGTAAGATTTTATCTTAAAATACAAGAACTTTTCGTGGTTCTTGTCAATTTTTGTTGGTTTTCATCTAATGAACTTATTTCAGTCAGCTAGATCTTTCTTCTTCAAAGCAAAAAGATTTTATCTTCAAATACAAGAACTTTTCGTGGTTTTGTTGGTTTTCAGCAAATGAACAGATTTCAGCGAGCTGGGAGTTTTTTCTTGAATAGCGTAAGATTTAATCTTAAAATACAAGAACTTTTCGTGGTTCTTGTCAATTTTTGTTGGTTTTCATCTGATGAACTTATTTCAGTCAGCAAGATCTTTCTTCTTCAAAGCAAAAAGATGTAATCTTCAAATACAAGAACTTTTCGTGGTTTTGATGGTTTTCAGCAAATGAACATATTTCAGCGAGCTGGAAGTTTTTTCCTTAATGGAGTAAGATTTTATCTTAAAATACAAGAACTTTTCGTGGTTCTTGTCAATTTTTGTTGGTTTTCATCTGATGAACTTATTTCAGTCAGCTGGATCTTTCTTCTTCAAAGCAAAAAGATTTTATCTTCAAATCCAAGTACTTTTCGTGGTTTTGTTGGTTTTCAGCAAATGAACAGATTTCAGCGAGCTGGGAGTTTTTTCTTTAATAGCGTAAGATTTTATCTTAAAATACAAGAACTTTTCGTGGTTCTTGTCAATTTTTGTTGGTTTTCATCTGATGAACTTATTTCAGTCAGCTGGATCTTTCTTCTTCAAAGCAAAAAGATTTTATCTTCAAATACAAGAACTTTTCGTGGTTTTGATGGTTTTCAGCAAATGAACAGATTTCAGCGAGCAAGAAGTTTTTTCTTTAATAGCGTAAGATTTTATCTTAAAATACAAGAAGTTTTCGTGGTTCTTGTCAATTTTTTTTGGTTTTCATCTAATGAACGTATTTCAGTCAGCTCGATCTTTCTTCTTCAAAGCAAAAAGATTTTATCTTCAAATACAAGAACTTTTCGTGGTTTTGTTGGTTTTCAGCAAATGAACAGATTTCAGCGAGCAAGAAGTTTTTTCTTTAATAGCGTAAGATTTTATCTTAAAATACAAGAACTTTTCGTGGTTCTTGTCAATTTTTGTTGGTTTTCATCTGATGAACTTATTTCAGTCAGCTGGATCTTTCTTCTTCAAAGCAAAAAGATTTTATCTTCAAATACAAGAACTTTTCGTGGTTTTGATGGTTTTCAGCAAATGAACAGATTTCAGCGAGCAAGAAGTTTTTTCTTTAATAGCGTAAGATTTTATCTTAAAATACAAGAAGTTTTCGTGGTTCTTGTCAATTTTTTTTGGTTTTCATCTCATGAACGTATTTCAGTCAGCTCGATCTTTCTTCTTCAAAGCAAAAAGATTTTATCTTCAAATACAAGAACTTTTCGTGGTTTTGATGGTTTTCAGCAAATGAACATATTTCAGCGAGCTGGAATTTTTTTCCTTAATAGCGTAAGATTTTATCTTAAAATACAAGAACTTTTCGTGGTTCTTGTCAATTTTGGTTGGTTTTCATCTCATGAACTTATTTCAGTCAGCTAGATCTTTCTTCTTCAAAGCAAAAAGATTTTATCTTCAAATACAAGAACTTTTCGTGGTTTTGTTGGTTTTCAGCAAATGAACAGATTTCAGCGAGCTGGGAGTTTTTTCTTCAATAGCGTAAGATTTTATCTTAAAATACAAGAACTTTTCGTGGTTCTTGTCAATTTTTGTTGGTTTTCATCTAATGAACTTATTTCAGTCAGCTAGATCTTTCTTCTTCAAAGCAAAAAGATTTTATCTCAAATACAAGAACTTTTCGTGGTTTTGTTGGTTTTCAGCAAATGAACATATTTCAGCGAGCTGGAAGTTTTTTCCTTAATAGAGTAAGATTTTATCTTAAAATACAAGAACTTTTCGTGGTTCTTGTCAATTTTTGTTGGTTTTAATCTAATGAACTTATTTCAGTCAGCTAGAACTTTCTTCTTCAAAGCAAAAAGATTCTATCTTCAAATACAAGAACTTTTCGTGGTTTTGATGGTTTTCAGCAAATGACCGTATTTCAGCGAGCTGGAAGGTTTTTCCTTAATAGAGTAAGATTTTATCTTAAAATACAAGAACTTTTCGTGGTTCCTGTCAACTTTTGTTGGTTTTCATCGAATGAACTTATTTCAGTCAGCTGGATCTTTCTTCTTCAAAGCAAAAAGATTTTATCTTCAAATACAAGAACTTTTCGTGGTTTTGATGGTTTTCAGCAAATGAACATATTTCAGCGAGCTGGAACTTTTTTCCTTAATAGCGTAAGATTTTATCTTAAAATACAAGAACTTTTCGTGGTTCTTGTCAATTTTGGTTGGTTTTCATCTGATGAACTTATTTCAGTCAGCTAGATCTTTCTTCGTCAAAGCAAAAAGATTTTATCTTCAAATACAAGAACTTTTCGTTGTTTCGTTGGTTTTCAGCAAATGAACAGATTTCAGCGAGCTGGGAGTTTTTTCTTTAATAGCGTAAGATTTTATCTTAAAATACAAGAACTTTTCGTGGTTCTTGTCAATTTTTGTTGGTTTTCATCTAATGAACTCATTTCAGTCAGCTAGATCTTTCTTCTTCAAAGCAAAAAGATTTTATCTCAAATACAAGAACTTTTCGTGGTTTTGTTGGTTTTCAGCAAATGAACATATTTCAGCGAGCTGGAAGTTTTTTCCTTAATAGAGTAAGATTTTATCTTAAAATACAAGAACTTTTCGTGGTTCTTGTCAATTTTTGTTGGTTTTCATCTAATGAACTTATTTCAGTCAGCTAGATCTTTCTTCTTCAAAGCAAAAAGATTTTATCTTCAAATACAAGAACTTTTCGTGGTTTTGTTGGTTTTCAGCAAACGAACAGATTTCAGCGAGCAAGAAGTTTTTTCTTTAATAGCGTAAGATTTTATCTTAATATACAAGAACTTTTCGTGGTTCTTGTCAATTTTTGTTGGTTTTCATCTAATGAACTTATTTCAGTCAGCTAGATCTTTCTTCTTCAAAGCAAAAAGATTTTATCTTCAAATACAAGAACTTTTCGTGGTTTTGATGGTTTTCAGCAAATGAACAGATTTCCGCGAGCAAGAAGTTTTTTCTTTAATAGCGTAAGATTTTATCTTAAAATACAAGAAGTTTTCGTGGTTCTTGTCAATTTTTTTTGGTTTTCATCTAATGAACTTATTTCAGTCAGCTCGATGTTTCTTCTTCAAAGCAAAAAGATTTTATCTTCAAATACAAGAACTTTTCGTGGTTTTGATGGTTTTCAGCAAATGAACATATTTCAGCGAGCTGGAAGTTTTTTCCTTAATAGCGTAAGATTTTATCTTAAAATACAAGAACTTTTCGTGGTTCTTGTCAATTTTGGTTGGTTTTCATCCAATGAACTTATTTCAGTCAGCTAGATCTTTCTTCTTCAAAGCAAAAAGATTTTATCTTCAAATACAAGAACTTTTCGTGGTTTTGTTGGTTTTCAGCAAATGAACAGATTTCAGCGAGCTGGGAGTTTTTTCTTTAATAGCGTAAGATTTTATCTTAAAATACAAGAACTTTTCGTGGTTCTTGTCAATTTTTGTTGGTTTTCATCTGATGAACTTATTTCAGTCAGCAAGATCTTTCTTCTTCAAAGCAAAAAGATTTTATCTTCAAATACAAGAACTTTTCGTGGTTTTGATGGTTTTCAGCAAATGAACATATTTCAGCGAGCTGGAAGTTTTTTCCTTAATAGAGTAAGAATTTATCTTCAAATACAAGAACTTTTCGTGGTTTTGATGGTTTTCAGCAAATGAACAGATTTCAGCGAGCAAGAAGTTTTTTCTTTAATAGCGTAAGATTTTATCTGAAAATACAAGAAGTTTTCGTGGTTCTTGTCAATTTTTTTTGGTTTTCATCTAATGAACTTATTTCAGTCAGCTCGATCTTTCTTCTTCAAAGCAAAAAGATTTTATCTTCAAATACAAGAACTTTTCGTGGTTTTGTTGGTTTTCAGCAAATGAACAGATTTCAGCGAGCTGGAATTTTTTTCCTCAATAGCGTAAGATTTTATCTTAAAATACAAGAACTTTTCGTGGTTCTTGTCAATTTTGGTTGGTTTTCATCTAATGAACTTATTTCAGTCAGCTCGATCTTTCTTCTTCAAAGCAAAAAGATTTTATCTTCAAATACAAGAACTTTTCGTGGTTTTGTTGGTTTTCAGCAAATGAACAGATTTCAGCGAGCTGGAATTTTTTTCCTCAATAGCGTAAGATTTTATCTTAAAATACAAGAACTTTTCGTGGTTCTTGTCAATTTTGGTTGGTTTTCATCTAATGAACTTATTTCAGTCAGCTAGATCTTTCTTCTTCAAAGCAAAAAGATTTTATCTTCAAATACAAGAACTTTTCGTGGTTTTGTTGGTTTTCAGCAAATGAACAGATTTCAGCGAGCTGGGAGTTTTTTCTTTAATAGCGTAAGATTTTATCTTAAAATACAAGAACTTTTCGTGGTTCTTGTCAATTTTTGTTGGTTTTCATCTAATGAACTTATTTCAGTCAGCTCGATCTTTCTTCTTCAAAGCAAAAAGATTTTATCTTCAAATACAAGAACTTTTCGTGGTTTTGTTGGTTTTCAGCAAATGAACATATTTCAGCGAGCTGGAAGTTTTTTCCTTAATAGAGTAAGATTTTATCTTAAAATACAAGAACTTTTCGTGGTTCTTGTCAATTTTTGTTGGTTTTCATCTAATGAACTTATTTCAGTCAGCTAGATCTTTCTTCTTCAAAGCAAAAAGATTTTATCTTCAAATACAAGAACTTTTCGTGGTTTTGATGGTTTTCAGCAAATGAACGTATTTCAGAGAGCTGGAAGTTTTTTCCTTAATAGAGGAAGATTTTATCTTAAAATACAAGAACGTTTCGTGGTTCTTGTCAATTTTTGTTGGTTTTCATCGAATGAACTTATTTCAGTCAGCTGGATCTTTCTTCTTCAAAGCAAAAAGATTTTATCTTCAAATACAAGAACTTTTCGTGGTTTTGTTGGTTTTCAGCAAATGAACAGATTTCAGCGAGCAAGAAGTTTTTTCTTTAATAGCGTAAGATTTTATCTTAAAATACAAGAACTTTTCGTGGTTCTTGTCAATTTTTGTTGGTTTTCATCGAATGAACTTATTTCAGTCAGCTAGATCTTTCTTCTTCAAAGCAAAAAGATTTTATCTTCAAATACAAGAACATTTCGTGGTTTTGTTGGTTTTCAGCAAATGAACATATTTCAGCGAGCTGGAAGTTTTTTCCTTAATAGAGTAAGATTTTATCTTAAAATACAAGAACTTTTCGTGGTTCTTGTCAATTTTTGTTGGTTTTCATCTGATGAACTTATTTCAGTCAGCTGGATCTCTCTTCTTCAAAGCAAAAAGATTTTATCTTCAAATACAAGAACTTTTCGTGGTTTTGTTGGTTTTCAGCAAATGAACAGATTTCAGCGAGCAAGAAGTTTTTTCTTTAATAGCGTAAGATTGTATCTTAAAATACAAGAAGTTTTCGTGGTTCTTGTCAATTTTTTTTGGTTTTCATCTGATGAACTTATTTCAGTCAGCAAGATCTTTCTTCTTCAAAGCAAAAAGATTTTATCTTCAAATACAAGAACTTTTCGTGGTTTTGATGGTTTTCAGCAAATGAACATATTTCAGCGAGCTGGAAGTTTTTTCCTTAATAGAGTAAGAATTTATCTTCAAATACAAGAACTTTTCGTGGTTTTGATGGTTTTCAGCAAATGAACAGATTTCAGCGAGCAAGAAGTTTTTTCTTTAATAGCGTAAGATTTTATCTGAAAATACAAGAAGTTTTCGTGGTTCTTGTCAATTTTTTTTGGTTTTCATCTAATGAACTTATTTCAGTCAGCTCGATCTTTCTTCTTCAAAGCAAAAAGATTTTATCTTCAAATACAAGAACTTTTCGTGGTTTTGTTGGTTTTCAGCAAATGAACAGATTTCAGCGAGCTGGAATTTTTTTCCTCAATAGCGTAAGATTTTATCTTAAAATACAAGAACTTTTCGTGGTTCTTGTCAATTTTGGTTGGTTTTCATCTAATGAACTTATTTCAGTCAGCTCGATCTTTCTTCTTCAAAGCAAAAAGATTTTATCTTCAAATACAAGAACTTTTCGTGGTTTTGTTGGTTTTCAGCAAATGAACAGATTTCAGCGAGCTGGAATTTTTTTCCTCAATAGCGTAAGATTTTATCTTAAAATACAAGAACTTTTCGTGGTTCTTGTCAATTTTGGTTGGTTTTCATCTAATGAACTTATTTCAGTCAGCTAGATCTTTCTTCTTCAAAGCAAAAAGATTTTATCTTCAAATACAAGAACTTTTCGTGGTTTTGTTGGTTTTCAGCAAATGAACAGATTTCAGCGAGCTGGGAGTTTTTTCTTTAATAGCGTAAGATTTTATCTTAAAATACAAGAACTTTTCGTGGTTCTTGTCAATTTTTGTTGGTTTTCATCTAATGAACTTATTTCAGTCAGCTCGATCTTTCTTCTTCAAAGCAAAAAGATTTTATCTTCAAATACAAGAACTTTTCGTGGTTTTGTTGGTTTTCAGCAAATGAACATATTTCAGCGAGCTGGAAGTTTTTTCCTTAATAGAGTAAGATTTTATCTTAAAATACAAGAACTTTTCGTGGTTCTTGTCAATTTTTGTTGGTTTTCATCTAATGAACTTATTTCAGTCAGCTAGATCTTTCTTCTTCAAAGCAAAAAGATTTTATCTTCAAATACAAGAACTTTTCGTGGTTTTGATGGTTTTCAGCAAATGAACGTATTTCAGAGAGCTGGAAGTTTTTTCCTTAATAGAGGAAGATTTTATCTTAAAATACAAGAACGTTTCGTGGTTCTTGTCAATTTTTGTTGGTTTTCATCGAATGAACTTATTTCAGTCAGCTGGATCTTTCTTCTTCAAAGCAAAAAGATTTTATCTTCAAATACAAGAACTTTTCGTGGTTTTGTTGGTTTTCAGCAAATGAACAGATTTCAGCGAGCAAGAAGTTTTTTCTTTAATAGCGTAAGATTTTATCTTAAAATACAAGAACTTTTCGTGGTTCTTGTCAATTTTTGTTGGTTTTCATCGAATGAACTTATTTCAGTCAGCTAGATCTTTCTTCTTCAAAGCAAAAAGATTTTATCTTCAAATACAAGAACATTTCGTGGTTTTGTTGGTTTTCAGCAAATGAACATATTTCAGCGAGCTGGAAGTTTTTTCCTTAATAGAGTAAGATTTTATCTTAAAATACAAGAACTTTTCGTGGTTCTTGTCAATTTTTGTTGGTTTTCATCTGATGAACTTATTTCAGTCAGCTGGATCTCTCTTCTTCAAAGCAAAAAGATTTTATCTTCAAATACAAGAACTTTTCGTGGTTTTGTTGGTTTTCAGCAAATGAACAGATTTCAGCGAGCAAGAAGTTTTTTCTTTAATAGCGTAAGATTGTATCTTAAAATACAAGAAGTTTTCGTGGTTCTTGTCAATTTTTTTTGGTTTTCATCTAATGAACTTATTTCAGTCAGCTCGATCTTTCTTCTTCAAAGCAAAAAGATTTTATCTTCACATGCAAGAACTTTTCGTGGTTTTGATGGTTTTCAGCAAATGAACATATTTCAGCGAGCTGGAATTTTTTTCCTTAATAGCGTAAGATTTTATCTTAAAATACAAGAACGTTTCGTGGTTCTTGTCAATTTTTGTTGGTTTTCATCTAATGAACTTATTTCAGTCAGCTGGATCTTTCTTCTTCAAAGCAAAAAGATTTTATCTTCAAATACAAGAACTTTTCATGGTTTTGTTTGTTTTCAGCAAATGAACATATTTCAGCGAGCTGGGAGTTTTTTCTTTAACAGCGTAAGATTTTATCTTAAAATACAAGAAGTTTTCGTGGTTCTTGTCAATTTTTGTTGGTTTTCATCGAATGAACTTATTTCAGTCAGCTAGATCTTTCTTCTTCAAAGCAAAAAGATTTTATCTTCAAATACAAGAACTTTTCGCGGTTTTGTTGGTTTTCAGCAAATGAACATATTTCAGCGAGCTGGAAGTTTTTTCCTTAATAGAGTAAGATTTTATCTTAAAATACAAGAACTTTTCGTGGTTCTTGTCAATTTTTGTTGGTTTTCATCTGATGAACTTATTTCAGTCAGCTGGATCTCTCTTCTTCAAAGCAAAAAGATTTTATCTTCAAATACAAGAACTTTTGGTGGTTTTGTTGGTTTTCAGCAAATGAACAGATTTCAGCGAGCTGGAAGTTTTTTCCTTAATAGAGTAAGATTTTATCTTAAAATACAAGAACTTTTCGTGGTTCTTGTCAATTTTTGTTGGTTTTCATCGAATGAACTTATTTCAGTCAGCTGGATCTTTCTTCTTCAAAGCAAAAAGATTTTATCTTCAAATACAAGAACTTTTCGTGGTTTTGATGGTTTTCAGCAAATGAACAGATTTCAGCGAGCAAGAAGTTTTTTCTTTAATAGCGTAAGATTTTATCTTAAAATACAAGAACTTTTCGTGGTTCTTGTCAATTTTGGTTGGTTTTCATCTAATGAGCTTATTTCAGTCAGCTAGATCTTTCTTCTTCAAAGCAAAAAGATTTTATCTTCAAATACAAGAACTTTTCGTGATTTTGTTGGTTTTCAGCAAATGAACAGATTTCAGCGAGCTGGGAGTTTTTTCTTTAATAGCGTAAGATTTTATCTTAAAATACAAGAACTTTTCGTGGTTCTTGTCAATTTTTGTTGGTTTTCATCGAATGAACTTATTTCAGTCAGCTGGATCTTTCTTCTTCAAAGCAAAAAGATTTTATCTTCAAATACAAGAACTTTTCGTGGTTTTGTTGGTTTTCAGCAAATGAACATATTTCAGCGAGCTGGAAGTTTTTTCTTTAATAGCCTAAGATTTTATCTTAAAATACAAGAACTTTTCGTGGTTCTTGTCAATTTTTGTTGGTTTTCATCTAATGAACTTATTTCAGTCAGCTAGATCTTTCTTCTTCAAAGCAAAAAGATTTTATCTTCAAATACAAGAACTTTTCGTGGTTTTGTTGGTTTTCAGCAAACGAACAGATTTCAGCGAGCAAGAAGTTTTTTCTTTAATAGCGTAAGATTTTATCTTAATATACAAGAACTTTTCGTGGTTCTTGTCAATTTTTGTTGGTTTTCATCTAATGAACTTATTTCAGTCAGCTAGATCTTTCTTCTTCAAAGCAAAAAGATTTTATCTTCAAATACAAGAACTTTTCGTGGTTTTGATGGTTTTCAGCAAATGAACAGATTTCCGCGAGCAAGAAGTTTTTTCTTTAATAGCGTAAGATTTTATCTTAAAATACAAGAAGTTTTCGTGGTTCTTGTCAATTTTTTTTGGTTTTCATCTAATGAACTTATTTCAGTCAGCTCGATCTTTCTTCTTCAAAGCAAAAAGATTTTATCTTCAAATACAAGAACTTTTCGTGGTTTTGATGGTTTTCAGCAAATGAACATATTTCAGCGAGCTGGAAGTTTTTTCCTTAATAGCGTAAGATTTTATCTTAAAATACAAGAACTTTTCGTGGTTCTTGTCAATTTTGGTTGGTTTTCATCCAATGAACTTATTTCAGTCAGCTAGATCTTTCTTCTTCAAAGCAAAAAGATTTTATCTTCAAATACAAGAACTTTTCGTGGTTTTGTTGGTTTTCAGCAAATGAACAGATTTCAGCGAGCTGGGAGTTTTTTCTTTAATAGCGTAAGATTTTATCTTAAAATACAAGAACTTTTCGTGGTTCTTGTCAATTTTTGTTGGTTTTCATCTGATGAACTTATTTCAGTCAGCAAGATCTTTCTTCTTCAAAGCAAAAAGATTTTATCTTCAAATACAAGAACTTTTCGTGGTTTTGATGGTTTTCAGCAAATGAACATATTTCAGCGAGCTGGAAGTTTTTTCCTTAATAGAGTAAGAATTTATCTTCAAATACAAGAACTTTTCGTGGTTTTGATGGTTTTCAGCAAATGAACAGATTTCAGCGAGCAAGAAGTTTTTTCTTTAATAGCGTAAGATTTTATCTGAAAATACAAGAAGTTTTCGTGGTTCTTGTCAATTTTTTTTGGTTTTCATCTAATGAACTTATTTCAGTCAGCTCGATCTTTCTTCTTCAAAGCAAAAAGATTTTATCTTCAAATACAAGAACTTTTCGTGGTTTTGTTGGTTTTCAGCAAATGAACAGATATCAGCGAGCTGGAATTTTTTTCCTCAATAGCGTAAGATTTTATCTTAAAATACAAGAACTTTTCGTGGTTCTTGTCAATTTTGGTTGGTTTTCATCTAATGAACTTATTTCAGTCAGCTAGATCTTTCTTCTTCAAAGCAAAAAGATTTTATCTTCAAATACAAGAACTTTTCGTGGTTTTGTTGGTTTTCAGCAAATGAACAGATTTCAGCGAGCTGGGAGTTTTTTCTTTAATAGCGTAAGATTTTATCTTAAAATACAAGAACTTTTCGTGGTTCTTGTCAATTTTTGTTGGTTTTCATCTAATGAACTTATTTCAGTCAGCTCGATCTTTCTTCTTCAAAGCAAAAAGATTTTATCTTCAAATACAAGAACTTTTCGTGGTTTTGTTGGTTTTCAGCAAATGAACATATTTCAGCGAGCTGGAAGTTTTTTCCTTAATAGAGTAAGATTTTATCTTAAAATACAAGAACTTTTCGTGGTTCTTGTCAATTTTTGTTGGTTTTCATCTAATGAACTTATTTCAGTCAGCTAGATCTTTCTTCTTCAAAGCAAAAAGATTTTATCTTCAAATACAAGAACTTTTCGTGGTTTTGATGGTTTTCAGCAAATGAACGTATTTCAGAGAGCTGGAAGTTTTTTCCTTAATAGAGGAAGATTTTATCTTAAAATACAAGAACGTTTCGTGGTTCTTGTCAATTTTTGTTGGTTTTCATCGAATGAACTTATTTCAGTCAGCTGGATCTTTCTTCTTCAAAGCAAAAAGATTTTATCTTCAAATACAAGAACTTTTCGTGGTTTTGTTGGTTTTCAGCAAATGAACAGATTTCAGCGAGCAAGAAGTTTTTTCTTTAATAGCGTAAGATTTTATCTTAAAATACAAGAACTTTTCGTGGTTCTTGTCAATTTTTGTTGGTTTTCATCGAATGAACTTATTTCAGTCAGCTAGATCTTTCTTCTTCAAAGCAAAAAGATTTTATCTTCAAATACAAGAACATTTCGTGGTTTTGTTGGTTTTCAGCAAATGAACATATTTCAGCGAGCTGGAAGTTTTTTCCTTAATAGAGTAAGATTTTATCTTAAAATACAAGAAGTTTTCGTGGTTCTTGTCAATTTTTTTTGGTTTTCATCTAATGAACTTATTTCAGTCAGCTCGATCTTTCTTCTTCAAAGCAAAAAGATTTTATCTTCACATGCAAGAACTTTTCGTGGTTTTGATGGTTTTCAGCAAATGAACATATTTCAGCGAGCTGGAATTTTTTTCCTTAATAGCGTAAGATTTTATCTTAAAATACAAGAACGTTTCGTGGTTCTTGTCAATTTTTGTTGGTTTTCATCTAATGAACTTATTTCAGTCAGCGAGATCTTTCTTCTTCAAAGCAAAAAGATTTTATCTTCAAATACAAGAACTTTTCATGGTTTTGTTTGTTTTCAGCAAATGAACATATTTCAGCGAGCTGGGAGTTTTTTCTTTAACAGCGTAAGATTTTATCTTAAAATACAAGAAGTTTTCGTGGTTCTTGTCAATTTTTGTTGGTTTTCATCGAATGAACTTATTTCAGTCAGCTAGATCTTTCTTCTTCAAAGCAAAAAGATTTTATCTTCAAATACAAGAACTTTTCGCGGTTTTGTTGGTTTTCAGCAAATGAACATATTTCAGCGAGCTGGAAGTTTTTTCCTTAATAGAGTAAGATTTTATCTTAAAATACAAGAACTTTTCGTGGTTCTTGTCAATTTTTGTTGGTTTTCATCTGATGAACTTATTTCAGTCAGCTGGATCTCTCTTCTTCAAAGCAAAAAGATTTTATCTTCAAATACAAGAACTTTTGGTGGTTTTGTTGGTTTTCAGCAAATGAACAGATTTCAGCGAGCTGGAAGTTTTTTCCTTAATAGAGTAAGATTTTATCTTAAAATACAAGAACTTTTCGTGGTTCTTGTCAATTTTTGTTGGTTTTCATCGAATGAACTTATTTCAGTCAGCTGGATCTTTCTTCTTCAAAGCAAAAAGATTTTATCTTCAAATACAAGAACTTTTCGTGGTTTTGATGGTTTTCAGCAAATGAACAGATTTCAGCGAGCAAGAAGTTTTTTCTTTAATAGCGTAAGATTTTATCTTAAAATACAAGAACTTTTCGTGGTTCTTGTCAATTTTGGTTGGTTTTCATCTAATGAGCTTATTTCAGTCAGCTAGATCTTTCTTCTTCAAAGCAAAAAGATTTTATCTTCAAATACAAGAACTTTTCGTGGTTTTGTTGGTTTTCAGCAAATGAACAGATTTCAGCGAGCTGGGAGTTTTTTCTTTAATAGCGTAAGATTTTATCTTAAAATACAAGAACTTTTCGTGGTTCTTGTCAATTTTTGTTGGTTTTCATCGAATGAACTTATTTCAGTCAGCTCGATCTTTCTTCTTCAAAGCAAAAAGATTTTATCTTCAAATACAAGAACTTTTCGTGGTTTTGTTGGTTTTCAGCAAATGAACATATTTCAGCGAGCTGGAAGTTTTTTTCCTTACTAGAGTAAGATTTTATCTTAAAATACAAGAACTTTTCGTGGTTCTTGTCAATTTTTGTTGGTTTTCATCTAATGAACTTATTTCAGTCAGCTAGATCTTTCTTCTTCAAAGCAAAAAGATTTTATCTTCAAATACAAGAACTTTTCGTGGTTTTGATGGTTTTCAGCAAATGAACGTATTTCAGCGAGCTGGAAGTTTTTTCCTTAATAGAGTAAGATTTTATCTTAAAATACAAGAACGTTTCGTGGTTCTTGTCAATTTTTGTTGGTTTTCATCGAATGAACTTATTTCAGTCAGCTGGATCTTTCTTCTTCAAAGCAAAAAGATTTTATCTTCAAATACAAGAACTTTTCGTGGTTTTGTTGGTTTTCAGCAAACGAACAGATTTCAGCGAGCAAGAAGTTTTTTCTTTAATAGCGTAAGATTTTATCTTAAAATACAAGAACTTTTCGTGGTTCTTGTCAATTTTTGTTGGTTTTCATCTAATGAACTTATTTCAGTCAGCTAGATCTTTCTTCTTCAAAGCAAAAAGATTCTATCTTCAAACACAAGAACTTTTCGTGGTTTTGTTGGTTTTCAGCAAATGAACATATTTCAGCGAGCTGGGAGTTTTTTCTTTAACAGCGTAAGATTTTATCTTAAAATACAAGAAGTTTTCGTGGTTCTTGTCAATTTTTGTTGGTTTTCATCGAATGAACTTATTTCAGTCAGCTCGATCTTTCTTCTTCAAAGCAAAAAGATTTTATCTTCAAATACAAGAACTTTTCGTGGTTTTGTTGGTTTTCAGCAAATGAACATATTTCAGCGAGCTGGGAGTTTTTTCTTTAAAAGCGTAACATTTTATCTTAAAATACAAGAAGTTTTCGTGGTTCTTGTCAATTTTTGTTGGTTTTCATCGAATGAACTTATTTCAGTCAGCTGGATCTTTCTTCTTCAAAGCAAAAAGATTTTATCTTCAAATACAAGAACTTTTCGTGGTTTTGTTGGTTTTCAGCAAATGAACAGATTTCAGCGAGCAAGAAGTTTTTTCCTTAATAGAGTAAGATTTTATCTTAAAATACAAGAACGTTTCGTGGTTCTTGTCAATTTTTGTTGGTTTTCATCTAATGAACTTATTTCAGTCAGCTAGATCTTTCTTCTTCAAAGCAAAAAGTTTCTATCTTCAAATACAAGAACTTTTCGTGGTATTGTTGGTTTTCAGCAAATGAACATATTTCAGCGAGCTGGGAGTTTTTTCTTTAACAGCGTAAGATTTTATCTTAAAATACAAGAAGTTTTCGTGGTTCTTGTCAATTTTTGTTGGTTTTCATCGAATGAACTTATTTCAGTCAGCTAGATCTTTCTTCTTCAAAGCAAAAAGATTTTATCTTCAAATACAAGAACTTTTCGTGGTTTTGTTGGTTTTCAGCAAATGAACAGATTTCAGCGAGCAAGAAGTTTTTTCTTTAATAGCGTAAGATTTTATCTTAAAATACAAGAACTTTTCGTGGTTCTTGTCAATTTTTGTTGGTTTTCATCGAATGAACTTATTTCAGTCAGCTAGATCTTTCTTCTTCAAAGCAAAAAGATTTTATCTTCAAATACAAGAACTTTTCGTGGTTTTGTTGGTTTTCAGCAAATGAACATATTTCAGCGAGCTGGAAGTTTTTTCCTTAATAGAGTAAGATTTTATCTTAAAATACAAGAACTTTTCGTGGTTCTTGTCAATTTTTGTTGGTTTTCATCTAATGAACTTATTTCAGTCAGCTGGATCTCTCTTCTTCAAAGCAAAAAGATTTTATCTTCAAATACAAGAACTTTTCGTGGTTTTGTTGGTTTTCAGCAAATGAACAGATTTCAGCGAGCAAGAAGTTTTTTCTTTAATAGCGTAAGATTGTATCTTAAAATACAAGAAGTTTTCGTGGTTCTTGTCAATTTTTTTTGGTTTTCATCTAATGAACTTATTTCAGTCAGCTCGATCTTTCTTCTTCAAAGCAAAAAGATTTTATCTTCACATGCAAGAACTTTTCGTGGTTTTGATGGTTTTCAGCAAATGAACATATTTCAGCGAGCTGGAATTTTTTTCCTTTATAGCGTAAGATTTTATCTTAAAATACAAGAACGTTTCGTGGTTCTTGTCAATTTTTGTTGGTTTTCATCTAATGAACTTATTTCAGTCAGCTGGATCTTTCTTCTTCAAAGCAAAAAGATTTTATCTTCAAATACAAGAACTTTTCATGGTTTTGTTTGTGTTCAGCAAACGAACAGATTTCAGCGAGCAAGAAGTTTTTTCTTTAACAGCGTAAAATTTTATCTTAAAATACAAGAACTTTTCGTGGTTCTTGTCAATTTTTGTTGGTTTTCATCGAATGAACTTATTTCAGTCAGCTAGATCTTTCTTCTTCAAAGCAAAAAGATTCTATCTTCAAATACAAGAACATTTCGTGGTTTTGTTGGTTTTCAGCAAATGAACATATTTCAGCGAGCTGGGAGTTTTTTCTTTAACAGCGTAAGATTTTATCTTAAAATACAAGAAGTTTTCGTGGTTCTTGTCAATTTTTGTTGGTTTTCATCGAATGAACTTATTTCAGTCAGCTAGATCTTTCTTCTTCAAAGCAAAAAGATTTTATCTTCAAATACAAGAACTTTTCGTGGTTTTGTTGGTTTTCAGCAAATGAACATATTTCAGCGAGCTGGAAGTTTTTTCCTTAATAGAGTAAGATTTTATCTTAAAATACAAGAACTTTTCGTGGTTCTTGTCAATTTTTGTTGGTTTTCATCTGATGAACTTATTTCAGTCAGCTGGATCTCTCTTCTTCAAAGCAAAAAGATTTTATCTTCAAATACAAGAACTTTTCGTGGTTTTGTTGGTTTTCAGCAAATGAACAGATTTCAGCGAGCTGGAAGTTTTTTCCTTAATAGAGTAAGATTTTATCTTAAAATACAAGAACTTTTCGTGGTTCTTGTCAATTTTGGTTGGTTTTCATCTCATGAACTTATTTCAGTCAGCTAGATCTTTCTTCTTCAAAGCAAAAAGATTTTATCTTCAAATACAAGAACTTTTCGTGGTTTTGTTGGTTTTCAGCAAATGAACATATTTCAGCGAGCTGGAAGTTTTTTCCTTAATAGAGTAAGATTTTATCTTAAAATACAAGAACTTTTCGTGGTTCTTGTCAATTTTTTTTGGTTTTCATCTAATGAACGTATTTCAGTCAGCTCGATCTTTCTTCTTCAAAGCAAAAAGATTTTATCTTCAAATACAAGAACTTTTCGTGGTTTTGATGGTTTTCAGCAAATGAACATATTTCAGCGAGCTGGAATTTTTTTCCTTAATAGCGTAAGATTTTATCTTAAAATACAACAACTTTTCGTGGTTCTTGTCAATTTTGGTTGGTTTTCATCAAATGAACTTATTTCAGTCAGCTAGATCTTTCTTCTTCAAAGCAAAAAGATTTTATCTTCAAATACAAGAACTTATCGTGGTTTCGTTGTTTTTCAGCAAATGAACAGATTTCAGCGAGCTGGGAGTTTTTTCATTAATAGCGTAAGATTTTATCTTAAAATACAAGAACTTTTCGTGGTTCTTGTCAATTTTTGTTGGTTTTCATCTAATGAACTTATTTCAGTCAGCTGGATCTTTCTTCTTCAAAGCAAAAAGATTTTATCTTCAAATACAAGAACTTTTCGTGGTTTTGTTGGTTTTCAGCAAATGAACATATTTCAGCGAGCTGGAAGTTTTTTCCTTTATAGAGTAAGATTTTATCTTAAAATACAAGAACTTTTCGTGGTTCTTGTCAATTTTTGTTGGTTTTCATCTAATGAACTTATTTCAGTCAGCTAGATCTTTCTTCAAAGCAAAAAGATTCTATCTTCAAATACAAGAACTTTTCGTGGTTTTGATGGTTTTCAGCAAATGAACGTATTTCAGCGAGCTGGAAGTTTTTTCCTTAATAGAGTAAGATTTTATCTTAAAATACAAGAACGTTTCGTGGTTCTTGTCAATTTTTGTTGGTTTTCATCGAATGAACTTATTTCAGTCAGCTGGATCTTTCTTCTTCAAAGCAAAAAGCTTTTATCTTCAAATACAAGAACTTTTCGTGGTTTTGATGGTTTTCAGCAAATGAACATATTTCAGCGAGCTGGGAGTTTTTTCTTTAACAGCGTAAGATTTTATCTTAAAATACAAGAACTTTTCGTGGTTCTTGTCAATTTTTGTTGGCTTTCATCTAATGAACTTATTTCAGTCAGCTGGATCTTTCTTCTTCAAAGCAAAAAGATTTTATCTTCAAATACAAGAACTTTTCGTGGTTTTGATGGTTTTCAGCAAATGAACATATTTCAGCGAGCTGGGAGTTTTTTCTTTAACAGCGTAAGATTTTATCTTAAAATACAAGAACTTTTCGTGGTTCTTGTCAATTTTTGTTGGTTTTCATCTAATGAACTTATTTCAGTCAGCTGGATCTTTCTTCTTCAAAGCAAAAAGATTTTATCTTCAAATACAAGAACTTTTCGTGGTTTTGATGGTTTTCAGCAAATGAACAGATTTCAGCGAGCAAGAAGTTTTTTCTTTAATAGCGTAAGATTTTATCTTAAAATACAAGAAGTTTTCGTGGTTCTTGTCAATTTTTTTTGGTTTTCATCTGATGAACTTATTTCAGTCAGCTCGATCTTTCTTCTTCAAAGCAAAAAGATTTTATCTTCAAATACAAGAACTTTTCGTGGTTTTGATGGTTTTCAGCAAATGAACATATTTCAGAGAGCTGGAAGTTTTTTCCTTAATAGAGTAAGATTTTATCTTAAAATACAAGAACTTTTCGTGGTTCTTGTCAATTTTTGTTGGTTTTCATCTGATGAACTTATTTCAGTCAGCTGGATCTCTCTTCTTCAAAGCAAAAAGATTTTATCTTCAAATACAAGAACTTTTCGTGGTTTTGTTGGTTTTCAGCAAATGAACAGATTTCAGCGAGCAAGAAGTTTTTTCTTTAATAGCGTAAGATTGTATCTTAAAATACAAGAAGTTTTCGTGGTTCTTGTCAATTTTTTTTGGTTTTCATCTAATGAACTTATTTCAGTCAGCTCGATCTTTCGTCTTCAAAGCAAAAAGATTTTATCTTCACATGCAAGAACTTTTCGTGGTTTTGATGGTTTTCAGCAAATGAACATATTTCAGCGAGCTGGAATTTTTTTCCTTAATAGCGTAAGATTTTATCTTAAAATACAAGAACGTTTCGTGGTTCTTGTCAATTTTTGTTGGTTTTCATCTAATGAACTTATTTCAGTCAGCTGGATCTTTCTTCTTCAAAGCAAAAAGATTTTATCTTCAAATACAAGAACTTTTCATGGTTTTGTTTGTGTTCAGCAAACGAACAGATTTCAGCGAGCAAGAAGTTTTTTCTTTAACAGCGTAAAATTTTATCTTGAAATACAAGAACTTTTCGTGGTTCTTGTCAATTTTTGTTGGTTTTCATCTAATGAACTTATTTCAGTCAGCTAGATCTTTCTTCTTCAAAGCAAAAAGATTCTATCTTCAAATACAAGAACTTTTCGTGGTTTTGTTGGTTTTCAGCAAATGAACATATTTCAGCGAGCTGGGAGTTTTTTCTTTAACAGCGTAAGATTTTATCTTAAAATACAAGAAGTTTTCGTGGTTCTTGTCAATTTTTGTTGGTTTTCATCGAATGAACTTATTTCAGTCAGCTAGATCTTTCTTCTTCAAAGCAAAAAGATTTTATCTTCAAATACAAGAACTTTTCGTGGTTTTGTTGGTTTTCAGCAAATGAACATATTTCAGCGAGCTGGAAGTTTTTTCCTTAATAGAGTAAGATTTTATCTTAAAATACAAGAACGTTTCGTGGTTCTTGTCAATTTTTGTTGGTTTTCATCTGATGAACTTATTTCAGTCAGCTGGATCTCTCTTCTTCAAAGCAAAAAGATTTTATCTTCAAATACAAGAACTTTTGGTGGTTTTGTTGGTTTTCAGCAAATGAACAGATTTCAGCGAGCTGGAAGTTTTTTCCTTAATAGAGTAAGAATTTATCTTAAAATACAAGAACTTTTCGTGGTTCTTGTCAATTTTTGTTGGTTTTCATCGAATGAACTTATTTCAGTCAGCTGGATCTTTCTTCTTCAAAGCAAAAAGATTTTATCTTCAAATACAAGAACTTTTCGTGGTTTTGATGGTTTTCAGCAAATGAACAGATTTCAGCGAGCAAGAAGTTTTTTCTTTAATAGCGTAAGATTTTATCTTAAAATACAAGAACTTTTCGTGGTTCTTGTCAATTTTGGTTGGTTTTCATCTAATGAGCTTATTTCAGTCAGCTAGATCTTTCTTCTTCAAAGCAAAAAGATTTTATCTTCAAATACAAGAACTTTTCGTGGTTTTGTTGGTTTTCAGCAAATGAACAGATTTCAGCGAGCTGGGAGTTTTTTCTTTAATAGCGTAAGATTTTATCTTAAAATACAAGAACTTTTCGTGGTTCTTGTCAATTTTTGTTGGTTTTCATCGAATGAACTTATTTCAGTCAGCTCGATCTTTCTTCTTCAAAGCAAAAAGATTTTATCTTCAAATACAAGAACTTTTCGTGGTTTTGTTGGTTTTCAGCAAATGAACATATTTCAGCGAGCTGGAAGTTTTTTTCCTTAATAGAGTAAGATTTTATCTTAAAATACAAGAACTTTTCGTGGTTCTTGTCAATTTTTGTTGGTTTTCATCTAATGAACTTATTTCAGTCAGCTAGATCTTTCTTCTTCAAAGCAAAAAGATTTTATCTTCAAATACAAGAACTTTTCGTGGTTTTGATGGTTTTCAGCAAATGAACGTATTTCAGCGAGCTGGAAGTTTTTTCCTTAATAGAGTAAGATTTTATCTTAAAATACAAGAACGTTTCGTGGTTCTTGTCAATTTTTGTTGGTTTTCATCTAATGAACTTATTTCAGTCAGCTGGATCTTTCTTCTTCAAAGCAAAAAGATTTTATCTTCAAATACAAGAACTTTTCGTGGTTTTGTTGGTTTTCAGCAAACGAACAGATTTCAGCGAGCAAGAAGTTTTTTCTTTAATAGCGTAAGATTTTATCTTAAAATACAAGAACTTTTCGTGGTTCTTGTCAATTTTTGTTGGTTTTCATCTAATGAACTTATTTCAGTCAGCTAGATCTTTCTTCTTCAAAGCAAAAAGATTCTATCTTCAAATACAAGAACTTTTCGTGGTTTTGTTGGTTTTCAGCAAATGAACATATTTCAGCGAGCTGGGAGTTTTTTCTTTAACAGCGTAAGATTTTATCTTAAAATACAAGAAGTTTTCGTGGTTCTTGTCAATTTTTGTTGGTTTTCATCGAATGAACTTATTTCAGTCAGCTCGATCTTTCTTCTTCAAAGCAAAAAGATTTTATCTTCAAATACAAGAACTTTTCGTGGTATTGTTGGTTTTCAGCAAATGAACATATTTCAGCGAGCTGGGAGTTTTTTCTTTAAAAGCGTAACATTTTATCTTAAAATACAAGAAGTTTTCGTGGTTCTTGTCAATTTTTGTTGGTTTTCATCGAATGAACTTATTGCAGTCAGCTGGATCTTTCTTCTTCAAAGCAAAAAGATTTTATCTTCAAATACAAGAACTTTTCGTGGTTTTGTTGGTTTTCAGCAAATGAACAGATTTCAGCGAGCAAGAAGTTTTTTCCTTAATAGAGTAAGATTTTATCTTAAAATACAAGAACGTTTCGTGGTTCTTGTCAATTTTTGTTGGTTTTCATCTAATGAACTTATTTCAGTCAGCTGGATCTTTCTTCTTCAAAGCAAAAAGATTTTATCTTCAAATACAAGAACTTTTCATGGTTTTGTTTGTGTTCAGCAAACGAACAGATTTCAGCGAGCAAGAAGTTTTTTCTTTAACAGCGTAAAATTTTATCTTGAAATACAAGAACTTTTCGTGGTTCTTGTCAATTTTTGTGGGTTTTCATCTAATGAACTTATTTCAGTCAGCGAGATCTTTCTTCTTCAAAGCAAAAAGATTCTATCTTCAAATACAAGAACTTTTCGTGGTTTTGTTGGTTTTCAGCAAATCAACATATTTCAGCGAGCTGGGAGTTTTTTCTTTAACAGCGTAAGATTTTATCTTAAAATACAAGAAGTTTTCGTGGTTCTTGTCAATTTTTGTTGGTTTTCATCGAATGAACTTATTTCAGTCAGCTAGATCTTTCTTCTTCAAAGCAAAAAGATTTTATCTTCAAATACAAGAACTTTTCGTGGTTTTGTTGGTTTTCAGCAAATGAACATATTTCAGCGAGCTGGAAGTTTTTTCCTTAATAGAGTAAGATTTTATCTTAAAATACAAGAACGTTTCGTGGTTCTTGTCAATTTTTGTTGGTTTTCATCTGATGAACTTATTTCAGTCAGCTGGATCTCTCTTCTTCAAAGCAAAAAGATTTTATCTTCAAATACAAGAACTTTTGGTGGTTTTGTTGGTTTTCAGCAAATGAACAGATTTCAGCGAGCTGGAAGTTTTTTCCTTAATAGAGTAAGAATTTATCTTAAAATACAAGAACTTTTCGTGGTTCTTGTCAATTTTTGTTGGTTTTCATCGAATGAACTTATTTCAGTCAGCTGGATCTTTCTTCTTCAAAGCAAAAAGATTTTATCTTCAAATACAAGAACTTTTCGTGGTTTTGATGGTTTTCAGCAAATGAACAGATTTCAGCGAGCAAGAAGTTTTTTCTTTAATAGCGTAAGATTTTATCTTAAAATACAAGAACTTTTCGTGGTTCTTGTCAATTTTGGTTGGTTTTCATCTAATGAGCTTATTTCAGTCAGCTAGATCTTTCTTCTTCAAAGCAAAAAGATTTTATCTTCAAATACAAGAACTTTTCGTGGTTTTGTTGGTTTTCAGCAAATGAACAGATTTCAGCGAGCTGGGAGTTTTTTCTTTAATAGCGTAAGATTTTATCTTAAAATACAAGAACTTTTCGTGGTTCTTGTCAATTTTTGTTGGTTTTCATCGAATGAACTTATTTCAGTCAGCTCGATCTTTCTTCTTCAAAGCAAAAAGATTTTATCTTCAAATACAAGAACTTTTCGTGGTTTTGTTGGTTTTCAGCAAATGAACATATTTCAGCGAGCTGGAAGTTTTTTTCCTTAATAGAGTAAGATTTTATCTTAAAATACAAGAACTTTTCGTGGTTCTTGTCAATTTTTGTTGGTTTTCATCTAATGAACTTATTTCAGTCAGCTAGATCTTTCTTCTTCAAAGCAAAAAGATTTTATCTTCAAATACAAGAACTTTTCGTGGTTTTGATGGTTTTCAGCAAATGAACGTATTTCAGCGAGCTGGAAGTTTTTTCCTTAATAGAGTAAGATTTTATCTTAAAATACAAGAACGTTTCGTGGTTCTTGTCAATTTTTGTTGGTTTTCATCTAATGAACTTATTTCAGTCAGCTGGATCTTTCTTCTTCAAAGCAAAAAGATTTTATCTTCAAATACAAGAACTTTTCGTGGTTTTGTTGGTTTTCAGCAAACGAACAGATTTCAGCGAGCAAGAAGTTTTTTCTTTAATAGCGTAAGATTTTATCTTAAAATACAAGAACTTTTCGTGGTTCTTGTCAATTTTTGTTGGTTTTCATCTAATGAACTTATTTCAGTCAGCTAGATCTTTCTTCTTCAAAGCAAAAAGATTCTATCTTCAAATACAAGAACTTTTCGTGGTTTTGTTGGTTTTCAGCAAATGAACATATTTCAGCGAGCTGGGAGTTTTTTCTTTAACAGCGTAAGATTTTATCTTAAAATACAAGAAGTTTTCGTGGTTCTTGTCAATTTTTGTTGGTTTTCATCGAATGAACTTATTTCAGTCAGCTCGATCTTTCTTCTTCAAAGCAAAAAGATTTTATCTTCAAATACAAGAACTTTTCGTGGTTTTGTTGGTTTTCAGCAAATGAACATATTTCAGCGAGCTGGGAGTTTTTTCTTTAAAAGCGTAACATTTTATCTTAAAATACAAGAAGTTTTCGTGGTTCTTGTCAATTTTTGTTGGTTTTCATCGAATGAACTTATTTCAGTCAGCTGGATCTTTCTTCTTCAAAGCAAAAAGATTTTATCTTCAAATACAAGAACTTTTCGTGGTTTTGTTGGTTTTCAGCAAATGAACAGATTTCAGCGAGCAAGAAGTTTTTTCCTTAATAGAGTAAGATTTTATCTTAAAATACAAGAACGTTTCGTGGTTCTTGTCAATTTTTGTTGGTTTTCATCGAATGAACTTATTTCAGTCAGCTAGATCTTTCTTCTTCAAAGCAAAAAGTTTCTATCTTCAAATACAAGAACTTTTCGTGGTATTGTTGGTTTTCAGCAAATGAACATATTTCAGCGAGCTGGGAGTTTTTTCTTTAACAGCGTAAAATTTTATCTTAAAATACAAGAAGTTTTCGTGGTTCTTGTCAATTTTTGTTGGTTTTCATCGAATGAACTTATTTCAGTCAGCTAGATCTTTCTTCTTCAAAGCAAAAAGATTTTATCTTCAAATACAAGAACTTTTCGTGGTTTTGTTGGTTTTCAGCAAATGAACAGATTTCAGCGAGCAAGAAGTTTTTTCTTTAATAGCGTAAGATTTTATCTTAAAATACAAGAACTTTTCGTGGTTCTTGTCAATTTTTGTTGGTTTTCATCGAATGAACTTATTTCAGTCAGCTAGATCTTTCTTCTTCAAAGCAAAAAGATTTTATCTTCAAATACAAGAACTTTTCGTGGTTTTGTTGGTTTTCAGCAAATGAACATATTTCAGCGAGCTGGAAGTTTTTTCCTTAATAGAGTAAGATTTTATCTTAAAATACAAGAACTTTTCGTGGTTCTTGTCAATTTTTGTTGGTTTTCATCTGATGAACTTATTTCAGTCAGCTGGATCTCTCTTCTTCAAAGCAAAAAGATTTTATCTTCAAATACAAGAACTTTTCGTGGTTTTGTTGGTTTTCAGCAAATGAACAGATTTCAGCGAGCAAGAAGTTTTTTCTTTAATAGCGTAAGATTGTATCTTAAAATACAAGAAGTTTTCGTGGTTCTTGTCAATTTTTTTTGGTTTTCATCTAATGAACTTATTTCAGTCAGCTCGATCTTTCTTCTTCAAAGCAAAAAGATTTTATCTTCACATGCAAGAACTTTTCGTGGTTTTGATGGTTTTCAGCAAATGAACATATTTCAGCGAGCTGGAATTTTTTTCCTTGATAGCGTAAGATTTTATCTTAAAATACAAGAACGTTTCGTGGTTCTTGTCAATTTTTGTTGGTTTTCATCTAATGAACTTATTTCAGTCAGCTGGATCTTTCTTCTTCAAAGCAAAAAGATTTTATCTTCAAATACAAGAACTTTTCATGGTTTTGTTTGTGTTCAGCAAACGAACAGATTTCAGCGAGCAAGAAGTTTTTTCTTTAACAGCGTAAAATTTTATCTTAAAATACAAGAACTTTTCGTGGTTCTTGTCAATTTTTGTTGGTTTTCATCGAATGAACTTATTTCAGTCAGCTAGATCTTTCTTCTTCAAAGCAAAAAGATTCTATCTTCAAACACAAGAACTTTTCGTGGTTTTGTTGGTTTTCAGCAAATGAACATATTTCAGCGAGCTGGGAGTTTTTTCTTTAACAGCGTAAGATTTTATCTTAAAATACAAGAGGTTTTCGTGGTTCTTGTCAATTTTTGTTGGTTTTCATCGAATGAACTTATTTCAGTCAGCTAGATCTTTCTTCTTCAAAGCAAAAAGATTTTATCTTCAAATACAAGAACTTTTCGTGGTTTTGTTGGTTTTCAGCAAATGAACATATTTCAGCGAGCTGGAAGTTTTTTCCTTAATAGAGTAAGATTTTATCTTAAAATACAAGAACTTTTCGTGGTTCTTGTCAATTTTTGTTGGTTTTCATCTGATGAACTTATTTCAGTCAGCTCGATCTCTCTTCTTCAAAGCAAAAAGATTTTATCTTCAACTACAAGAACTTTTCGTGGTTTTGTTGGTTTTCAGCAAATGAACAGATTTCAGCGAGCTGGAAGTTTTTTCCTTAATAGAGTAAGATTTTATCTTAAAATACAAGAACTTTTCGTGGTTCTTGTCAATTTTGGTTGGTTTTCATCTAATGAACTTATTTCAGTCAGCTAGATCTTTCTTCTTCAAAGCAAAAAGATTCTATCTTCAAATACAAGAACTTTTCGTGGTTTTGTTGGTTTTCAGCAAATGAACATATTTCAGCGAGCTGGGAGTTTTTTCTTTAACAGCGTAAGATTTTATCTTAAAATACAAGAAGTTTTCGTGGTTCTTGTCAATTTTTGTTGGTTTTCATCGAATGAACTTATTTCAGTCAGCTCGATCTTTCTTCTTCAAAGCAAAAAGATTTTATCTTCAAATACAAGAACTTTTCGTGGTATTGTTGGTTTTCAGCAAATGAACATATTTCAGCGAGCTGGGAGTTTTTTCTTTAAAAGCGTAACATTTTATCTTAAAATACAAGAAGTTTTCGTGGTTCTTGTCAATTTTTGTTGGTTTTCATCGAATGAACTTATTGCAGTCAGCTGGATCTTTCTTCTTCAAAGCAAAAAGATTTTATCTTCAAATACAAGAACTTTTCGTGGTTTTGTTGGTTTTCAGCAAATGAACAGATTTCAGCGAGCAAGAAGTTTTTTCCTTAATAGAGTAAGATTTTATCTTAAAATACAAGAACGTTTCGTGGTTCTTGTCAATTTTTGTTGGTTTTCATCTAATGAACTTATTTCAGTCAGCTGGATCTTTCTTCTTCAAAGCAAAAAGATTTTATCTTCAAATACAAGAACTTTTCATGGTTTTGTTTGTGTTCAGCAAACGAACAGATTTCAGCGAGCAAGAAGTTTTTTCTTTAACAGCGTAAAATTTTATCTTGAAATACAAGAACTTTTCGTGGTTCTTGTCAATTTTTGTGGGTTTTCATCTAATGAACTTATTTCAGTCAGCGAGATCTTTCTTCTTCAAAGCAAAAAGATTCTATCTTCAAATACAAGAACTTTTCGTGGTTTTGTTGGTTTTCAGCAAATCAACATATTTCAGCGAGCTGGGAGTTTTTTCTTTAACAGCGTAAGATTTTATCTTAAAATACAAGAAGTTTTCGTGGTTCTTGTCAATTTTTGTTGGTTTTCATCGAATGAACTTATTTCAGTCAGCTAGATCTTTCTTCTTCAAAGCAAAAAGATTTTATCTTCAAATACAAGAACTTTTCGTGGTTTTGTTGGTTTTCAGCAAATGAACATATTTCAGCGAGCTGGAAGTTTTTTCCTTAATAGAGTAAGATTTTATCTTAAAATACAAGAACGTTTCGTGGTTCTTGTCAATTTTTGTTGGTTTTCATCTGATGAACTTATTTCAGTCAGCTGGATCTCTCTTCTTCAAAGCAAAAAGATTTTATCTTCAAATACAAGAACTTTTGGTGGTTTTGTTGGTTTTCAGCAAATGAACAGATTTCAGCGAGCTGGAAGTTTTTTCCTTAATAGAGTAAGAATTTATCTTAAAATACAAGAACTTTTCGTGGTTCTTGTCAATTTTTGTTGGTTTTCATCGAATGAACTTATTTCAGTCAGCTGGATCTTTCTTCTTCAAAGCAAAAAGATTTTATCTTCAAATACAAGAACTTTTCGTGGTTTTGATGGTTTTCAGCAAATGAACAGATTTCAGCGAGCAAGAAGTTTTTTCTTTAATAGCGTAAGATTTTATCTTAAAATACAAGAACTTTTCGTGGTTCTTGTCAATTTTGGTTGGTTTTCATCTAATGAGCTTATTTCAGTCAGCTAGATCTTTCTTCTTCAAAGCAAAAAGATTTTATCTTCAAATACAAGAACTTTTCGTGGTTTTGTTGGTTTTCAGCAAATGAACAGATTTCAGCGAGCTGGGAGTTTTTTCTTTAATAGCGTAAGATTTTATCTTAAAATACAAGAACTTTTCGTGGTTCTTGTCAATTTTTGTTGGTTTTCATCGAATGAACTTATTTCAGTCAGCTCGATCTTTCTTCTTCAAAGCAAAAAGATTTTATCTTCAAATACAAGAACTTTTCGTGGTTTTGTTGGTTTTCAGCAAATGAACATATTTCAGCGAGCTGGAAGTTTTTTTCCTTAATAGAGTAAGATTTTATCTTAAAATACAAGAACTTTTCGTGGTTCTTGTCAATTTTTGTTGGTTTTCATCTAATGAACTTATTTCAGTCAGCTAGATCTTTCTTCTTCAAAGCAAAAAGATTTTATCTTCAAATACAAGAACTTTTCGTGGTTTTGATGGTTTTCAGCAAATGAACGTATTTCAGCGAGCTGGAAGTTTTTTCCTTAATAGAGTAAGATTTTATCTTAAAATACAAGAACGTTTCGTGGTTCTTGTCAATTTTTGTTGGTTTTCATCTAATGAACTTATTTCAGTCAGCTGGATCTTTCTTCTTCAAAGCAAAAAGATTTTATCTTCAAATACAAGAACTTTTCGTGGTTTTGTTGGTTTTCAGCAAACGAACAGATTTCAGCGAGCAAGAAGTTTTTTCTTTAATAGCGTAAGATTTTATCTTAAAATACAAGAACTTTTCGTGGTTCTTGTCAATTTTTGTTGGTTTTCATCTAATGAACTTATTTCAGTCAGCTAGATCTTTCTTCTTCAAAGCAAAAAGATTCTATCTTCAAATACAAGAACTTTTCGTGGTTTTGTTGGTTTTCAGCAAATGAACATATTTCAGCGAGCTGGGAGTTTTTTCTTTAACAGCGTAAGATTTTATCTTAAAATACAAGAAGTTTTCGTGGTTCTTGTCAATTTTTGTTGGTTTTCATCGAATGAACTTATTTCAGTCAGCTCGATCTTTCTTCTTCAAAGCAAAAAGATTTTATCTTCAAATACAAGAACTTTTCGTGGTTTTGTTGGTTTTCAGCAAATGAACATATTTCAGCGAGCTGGGAGTTTTTTCTTTAAAAGCGTAACATTTTATCTTAAAATACAAGAAGTTTTCGTGGTTCTTGTCAATTTTTGTTGGTTTTCATCGAATGAACTTATTTCAGTCAGCTGGATCTTTCTTCTTCAAAGCAAAAAGATTTTATCTTCAAATACAAGAACTTTTCGTGGTTTTGTTGGTTTTCAGCAAATGAACAGATTTCAGCGAGCAAGAAGTTTTTTCCTTAATAGAGTAAGATTTTATCTTAAAATACAAGAACGTTTCGTGGTTCTTGTCAATTTTTGTTGGTTTTCATCGAATGAACTTATTTCAGTCAGCTAGATCTTTCTTCTTCAAAGCAAAAAGTTTCTATCTTCAAATACAAGAACTTTTCGTGGTATTGTTGGTTTTCAGCAAATGAACATATTTCAGCGAGCTGGGAGTTTTTTCTTTAACAGCGTAAAATTTTATCTTAAAATACAAGAAGTTTTCGTGGTTCTTGTCAATTTTTGTTGGTTTTCATCGAATGAACTTATTTCAGTCAGCTAGATCTTTCTTCTTCAAAGCAAAAAGATTTTATCTTCAAATACAAGAACTTTTCGTGGTTTTGTTGGTTTTCAGCAAATGAACAGATTTCAGCGAGCAAGAAGTTTTTTCTTTAATAGCGTAAGATTTTATCTTAAAATACAAGAACTTTTCGTGGTTCTTGTCAATTTTTGTTGGTTTTCATCGAATGAACTTATTTCAGTCAGCTAGATCTTTCTTCTTCAAAGCAAAAAGATTTTATCTTCAAATACAAGAACTTTTCGTGGTTTTGTTGGTTTTCAGCAAATGAACATATTTCAGCGAGCTGGAAGTTTTTTCCTTAATAGAGTAAGATTTTATCTTAAAATACAAGAACTTTTCGTGGTTCTTGTCAATTTTTGTTGGTTTTCATCTGATGAACTTATTTCAGTCAGCTGGATCTCTCTTCTTCAAAGCAAAAAGATTTTATCTTCAAATACAAGAACTTTTCGTGGTTTTGTTGGTTTTCAGCAAATGAACAGATTTCAGCGAGCAAGAAGTTTTTTCTTTAATAGCGTAAGATTGTATCTTAAAATACAAGAAGTTTTCGTGGTTCTTGTCAATTTTTTTTGGTTTTCATCTAATGAACTTATTTCAGTCAGCTCGATCTTTCTTCTTCAAAGCAAAAAGATTTTATCTTCACATGCAAGAACTTTTCGTGGTTTTGATGGTTTTCAGCAAATGAACATATTTCAGCGAGCTGGAATTTTTTTCCTTGATAGCGTAAGATTTTATCTTAAAATACAAGAACGTTTCGTGGTTCTTGTCAATTTTTGTTGGTTTTCATCTAATGAACTTATTTCAGTCAGCTGGATCTTTCTTCTTCAAAGCAAAAAGATTTTATCTTCAAATACAAGAACTTTTCATGGTTTTGTTTGTGTTCAGCAAACGAACAGATTTCAGCGAGCAAGAAGTTTTTTCTTTAACAGCGTAAAATTTTATCTTAAAATACAAGAACTTTTCGTGGTTCTTGTCAATTTTTGTTGGTTTTCATCGAATGAACTTATTTCAGTCAGCTAGATCTTTCTTCTTCAAAGCAAAAAGATTCTATCTTCAAACACAAGAACTTTTCGTGGTTTTGTTGGTTTTCAGCAAATGAACATATTTCAGCGAGCTGGGAGTTTTTTCTTTAACAGCGTAAGATTTTATCTTAAAATACAAGAGGTTTTCGTGGTTCTTGTCAATTTTTGTTGGTTTTCATCGAATGAACTTATTTCAGTCAGCTAGATCTTTCTTCTTCAAAGCAAAAAGATTTTATCTTCAAATACAAGAACTTTTCGTGGTTTTGTTGGTTTTCAGCAAATGAACATATTTCAGCGAGCTGGAAGTTTTTTCCTTAATAGAGTAAGATTTTATCTTAAAATACAAGAACTTTTCGTGGTTCTTGTCAATTTTTGTTGGTTTTCATCTGATGAACTTATTTCAGTCAGCTCGATCTCTCTTCTTCAAAGCAAAAAGATTTTATCTTCAACTACAAGAACTTTTCGTGGTTTTGTTGGTTTTCAGCAAATGAACAGATTTCAGCGAGCTGGAAGTTTTTTCCTTAATAGAGTAAGATTTTATCTTAAAATACAAGAACTTTTCGTGGTTCTTGTCAATTTTGGTTGGTTTTCATCTCATGAACTTATTTCAGTCAGCTAGATCTTTCTTCTTCAAAGCAAAAAGATTTTATCTTCAAATACAAGAACTTTTCGTGGTTTTGTTGGTTTTCAGCAAATGAACAGATTTCAGCGAGCTGGAAGTTTTTTCCTTAATAGAGTAAGATTTTATCTTAAAATACAAGAACTTTTCGTGGTTCTTGTCAATTTTTTTTGGTTTTCATCTAATGAACGTATTTCAGTCAGCTCGATCTTTCTTCTTCAAAGCAAAAAGATTTTATCTTCAAATACAAGAACTTTTCGTGGTTTTGATGGTTTTCAGCAAATGAACATATTTCAGCGAGCTGGAATTTTTTTCCTTAATAGCGTAAGATTTTATCTTAAAATACAACAACTTTTCGTGGTTCTTGTCAATTTTGGTTGGTTTTCATCTAATGAACTTATTTCAGTCAGCTAGATCTTTCTTCTTCAAAGCAAAAAGATTTTATCTTCAAATACAAGAACTTTTCGTGGTTTCGTTGTTTTTCAGCAAATGAACAGATTTCAGCGAGCTGGGAGTTTTTTCATTAATAGCGTAAGATTTTATCTTAAAATACAAGAACTTTTCGTGGTTCTTGTCAATTTTTGTTGGTTTTCATCTAATGAACTTATTTCAGTCAGCTGGATCTTTCTTCTTCAAAGCAAAAAGATTTTATCTTCAAATACAAGAACTTTTCGTGGTTTTGTTGGTTTTCAGCAAATGAACATATTTCAGCGAGCTGGAAGTTTTTTCCTTAATAGAGTAAGATTTTATCTTAAAATACAAGAACTTTTCGTGGTTCTTGTCAATTTTTGTTGGTTTTCATCTAATGAACTTATTTCAGTCAGCTAGATCTTTATTCAAAGCAAAAAGATTCTATCTTCGAACACAAGAACGTTTCGTGGTTTTGATGGTTTTCAGCAAATGAACGTATTTCAGCGAGCTGGAAGTTTTTTCCTTAATAGAGTAAGATTTTATCTTAAAATACAAGAACGTTTCGTGGTTCTTGTCAATTTTTGTTGGTTTTCATCGAATGAACTTATTTCAGTCAGCTGGATCTTTCTTCTTCAAAGCAAAAAGCTTTTATCTTCAAATACAAGAACTTTTCGTGGTTTTGATGGTTTTCAGCAAATGAACATATTTCAGCGAGCTGGGAGTTTTTTCTTTAACAGCGTAAGATTTTATCTTAAAATACAAGAACTTTTCGTGGTTCTTGTCAATTTTTGTTGGCTTTCATCTAATGAACTTATTTCAGTCAGCTGGATCTTTCTTCTTCAAAGCAAAAAGATTTTATCTTCAAATACAAGAACTTTTCGTGGTTTTGATGGTTTTCAGCAAATGAACATATTTCAGCGAGCTGGGAGTTTTTTCTTTAACAGCGTAAGATTTTATCTTAAAATACAAGAACTTTTCGTGGTTCTTGTCAATTTTTGTTGGTTTTCATCTAATGAACTTATTTCAGTCAGCTGGATCTTTCTTCTTCAAAGCAAAAAGATTTTATCTTCAAATACAAGAACTTTTCGTGGTTTTGATGGTTTTCAGCAAATGAACAGATTTCAGCGAGCAAGAAGTTTTTTCTTTAATAGCGTAAGATTTTATCTTAAAATACAAGAAGTTTTCGTGGTTCTTGTCATTTTTTTTTGGTTTTCATCTGATGAACTTATTTCAGTCAGCTCGATCTTTCTTCTTCAAAGCAAAAAGATTTTATCTTCAAATACAAGAACTTTTCGTGGTTTTGATGGTTTTCAGCAAATGAACATATTTCAGAGAGCTGGAAGTTTTTTCCTTAATAGAGTAAGATTTTATCTTCAAATACAAGAACTTTTCGTGGTTTTGATGGTTTTCAGCAAATGAACAGATTTCAGCGAGCAAGAAGTTTTTTCTTTCATAGCGTAAGATTTTACCTGAAAAGACAAGAAGTTTTCGTGGTTCTTGTCAATTTTTTTTGGTTTTCATCTGATGAACTTATTTCAGTCAGCTCGATCTTTCTTCTTCAAAGCAAAAAGATTTTATCTTCAAATACAAGAACTTTTCGTGGTTTTGATGGTTTTCAGCAAATGAACATATTTCAGCGAGCTGGAATTTTTTTCCTTAATCGCGTAAGATTTTATCTTAAAATACAAGAACTTTTCGTGGTTCTTGTCAATTTTTGTTGGTTTTCATCTGATGAACTTATTTCAGTCAGCTGGATCTCTCTTCTTCAAAGCAAAAAGATTTTATCTTCAAATACAAGAACTTTTGGTGGTTTTGTTGGTTTTCAGCAAATGAACAGATTTCAGCGAGCTGGAAGTTTTTTCCTTAATAGAGTAAGATTTTATCTTAAAATACAAGAACTTTTCGTGGTTCTTGTCAATTTTTGTTGGTTTTCATCGAATGAACTTATTTCAGTCAGCTGGATCTTTCTTCTTCAAAGCAAAAAGATTTTATCTTCAAATACAAGAACTTTTCGTGGTTTTGATGGTTTTCAGCAAATGAACAGATTTCAGCGAGCAAGAAGTTTTTTCTTTAATAGCGTAAGATTTTATCTTAAAATACAAGAACTTTTCGTGGTTCTTGTCAATTTTGGTTGGTTTTCATCTAATGAGCTTATTTCAGTCAGCTAGATCTTTCTTCTTCAAAGCAAAAAGATTTTATCTTCAAATACAAGAACTTTTCGTGGTTTTGTTGGTTTTCAGCAAATGAACAGATTTCAGCGAGCTGGGAGTTTTTTCTTTAATAGCGTAAGATTTTATCTTAAAATACAAGAACTTTTCGTGGTTCTTGTCAATTTTTGTTGGTTTTCATCGAATGAACTTATTTCAGTCAGCTCGATCTTTCTTCTTCAAAGCAAAAAGATTTTATCTTCAAATACAAGAACTTTTCGTGGTTTTGTTGGTTTTCAGCAAATGAACATATTTCAGCGAGCTGGAAGTTTTTTCCTTAATAGAGTAAGATTTTATCTTAAAATACAAGAACTTTTCGTGGTTCTTGTCAATTTTTGTTGGTTTTCATCTAATGAACTTATTTCAGTCAGCTAGATCTTTCTTCTTCAAAGCAAAAAGATTTTATCTTCAAATACAAGAACTTTTCGTGGTTTTGATGGTTTTCAGCAAATGAACGTATTTCAGCGAGCTGGAAGTTTTTTCCTTAATAGAGTAAGATTTTATCTTAAAATACAAGAACGTTTCGTGGTTCTTGTCAATTTTTGTTGGTTTTCATCGAATGAACTTATTTCAGTCAGCTGGATCTTTCTTCTTCAAAGCAAAAAGATTTTATCTTCAAATACAAGAACTTTTCGTGGTTTTGTTGGTTTTCAGCAAACGAACAGATTTCAGCGAGCAAGAAGTTTTTTCTTTAATAGCGTAAGATTTTATCTTAAAATACAAGAACTTTTCGTGGTTCTTGTCAATTTTTGTTGGTTTTCATCTAATGAACTTATTTCAGTCAGCTAGATCTTTCTTCTTCAAAGCAAAAAGATTCTATCTTCAAATACAAGAACTTTTCGTGGTTTTGTTGGTTTTCAGCAAATGAACATATTTCAGCGAGCTGGGAGTTTTTTCTTTAACAGCGTAAGATTTTATCTTAAAATACAAGAAGTTTTCGTGGTTCTTGTCAATTTTTGTTGGTTTTCATCGAATGAACTTATTTCAGTCAGCTCGATCTTTCTTCTTCAAAGCAAAAAGATTTTATCTTCAAATACAAGAACTTTTCGTGGTTTTGTTGGTTTTCAGCAAATGAACATATTTCCGCGAGCAAGAAGTTTTTTCCTTAATAGAGTAAGATTTTATCTTAAAATACAAGAACTTTTCGTGGTTCTTGTCAATTTTTGTTGGTTTTCATCTGATGAACTTATTTCAGTCAGCTGGATCTCTCTTCTTCAAAGCAAAAAGATTTTATCTTCAACTACAAGAACTTTTCGTGGTTTTGTTGGTTTTCAGCAAATGAACAGATTTCAGCGAGCTGGAAGTTTTTTCCTTAATAGAGTAAGATTTTATCTTAAAATACAAGAACTTTTCGTGGTTCTTGTCAATTTTGGTTGGTTTTCATCTCATGAACTTATTTCAGTCAGCTAGATCTTTCTTCTTCAAAGCAAAAAGATTTTATCTTCAAATACAAGAACTTTTCGTGGTTTTGTTGGTTTTCAGCAAATGAACAGATTTCAGCGAGCTGGAAGTTTTTTCCTTAATAGAGTAAGATTTTATCTTAAAATACAAGAACTTTTCGTGGTTCTTGTCAATTTTTTTTGGTTTTCATCTAATGAACGTATTTCAGTCAGCTCGATCTTTCTTCTTCAAAGCAAAAAGATTTTATCTTCAAATACAAGAACTTTTCGTGGTTTTGATGGTTTTCAGCAAATGAACATATTTCAGCGAGCTGGAATTTTTTTCCTTAATAGCGTAAGATTTTATCTTAAAATACAACAACTTTTCGTGGTTCTTGTCAATTTTGGTTGGTTTTCATCTAATGAACTTATTTCAGTCAGCTAGATCTTTCTTCTTCAAAGCAAAAAGATTTTATCTTCAAATACAAGAACTTTTCGTGGTTTCGTTGTTTTTCAGCAAATGAACAGATTTCAGCGAGCTGGGAGTTTTTTCATTAATAGCGTAAGATTTTATCTTAAAATACAAGAACTTTTCGTGGTTCTTGTCAATTTTTGTTGGTTTTCATCTAATGAACTTATTTCAGTCAGCTGGATCTTTCTTCTTCAAAGCAAAAAGATTTTATCTTCAAATACAAGAACTTTTCGTGGTTTTGTTGGTTTTCAGCAAATGAACATATTTCAGCGAGCTGGAAGTTTTTTCCTTAATAGAGTAAGATTTTATCTTAAAATACAAGAACTTTTCGTGGTTCTTGTCAATTTTTGTTGGTTTTCATCTAATGAACTTATTTCAGTCAGCTAGATCTTTATTCAAAGCAAAAAGATTCTATCTTCAAACACAAGAACTTTTCGTGGTTTTGATGGTTTTCAGCAAATGAACGTATTTCAGCGAGCTGGAAGTTTTTTCCTTAATAGAGTAAGATTTTATCTTAAAATACAAGAACGTTTCGTGGTTCTTGTCAATTTTTGTTGGTTTTCATCGAATGAACTTATTTCAGTCAGCTGGATCTTTCTTCTTCAAAGCAAAAAGCTTTTATCTTCAAATACAAGAACTTTTCGTGGTTTTGATGGTTTTCAGCAAATGAACATATTTCAGCGAGCTGGGAGTTTTTTCTTTAACAGCGTAAGATTTTATCTTAAAATACAAGAACTTTTCGTGGTTCTTGTCAATTTTTGTTGGTTTTCATCTAATGAACTTATTTCAGTCAGCTGGATCTTTCTTCTTCAAAGCAAAAAGATTTTATCTTCAAATACAAGAACTTTTCGTGGTTTTGATGGTTTTCAGCAAATGAACAGATTTCAGCGAGCAAGAAGTTTTTTCTTTAATAGCGTAAGATTTTATCTTAAAATACAAGAAGTTTTCGTGGTTCTTGTCATTTTTTTTTGGTTTTCATCTGATGAACTTATTTCAGTCAGCTCGATCTTTCTTCTTCAAAGCAAAAAGATTTTATCTTCAAATACAAGAACTTTTCGTGGTTTTGATGGTTTTCAGCAAATGAACATATTTCAGAGAGCTGGAAGTTTTTTCCTTAATAGAGTAAGATTTTATCTTCAAATACAAGAACTTTTCGTGGTTTTGATGGTTTTCAGCAAATGAACAGATTTCAGCGAGCAAGAAGTTTTTTCTTTCATAGCGTAAGATTTTACCTGAAAATACAAGAAGTTTTCGTGGTTCTTGTCAATTTTTTTTGGTTTTCATCTGATGAACTTATTTCAGTCAGCTCGATCTTTCTTCTTCAAAGCAAAAAGATTTTATCTTCAAATACAAGAACTTTTCGTGGTTTTGATGGTTTTCAGCAAATGAACATATTTCAGCGAGCTGGAATTTTTTTCCTTAATCGCGTAAGATTTTATCTTAAAATACAAGAACTTTTCGTGGTTCTTGTCAATTTTTGTTGGTTTTCATCGAATGAACTTATTTCAGTCAGCTAGATCTTTCTTCTTCAAAGCAAAAAGTTTCTATCTTCAAATACAAGAACTTTTCGTGGTTTTGTTGGTTTTCAGCAAATGAACATATTTCAGCGAGCTGGGAGTTTTTTCTTTAACAGCGTAAGATTTTATCTTAAAATACAAGAAGTTTTCGTGGTTCTTGTCAATTTTTGTTGGTTTTCATCGAATGAACTTATTTCAGTCAGCTCGATCTTTCTTCTTCAAAGCAAAAAGATTTTATCTTCAAATACAAGAACTTTTCGTGGTTTTGTTGGTTTTCAGCAAATGAACATATTTCCGCGAGCAAGAAGTTTTTTCCTTAATAGAGTAAGATTTTATCTTAAAATACAAGAACTTTTCGTGGTTCTTGTCAATTTTTGTTGGTTTTCATCTGATGAACTTATTTCAGTCAGCTGGATCTCTCTTCTTCAAAGCAAAAAGATTTTATCTTCAACTACAAGAACTTTTCGTGGTTTTGTTGGTTTTCAGCAAATGAACAGATTTCAGCGAGCTGGAAGTTTTTTCCTTAATAGAGTAAGATTTTATCTTAAAATACAAGAACTTTTCGTGGTTCTTGTCAATTTTGGTTGGTTTTCATCTCATGAACTTATTTCAGTCAGCTAGATCTTTCTTCTTCAAAGCAAAAAGATTTTATCTTCAAATACAAGAACTTTTCGTGGTTTTGTTGGTTTTCAGCAAATGAACAGATTTCAGCGAGCTGGAAGTTTTTTCCTTAATAGAGTAAGATTTTATCTTAAAATACAAGAACTTTTCGTGGTTCTTGTCAATTTTTTTTGGTTTTCATCTAATGAACGTATTTCAGTCAGCTCGATCTTTCTTCTTCAAAGCAAAAAGATTTTATCTTCAAATACAAGAACTTTTCGTGGTTTTGATGGTTTTCAGCAAATGAACATATTTCAGCGAGCTGGAATTTTTTTCCTTAATAGCGTAAGATTTTATCTTAAAATACAACAACTTTTCGTGGTTCTTGTCAATTTTGGTTGGTTTTCATCTAATGAACTTATTTCAGTCAGCTAGATCTTTCTTCTTCAAAGCAAAAAGATTTTATCTTCAAATACAAGAACTTTTCGTGGTTTCGTTGTTTTTCAGCAAATGAACAGATTTCAGCGAGCTGGGAGTTTTTTCATTAATAGCGTAAGATTTTATCTTAAAATACAAGAACTTTTCGTGGTTCTTGTCAATTTTTGTTGGTTTTCATCTAATGAACTTATTTCAGTCAGCTGGATCTTTCTTCTTCAAAGCAAAAAGATTTTATCTTCAAATACAAGAACTTTTCGTGGTTTTGTTGGTTTTCAGCAAATGAACATATTTCAGCGAGCTGGAAGTTTTTTCCTTAATAGAGTAAGATTTTATCTTAAAATACAAGAACTTTTCGTGGTTCTTGTCAATTTTTGTTGGTTTTCATCTAATGAACTTATTTCAGTCAGCTAGATCTTTATTCAAAGCAAAAAGATTCTATCTTCAAACACAAGAACTTTTCGTGGTTTTGATGGTTTTCAGCAAATGAACGTATTTCAGCGAGCTGGAAGTTTTTTCCTTAATAGAGTAAGATTTTATCTTAAAATACAAGAACTTTTCGTGGTTCTTGTCAATTTTTGTTGGTTTTCATCTAATGAACTTATTTCAGTCAGCTGGATCTTTCTTCTTCAAAGCAAAAAGATTTTATCTTCAAATACAAGAACTTTTCGTGGTTTTGATGGTTTTCAGCAAATGAACAGATTTCAGCGAGCAAGAAGTTTTTTCTTTAATAGCGTAAGATTTTATCTTAAAATACAAGAAGTTTTCGTGGTTCTTGTCATTTTTTTTTGGTTTTCATCTGATGAACTTATTTCAGTCAGCTCGATCTTTCTTCTTCAAAGCAAAAAGATTTTATCTTCAAATACAAGAACTTTTCGTGGTTTTGATGGTTTTCAGCAAATGAACATATTTCAGAGAGCTGGAAGTTTTTTCCTTAATAGAGTAAGATTTTATCTTCAAATACAAGAACTTTTCGTGGTTTTGATGGTTTTCAGCAAATGAACAGATTTCAGCGAGCAAGAAGTTTTTTCTTTCATAGCGTAAGATTTTACCTGAAAATACAAGAAGTTTTCGTGGTTCTTGTCAATTTTTTTTGGTTTTCATCTGATGAACTTATTTCAGTCAGCTCGATCTTTCTTCTTCAAAGCAAAAAGATTTTATCTTCAAATACAAGAACTTTTCGTGGTTTTGATGGTTTTCAGCAAATGAACATATTTCAGCGAGCTGGAATTTTTTTCCTTAATCGCGTAAGATTTTATCTTAAAATACAAGAACTTTTCGTGGTTCTTGTCAATTTTTGTTGGTTTTCATCTGATGAACTTATTTCAGTCAGCTGGATCTCTCTTCTTCAAAGCAAAAAGATTTTATCTTCAAATACAAGAACTTTTGGTGGTTTTGTTGGTTTTCAGCAAATGAACAGATTTCAGCGAGCTGGAAGTTTTTTCCTTAATAGAGTAAGATTTTATCTTAAAATACAAGAACTTTTCGTGGTTCTTGTCAATTTTTGTTGGTTTTCATCGAATGAACTTATTTCAGTCAGCTGGATCTTTCTTCTTCAAAGCAAAAAGATTTTATCTTCAAATACAAGAACTTTTCGTGGTTTTGATGGTTTTCAGCAAATGAACAGATTTCAGCGAGCAAGAAGTTTTTTCTTTAATAGCGTAAGATTTTATCTTAAAATACAAGAACTTTTCGTGGTTCTTGTCAATTTTGGTTGGTTTTCATCTAATGAGCTTATTTCAGTCAGCTAGATCTCTCTTCTTCAAAGCAAAAAGATTTTATCTTCAAATACAAGAACTTTTCGTGGTTTTGTTGGTTTTCAGCAAATGAACAGATTTCAGCGAGCTGGGAGTTTTTTCTTTAATAGCGTAAGATTTTATCTTAAAATACAAGAACTTTTCGTGGTTCTTGTCAATTTTTGTTGGTTTTCATCGAATGAACTTATTTCAGTCAGCTCGATCTTTCTTCTTCAAAGCAAAAAGATTTTATCTTCAAATACAAGAACTTTTCGTGGTTTTGTTGGTTTTCAGCAAATGAACATATTTCAGCGAGCTGGAAGTTTTTTCCTTAATAGAGTAAGATTTTATCTTAAAATACAAGAACGTTTCGTGGTTCTTGTCAATTTTTGTTGGTTTTCATCGAATGAACTTATTTCAGTCAGCTGGATCTTTCTTCTTCAAAGCAAAAAGATTTTATCTTCAAATACAAGAACTTTTCGTGGTTTTGTTGGTTTTCAGCAAACGAACAGATTTCAGCGAGCAAGAAGTTTTTTCTTTAATAGCGTAAGATTTTATCTTAAAATACAAGAACTTTTCGTGGTTCTTGTCAATTTTTGTTGGTTTTCATCTAATGAACTTATTTCAGTCAGCTAGATCTTTCTTCTTCAAAGCAAAAAGATTCTATCTTCAAATACAAGAACTTTTCGTGGTTTTGTTGGTTTTCAGCAAATGAACATATTTCAGCGAGCTGGGAGTTTTTTCTTTAACAGCGTAAGATTTTATCTTAAAATACAAGAAGTTTTCGTGGTTCTTGTCAATTTTTGTTGGTTTTCATCGAATGAACTTATTTCAGTCAGCTCGATCTTTCTTCTTCAAAGCAAAAAGATTTTATCTTCAAATACAAGAACTTTTCGTGGTTTTGTTGGTTTTCAGCAAATGAACATATTTCAGCGAGCTGGGAGTTTTTTCTTTAAAAGCGTAACATTTTATCTTAAAATACAAGAAGTTTTCGTGGTTCTTGTCAATTTTTGTTGGTTTTCATCGAATGAACTTATTTCAGTCAGCTGGATCTTTCTTCTTCAAAGCAAAAAGATTTTATCTTCAAATACAAGAACTTTTCGTGGTTTTGTTGGTTTTCAGCAAATGAACAGATTTCAGCGAGCAAGAAATTTTTTCCTTAATAGAGTAAGATTTTATCTTAAAATACAAGAACGTTTCGTGGTTCTTGTCAATTTTTGTTGGTTTTCATCGAATGAACTTATTTCAGTCAGCTAGATCTTTCTTCTTCAAAGCAAAAAGTTTCTATCTTCAAATACAAGAACTTTTCGTGGTATTGTTGGTTTTCAGCAAATGAACATATTTCAGCGAGCTGGGAGTTTTTTCTTTAACAGCGTAAGATTTTATCTTAAAATACAAGAAGTTTTCGTGGTTCTTGTCAATTTTTGTTGGTTTTCATCGAATGAACTTATTTCAGTCAGCTAGATCTTTCTTCTTCAAAGCAAAAAGATTTTATCTTCAAATACAAGAACTTTTCGTGGTTTTGTTGGTTTTCAGCAAATGAACAGATTTCAGCGAGCAAGAAGTTTTTTCTTCAATAGCGTAAGATTTTATCTTAAAATACAAGAACTTTTCGTGGTTCTTGTCAATTTTTGTTGGTTTTCATCGAATGAACTTATTTCAGTCAGCTAGATCTTTCTTCTTCAAAGCAAAAAGATTTTATCTTCAAATACAAGAACTTTTCGTGGTTTTGTTGGTTTTCAGCAAATGAACATATTTCAGCGAGCTGGAAGTTTTTTCCTTAATAGAGTAAGATTTTATCTTAAAATACAAGAACTTTTCGTGCTTCTTGTCAATTTTTGTTGGTTTTCATCTGATGAACTTATTTCAGTCAGCTGGATCTCTCTTCTTCAAAGCAAAAAGATTTTATCTTCAAATACAAGAACTTTTCGTGGTTTTGTTGGTTTTCAGCAAATGAACAGATTTCAGCGAGCAAGAAGTTTTTTCTTTAATAGCGTAAGATTGTATCTTAAAATACAAGAAGTTTTCGTGGTTCTTGTCAATTTTTTTTGGTTTTCATCTAATGAACTTATTTCAGTCAGCTCGATCTTTCTTCTTCAAAGCAAAAAGATTTTATCTTCACATGCAAGAACTTTTCGTGGTTTTGATGGTTTTCAGCAAATGAACATATTTCAGCGAGCTGGAATTTTTTTCCTTGATAGCGTAAGATTTTATCTTAAAATACAAGAACGTTTCGTGGTTCTTGTCAATTTTTGTTGGTTTTCATCTAATGAACTTATTTCAGTCAGCTGGATCTTTCTTCTTCAAAGCAAAAAGATTTTATCTTCAAATACAAGAACTTTTCATGGTTTTGTTTGTGTTCAGCAAACGAACAGATTTCAGCGAGCAAGAAGTTTTTTCTTTAACAGCGTAAAATTTTATCTTAAAATACAAGAACTTTTCGTGGTTCTTGTCAATTTTTGTTGGTTTTCATCGAATGAACTTATTTCAGTCAGCTAGATCTTTCTTCTTCAAAGCAAAAAGATTCTATCTTCAAATACAAGAACTTTTCGTGGTTTTGTTGGTTTTCAGCAAATGAACATATTTCAGCGAGCTGGGAGTTTTTTCTTTAACAGCGTAAGATTTTATCTTAAAATACAAGAAGTTTTCGTGGTTCTTGTCAATTTTTGTTGGTTTTCATCGAATGAACTTATTTCAGTCAGCTAGATCTTTCTTCTTCAAAGCAAAAAGATTTTATCTTCAAATACAAGAACTTTTCGTGGTTTTGTTGGTTTTCAGCAAATGAACATATTTCAGCGAGCTGGAAGTTTTTTCCTTAATAGAGTAAGATTTTATCTTAAAATACAAGAACTTTTCGTGGTTCTTGTCAATTTTTGTTGGTTTTCATCTGATGAACTTATTTCAGTCAGCTGGATCTCTCTTCTTCAAAGCAAAAAGATTTTATCTTCAAATACAAGAACTTTTCGTGGTTTTGTTGGTTTTCAGCAAATGAACAGATTTCAGCGAGCTGGAAGTTTTTTCCTTAATAGAGTAAGATTTTATCTTAAAATACAAGAACTTTTCGTGGTTCTTGTCAATTTTTTTTGGTTTTCATCGAGTGAACGTATTTCAGTCAGCTCGATCTTTCTTCTTCAAAGCAAAAAGATTTTATCTTCAAATACAAGAACTTTTCGTGGTTTTGATGGTTTTCAGCAAATGAACATATTTCAGCGAGCTGGAATTTTTTTCCTTAATAGCGTAAGATTTTATCTTAAAATACAACAACTTTTCGTGGTTCTTGTCAATTTTGGTTGGTTTTCATCTAATGAACTTATTTCAGTCAGCTAGATCTTTCTTCTTCAAAGCAAAAAGATTTTATCTTCAAATACAAGAACTTTTCGTGGTTTCGTTGTTTTTCAGCAAATGAACAGATTTCAGCGAGCTGGGAGTTTTTTCATTAATAGCGTAAGATTTTATCTTAAAATACAAGAACTTTTCGTGGTTCTTGTCAATTTTTGTTGGTTTTCATCTGATGAACTTATTTCAGTCAGCTGGATCTTTCTTCTTCAAAGCAAAAAGATTTTATCTTCAAATACAAGAACTTTTCGTGGTTTTGTTGGTTTTCAGCAAATGAACATATTTCAGCGAGCTGGAAGTTTTTTCCTTAATAGAGTAAGATTTTATCTTAAAATACAAGAACGTTTCGTGGTTCTTGTCAATTTTTGTTGGTTTTCATCGAATGAACTTATTTCAGTCAGCTGGATCTTTCTTCTTCAAAGCAAAAAGCTTTTATCTTCAAATACAAGAACTTTTCGTGGTTTTGTTGGTTTTCAGCATAAGAACAGATTTCCGCGAGCAAGAAGTTTTTTCTTTAATAGCGTAAGATTTTATCTTAATATACAAGAACTTTTCGTGGTTCTTGTCAATTTTTGTTGGTTTTCATCTCATGAACTTATTTCAGTCAGCTAGATCTTTCTTCTTCAAAGCAAAAAGATTTTATCTTCAAATACAAGAACTTTTCGTGGTTTTGATGGTTTTCAGCAAATGAACATATTTCAGCGAGCTGGGAGTTTTTTCTTTAACAGCGTAAGATTTTATCTTAAAATACAAGAACTTTTCGTGGTTCTTGTCAATTTTTGTTGGCTTTCATCTAATGAACTTATTTCAGTCAGCTGGATCTTTCTTCTTCAAAGCAAAAAGATTTTATCTTCAAATACAAGAACTTTTCGTGGTTTTGATGGTTTTCAGCAAATGAACATATTTCAGCGAGCTGGGAGTTTTTTCTTTAACAGCGTAAGATTTTATCTTAAAATACAAGAACTTTTCGTGGTTCTTGTCAATTTTTGTTGGTTTTCATCTAATGAACTTATTTCAGTCAGCTGGATCTTTCTTCTTCAAAGCAAAAAGATTTTATCTTCAAATACAAGAACTTTTCGTGGTTTTGATGGTTTTCAGCAAATGAACAGATTTCAGCGAGCAAGAAGTTTTTTCTTTAATAGCGTAAGATTTTATCTTAAAATACAAGAAGTTTTCGTGGTTCTTGTCAATTTTTTTTGGTTTTCATCTGATGAACTTATTTCAGTCAGCTCGATCTTTCTTCTTCAAAGCAAAAAGATTTTATCTTCAAATACAAGAACTTTTCGTGGTTTTGATGGTTTTCAGCAAATGAACATATTTCAGAGAGCTGGAAGTTTTTTCCTTAATAGAGTAAGATTTTATCTTCAAATACAAGAACTTTTCGTGGTTTTGATGGTTTTCAGCAAATGAACAGATTTCAGCGAGCAAGAAGTTTTTTCTTTAATAGCGTAAGATTTTACCTGAAAATACAAGAAGTTTTCGTGGTTCTTGTCAATTTTTTTTGGTTTTCATCTGATGAACTTATTTCAGTCAGCTCGATCTTTCTTCTTCAAAGCAAAAAGATTTTACCTTCAAATACAAGAACTTTTCGTGGTTTTGATGGTTTTCAGCAAATGAACATATTTCAGCGAGCTGGAATTTTTTTCCTTAATCGCGTAAGATTTTATCTTAAAATACAAGAACTTTTCGTGGTTCTTGTCAATTTTGGTTGGTTTTCATCTAATGAACTTATTTCAGTCAGCTAGATCTTTCTTCTTCAAAGCAAAAAGATTTTATCTTCAAATACAAGAACTTTTCGTGGTTTTGATGGTTTTCAGCAAATGAACGTATTTCAGCGAGCTGGAAGTTTTTTCCTTAATAGAGCAAGATTTTATCTTAAAATACAAGAACGTTTCGTGGTTCTTGTCAATTTTTGTTGGTTTTCATCTAATGAACTTATTTCAGTCAGCTGGATCTTTCTTCTTCAAAGCAAAAAGATTTTATCTTCAAATACAAGAACTTTTCGTGGTTTTGTTGGTTTTCAGCAAATGAACAGATTTCAGCGAGCAAGAAGTTTTTTCTTTAATAGCGTAAGATTTTATCTTAAAATACAAGAACTTTTCGTGGTTCTTGTCAATTTTTGTTGGTTTTCATCTAATGAACTTATTTCAGTCAGCTCGATCTTTCTTCTTCAAAGCAAAAAGATTCTATCTTCAAATACAAGAACTTTTCGTGGTTTTGTTGGTTTTCAGCAATTGAACATATTTCAGCGAGCTGGGAGTTTTTTCTTTAACAGCGTAAGATTTTATCTTAAAATACAAGAAGTTTTCGTGGTTCTTGTCAATTTTTGTTGGTTTTCATCGAATGAACTTATTTCAGTCAGCTAGATCTTTCTTCTTCAAAGCAAAAAGATTTTATCTTCAAATACAAGAACTTTTCATGGCTTTGTTTGTGTTCAGCAAACGAACAGATTTCAGCGAGCAAGAAGTTTTTTCTTTAATAGCGTAAGATTTTATCTTAAAATACAAGAATTTTTCGTGGTTCTTGTCAATTTTTGTTGGTTTTCATCTAATGAACTTATTTCAGTCAGCTAGATCTTTCTTCTTCAAAGCAAAAAGATTTTATCTTCAAATACAAGAACTTTTCGTGGTTTTGTTGGTTTTCAGCAAATGAACATATTTCAGCGAGCTGGGAGTTTTTTCTTTAAAAGCGTAAGATTTTATCTTAAAATACAAGAAGTTTTCGTGGTTCTTGTCAATTTTTGTTGGTTTTCATCGAATGAACTTATTTCAGTCAGCTAGATCTTTCTTCTTCAAAGCAAAAAGATTTTATCTTCAAATACAAGAACTTTTCGTGGTTTTGTTGGTTTTCAGCAAATGAACATATTTCAGCGAGCTGGAAGTTTTTTCCTTAATAGAGTAAGATTTTATCTTAAAATACAAGAACTTTTCGTGGTTCTTGTCAATTTTTGTTGGTTTTCATCTGATGAACTTATTTCAGTCAGCTGAATCTCTCTTCTTCAAAGCAAAAAGATTTTATCTTCAAATACAAGAACTTTTCGTGGTTTTGTTGGTTTTCAGCAAATGAACAGATTTCAGCGAGCAAGAAGTTTTTTCTTTAATAGCGTAAGATTTTATCTTAAAATACAAGAACTTTTTGTGGTTCTTGTCAATTTTTGTTGGTTTTCATCGAATGAACTTATTTCAGTCAGCTGGATCTTTCTTCTTCAAAGCAAAAAGATTTTATCTTCAAATACAAGAACTTTTCGTGGTTTTGATGGTTTTCAGCAAATGAACAGATTTCAGCGAGCAAGAAGTTTTTTCTTTAATAGCGTAAGATTTTATCTTAAAATACAAGAAGTTTTCGTGGTTCTTGTCAATTTTTTTTGGTTTTCATCTAATGAACTTATTTCAGTCAGCTCGATCTTTCTTCTTCAAAGCAAAAAGATTTTATCTTCAAATGCAAGAACTTTTCGTGGTTTTGATGGTTTTCAGCAAATGAACATATTTCAGCGAGCTGGAATTTTTTTCCTTAATAGCGTAAGATTTTATCTTAAAATACAACAACTTTTCGTGGTTCTTGTCAATTTTGGTTGGTTTTCATCTAATGAACTTATTTCAGTCAGCTAGATCTTTCTTCTTCAAAGCAAAAAGATTTTATCTTCAAATACAAGAACTTTTCGTGGTTTTGTTGGTTTTCAGCAAATGAACAGATTTCAGCAAGCTGGGAGTTTTTTCTTTAATAGCGTAAGATTTTATCTTAAAATACAAGAACTTTTCGTGGTTCTTGTAAATTCTTGTTGGTTTTCATTGAATGAACTTATTTCAGTCAGCTAGATCTTTCTTCTTCAAAGCAAAAAGATTTTATCTTCAAATACAAGAACTTTTCGTGGTTTTGTTGGTTTTCAGCAAATGAACATATTTCAGCGAGCAAGAAGTTTTTTCTTTGATAGCGTAAGATTTTATCTTAAAATACAAGAACTTTTCGTGGTTCTTGTCAATTTTTTTTGGTTTTCATCTAATGAACTTATTTCAGTCAGCTCGATCTTTCTTCTTCAAAGCAAAAAGATTTTATCTTCAAATGCAAGAACTTTTCGTGGTTTTGATGGTTTTCAGCAAATGAACAGATTTCAGCGAGCAAGAAGTTTTTTCTTTAATAGCGTAAGATTTTATCTTAAAATACAAGAAGTTTTCGTGGTTCTTGTCAATTTTTTTTGGTTTTCATCTAATGAACTTATTTCAGTCAGCTCGATCTTTCTTCTTCAAAGCAAAAAGATTTTATCTTCAAATGCAAGAACTTTTCGTGGTTTTGATGGTTTTCAGCAAATGAACATATTTCAGCGAGCTGGAATTTTTTTCCTTAATAGCGTAAGATTTTATCTTAAAATACAACAACTTTTCGTGGTTCTTGTCAATTTTGGTTGGTTTTCATCTAATGAACTTATTTCAGTCAGCTAGATCTTTCTTCTTCAAAGCAAAAAGATTTTATCTTCAAATACAAGAACTTTTCGTGGTTTTGTTGGTTTTCAGCAAATGAACAGATTTCAGCAAGCTGGGAGTTTTTTCTTTAATAGCCTAAGATTTTATCTTAAAATGCAAGAACTTTTCGTGGTTCTTGTCAATTTTTGTTGGTTTTCATCGAATGAACTTATTTCAGTCAGCTAGATCTTTCTTCTTCAAAGCAAAAAGATTTTATCTTCAAATACAAGAACTTTTCGTGGTTTTGTTGGTTTTCAGCAAATGAACATATTTCAGCGAGCAAGAAGTTTTTTCTTTAATAGCGTAAGATTTTATCTTAAAATACAAGAAGTTTTCGTGGTTCTTGTCAATTTTTTTTGGTTTTCATCTAATGAACTTATTTCAGTCAGCTCGATCTTTCTTCTTCAAAGCAAAAAGATTTTATCTTCAAATGCAAGAACTTTTCGTGGTTTTGATGGTTTTCAGCAAATGAACATATTTCAGCGAGCTGGAATTTTTTTCCTTAATAGCGTAAGATTTTATCTTAAAATACAACAACTTTTCGTGGTTCTTGTCAATTTTGGTTGGTTTTCATCTAATGAACTTATTTCAGTCAGCTAGATCTTTCTTCTTCAAAGCAAAAAGATTTTATCTTCAAATACAAGAACTTTTCGTGGTTTTGTTGGTTTTCAGCAAATGAACATATTTCAGCAAGCTGGGAGTTTTTTCTTTAATAGCGTAAGATTTTATCTTAAAATACAAGAACTTTTCGTGGTTCTTGTCAATTTTTGTTGGTTTTCATCGAATGAACTTATTTCAGTCAGCTGGATCTTTCTTCTTCAAAGCAAAAAGATTTTATCTTCAAATACAAGAACTTTTCGTGGTTTTGTTGGTTTTCAGCAAATGAACATATTTCGGCGAGCTGGAAGTTTTTTCCTTTATAGAGGAAGATTTTATCTTAAAATACAAGAACTTTTCGTGGTTCTTGTCAATTTTTGTTGGTTTTCATCTAATGAACTTATTTCAGTCAGCTGGATCTTTCTTCTTCAAAGCAAAAAGATTTTATCTTCAAATACAAGAACTTTTCGTGGTTTTGATGGTTTTCAGCAAATGAACGTATTTCAGCGAGCTGGAAGTTTTTTCCTTAATAGAGTAAGATTTTATCTTAAAATACAAGAACGTTTCGTGGTTCTTGTCAATTTTTGTTGGTTTTCATCGAATGAACTTATTTCAGTCAGCTGGATCTTTCTTCTTCATGCAAAAAGATTTTATCTTCAAATACAAGAACTTTTCGTGGTTTTGTTGGTTTTCAGAAAACGAACAGATTTCAGCGAGCAAGAAGTTTTTTCTTTAATAGCGTAAGATTTTATCTTAAAATACAAGAACTTTTCGTGGTTCTTGTCAATTTTTGTTGGTTTTCATCTAATGAACTTATTTCAGTCAGCTAGATCTTTCTTCTTCAAAGCAAAAAGATTCTATCTTCAAATACAAGAACTTTTCGTGGTTTTGTTGGTTTTCAGCAAATGAACATATTTCAGCGAGCTGGGAGTTTTTTCTTTAACAGCGTAAGATTTTATCTTAAAATACAAGAAGTTTTCGTGGTTCTTGTCAATTTTTGTTGGTTTTCATCGAATGAACTTATTTCAGTCAGCTAGATCTTTCTTCTTCAAAGCAAAAAGATTTTATCTTCAAATACAAGAACTTTTCGTGGTTTTGTTGGTTTTCAGCAAATGAACAGATTTCAGCGAGCTAGAAGTTTTTTCTTTAATAGCGTAAGATTTTATCTTAAAATACAAGAACTTTTCGTGGTTCTTGTCAATTTTTGTTGGTTTTCATCTAATGAACTTATTTCAGTCAGCTAGATCTTTCTTCTTCAAAGCAAAAAGATTTTATCTTCAAATACAAGAACTTTTCGTGGTTTTGATGGTTTTCAGCAAATGAACAGATTTCAGCGAGCAAGAAGTTTTTTCTTTAATAGCGTAAGATTTTATCTTAAAATACAAGAAGTTTTTGTGGTTCTTGTCAATTTTTTTTGGTTTTCATCTAATGAACTTATTTCAGTCAGCTCGATCTTTCTTCTTCAAAGCAAAAAGATTTTATCTTCAAATGCAAGAACTTTTCGTGGTTTTGATGGTTTTCAGCAAATGAACATATTTCAGCGAGCTGGAATTTTTTTCCTTAATAGCGTAAGATTTTATCTTAAAATACAAGAACTTTTCGTGGTTCTTGTCAATTTTGGTTGGTTTTCATCTAATGAACTTATTTCAGTCAGCTCGATCTTTCTTCTTCAAAGCAAAAAGATTTTATCTTCAAATGCAAGAACTTTTCGTGGTTTTGATGGTTTTCAGCAAATGAACATATTTCAGCGAGCTGGAATTTTTTTCCTTAAGAGCGTAAGATTTTATCTTAAAATACAAGAACTTTTCGTGGTTCTTGTCAATTTTGGTTTGTTTTCATCGAATGAACTTATTTCAGTCAGCTAGATCTTTCTTCTTCAAAGCAAAAAGATTTTATCTTCAAATACAAGAACTTTTCGTGGTTTTGTTGGTTTTCAGCAAATGAACAGATTTCAGCGAGCTGGGAGTTTTTTCTTCAATAGCGTAAGATTTTATCTTAAAATACAAGAACTTTTCGTGGTTCTTGTCAATTTTTGTTGGTTTTCATCTAATGAACTTATTTCAGTCAGCTAGATCTTTCTTCTTCAAAGCAAAAAGATTTCATCTTCAAATACAAGAACTTTTCGTGGTTTTGTTGGTTTTCAGCAAATGAACATATTTCAGCGAGCTGGAAGTTTTTTCCTTAAAAGAGGAAGATTTTATCTTAAAATACAAGAACTTTTCGTGGTTCTTGTCAATTTTTGTTGGTTTTCATCCAATGAACTTATTTCAGTCAGCTAGATCTTTCTTCTTCAAAGCAAAAAGATGTTATCTTCAAATACAAGAACTTTTCGTGGTTTTGATGCTTTTCAGCAAATGAACGTATTTGAGCGAGCTGGAAGTTTTTTCCTTAATAGAGTAAGATTTTATCTTAAAATACAAGAACGTTTCGTGGTTCTTGTTAATTTTGGTTGGTTTTCATATAAATGAACTTATTTCAGTCAGCTCGATCTTTCTTCATCAAAGCAAAAAGATTTTATCTTCAAATGCAAGAACTTTTCGTGGTTTTGTTGGTTTTCAGCAAATGAACATATTTCAGCGAGCAAGAAGTTTTTTCCTTAATAGAGTAAGATTTCATCTTAAAATACAAGAACTTTTCGTGGTTCTTGTCAATTTTTGTTGGTTTTCATCTCATGAACTTATTTCAGTCAGCGAGATCTTTCTTCTTCAAAGCAAAAAGATTTTATCTTCAAATACAAGAACTTTTCGTGGTTTTGATGGTTTTCAGCAAATGAACGTATTTCAGCGAGCTGGAAGTTTTTTCCTTAATAGAGTAAGATTTTATCTTCAAATACAAGAACTTTTCGTGGTTTTGTTGGTTTTCAGCAAACGAACAGATTTCAGCGAGCAAGAAGTTTTTTCTTTAATAGCGTAAGATTTTATCTTAAAATACAAGAACTTTTCGTGGTTCTTGTCAATTTTTGTTGGTATTCATCTAATGAACTTATTTCAGTCAGCTAGATCTTTCTTCTTCAAAGCAAAAAGATTCTATCTTCAAATACAAGAACTTTTCGTGGTTTTGTTGGTTTTCAGCAAATGAACGTATTTCAGCGAGCTGGAAGTTTTTTCCTGAATAGAGTAAGATTTTATCTTAAAATACAAGAACGTTTCGTGGTTCTTGTCAATTTTTGTTGGTTTTCATCGAAAGAACTTATTTCAGTCAGCTGGATCTTTCTTCTTCAAAGCAAAAAGATTTTATCTTCAAATACAAGAACTTTTCGTGGTTTTGTTGGTTTTCAGCAAACGAACAGATTTCAGCGAGCAAGAAGTTTTTTCTTTAATAGCGTAAGATTTTATCTTAAAATACAAGAACTTTTCGTGGTTCTTGTCAATTTTTGTTGGTTTTCATCTAATGAACTTATTTCAGTCAGCTAGATCTTTCTTCTTCAAAGCAAAAAGATTCTTTCTTCAAATACAAGAACTTTTCGTGGTTTTGTTGGTTTTCAGCAAATGAACATATTTCAGCGAGCTGGGAGTTTTTTCTTTAAAAGCGTAACATTTTATCTTAAAATACAAGAAGTTTTCGTGGTTCTTGTCAATTTTTGTTGGTTTTCATCGAATGAACTTATTTCAGTCAGCTCGATCTTTCTTCTTCAAAGCAAAAAGATTTTATCTTCAAATGCAAGAACTTTTCGTGGTTTTGATGGTTTTCAGCAAATGAACATATTTCAGCGAGCTGGAATTTTTTTCCTTAATAGCGTAAGATTTTATCTTAAAATACAAGATCTTTTCGTGGTTCTTGTCAATTTTGGTTGGTTTTCATCTAATGAACTTATTTCAGTCAGCTCGATCTTTCTTCTTCAAAGCAAAAAGATTTTATCTTCAAATGCAAGAACTTTTCGTGGTTTTGATGGTTTTCAGCAAATGAACATATTTCAGCGAGCTGGAATTTTTTTCCTTAAGAGCGTAAGATTTTATCTTAAAATACAAGAACTTTTCGTGGTTCTTGTCAATTTTGGTTGGTTTTCATCGAATGAACTTATTTCAGTCAGCTAGATCTTTCTTCTTCAAAGCAAAAAGATTTTATCTTCAAATACAAGAACTTTTCGTGGTTTTGTTGGTTTTCAGCAAATGAACAGATTTCAGCGAGCTGGGAGTTTTTTCTTTAATAGCGTAAGATTTTATCTTAAAATACAAGAACTTTTCGTGGTTCTTGTCAATTTTTGTTGGTTTTCATCTAATGAACTTATTTCAGTCAGCTAGATCTTTCTTCTTCAAAGCAAAAAGATTTTATCTTCAAATACAAGAACTTTTCGTGGTTTTGTTGGTTTTCAGCAAATGAACATATTTCAGCGAGCTGGAAGTTTTTTCCTTAAAAGAGGAAGATTTTATCTTAAAATACAAGAACTTTTCGTGGTTCTTGTCAATTTTTGTTGGTTTTCATCTAATGAACTTATTTCAGTCAGCTAGATCTTTCTTCTTCAAAGCAAAAAGATGTTATCTTCAAATACAAGAACTTTTCGTGGTTTTGATGCTTTTCAGCAAATGAACGTATTTGAGCGAGCTGGAAGTTTTTTCCTTAATAGAGTAAGATTTTATCTTAAAATACAAGAACGTTTCGTGGTTCTTGTCAATTTTGGTTGGTTTTCATATAAACGAACTTATTTCAGTCAGCTCGATCTTTCTTCATCAAAGCAAAAAGATTTTATCTTCAAATGCAAGAACTTTTCGTGGTTTTGTTGGTTTTCAGCAAATGAACATATTTCAGCGAGCAAGAAGTTTTTTCCTTAATAGAGTAAGATTTTATCTTAAAATACAAGAACTTTTCGTGGTTCTTTTCAATTTTTGTTGGTTTTCATCTCATGAACTTATTTCAGTCAGCGAGATCTTTCTTCTTCAAAGCAAAAAGATTTTATCTTCAAATACAAGAACTTTTCGTGGTTTTGATGGTTTTCAGCAAATGAACGTATTTCAGCGAGCTGGAAGTTTTTTCCTTAATAGAGTAAGATTTTATCTTCAAATACAAGAACTTTTCGTGGTTTTGTTGGTTTTCAGCAAACGAACAGATTTCAGCGAGCAAGAAGTTTTTTCTTTAATAGCGTAAGATTTTATCTTAAAATACAAGAACTTTTCGTGGTTCTTGTCAATTTTTGTTGGTATTCATCTAATGAACTTATTTCAGTCAGCTAGATCTTTCTTCTTCAAAGCAAAAAGATTCTATCTTCAAATACAAGAACTTTTCGTGGTTTTGTTGGTTTTCAGCAAATGAACGTATTTCAGCGAGCTGGAAGTTTTTTCCTGAATAGAGTAAGATTTTATCTTAAAATACAAGAACGTTTCGTGGTTCTTGTCAATTTTTGTTGGTTTTCATCGAATGAACTTATTTCAGTCAGCTGGATCTTTCTTCTTCAAAGCAAAAAGATTTTATCTTCAAATACAAGAACTTTTCGTGGTTTTGTTGGTTTTCAGCAAATGAACAGATTTCAGCGAGCAAGAAGTTTTTTCCTTAATAGAGTAAGATTTTATCTTAAAATACAAGAACGTTTCGTGGTTCTTGTCAATTTTTGTTGGTTTTCATCTAATGAACTTATTTCAGTCAGCTAGATCTTTCTTCTTCAAAGCAAAAAGTTTCTATCTTCAAATACAAGAACTTTTCGTGGTATTGTTGGTTTTCAGCAAATGAACATATTTCAGCGAGCTGGGAGTTTTTTCTTTAACAGCGTAAGATTTTATCTTAAAATACAAGAAGTTTTCGTGGTTCTTGTCAATTTTTGTTGGTTTTCATCGAATGAACTTATTTCAGTCAGCTAGATCTTTCTTCTTCAAAGCAAAAAGATTTTATCTTCAAATACAACAACTTTTCGTGGTTTTGTTGGTTTTCAGCAAATGAACAGATTTCAGCGAGCAAGAAGTTTTTTCTTTAATAGCGTAAGATTTTATCTTAAAATACAAGAACTTTTCGTGGTTCTTGTCAATTTTTGTTGGTTTTCATCGAATGAACTTATTTCAGTCAGCTAGATCTTTCTTCTTCAAAGCAAAAAGATTTTATCTTCAAATACAAGAACTTTTCGTGGTTTTGTTGGTTTTCAGCAAATGAACATATTTCAGCGAGCTGGAATTTTTTTCATTAATAGAGTAAGATTTTATCTTAAAATACAAGAACTTTTCGTGGTTCTTGTCAATTTTTGTTGGTTTTCATCTGATGAACTTATTTCAGTCAGCTGGATCTCTCTTCTTCAAAGCAAAAAGATTTTATCTTCAAATACAAGAACTTTTCGTGGTTTTGTTGGTTTTCAGCAAATGAACAGATTTCAGCGAGCAAGAAGTTTTTTCTTTAATAGCGTAAGATTCTATCTTAAAATACAAGAAGTTTTCGTGGTTCTTGTCAATTTTTTTTGGTTTTCATCTCATGAACTTATTTCAGTCAGCTGGATCTCTCTTCTTCAAAGCAAAAAGATTTTATCTTCAAATACAAGAACTTTTGGTGGTTTTGTTGGTTTTCAGCAAATGAACAGATTTCAGCGAGCTGGAAGTTTTTTCCTTAATAGAGTAAGATTTTATCTTAAAATACAAGAAGTTTTCGTGGTTCTTGTCAATTTTTGTTGGTTTTCATCGAATGAACTTATTTCAGTCAGCTGGATCTTTCTTCTTCAAAGCAAAAAGATTTTATCTTCAAATACAAGAACTTTTCGTGGTTTTGATGGTTTTCAGCAAATGAACAGATTTCAGCGAGCAAGAAGTTTTTTCTTTAATAGCGTAAGATTTTATCTTAAAATACAAGAAGTTTTCGTGGTTCTTGTCAATTTTTTTTGGTTTTCATCTCATGAACTTATTTCAGTCAGCTCGATCTTTCTTCTTCAAAGCAAAAAGATTTTATCTTCACATGCAAGAACTTTTCGTGGTTTTGTTGGTTTTCAGCAAATGAACATATTTCAGCGAGCTGGAATTTTTTTCCTTAATAGCGTAAGATTTTATCTTAAAACACAACAACTTTTCGTGGTTCTTGTCAATTTTGGTTGGTTTTCATCTCATGAACTTATTTCAGTCAGCTAGATCTTTCTTCTTCAAAGCAAAAAGATTTTATCTTCAAATACAAGAACTTTTCGTGGTTTTGTTGGTTTTCAGCAAATGAACAGATTTCAGCGAGCTGGAAGTTTTTTCCTTAATAGAGTAAGATTTTATCTTAAAATACAAGAACTATTCGTGGTTCTTGTCAATTTTTTTTGGTTTTCATCTAATGAACGTATTTCAGTCAGCTCGATCTTTCTTCTTCAAAGCAAAAAAATTTTATCTTCAAATACAAGAACTTTTCGTGGTTTTGATGGTTTTCAGCAAATGAACATATTTCAGCGAGCTGGAATTTTTTTCCTTAATAGCGTAAGATTTTATCTTAAAATACAAGAACTTTTCGTGGTTCTTGTCAATTTTGGTTGGTTTTCATCTAATGAACTTATTTCAGTCAGCTAGATCTTTCTTCTTCAAAGCAAAAAGATTTTATCTTCAAATACAAGAACTTTTCCTGGTTTCGTTGTTTTTCAGCAAATGAACAGATTTCAGCGAGCTGGGAGTTTTTTCATTAATAGCGTAAGATTTTATCTTAAAATACAAGAACTTTTCGTGGTTCTTGTCAATTTTTGTTGGTTTTCATCTAATGAACTTATTTCAGTCAGCTGGATCTTTCTTCTTCAAAGCAAAAAGATTTTATCTTCAAATACAAGAACTTTTCGTGGTTTTGTTGGTTTTCAGCAAATGAACATATTTCAGCGAGCTGGAAGTTTTTTCCTTAATAGAGGAAGATTTTATCTTAAAATACAAGAACTTTTCGTGGTTCTTGTCAATTTTTGTTGGTTTTCATCTAATGAACTTATTTCAGTCAGCTGGATCTTTCTTCTTCAAAGCAAAAAGATTCTATCTTCAAATACAAGAACTTTTCGTGGTTTTGATGGTTTTCAGCAAATGAACGTATTTCAGCGAGCTGGAAGTTTTTTCCTTAATAGAGTAAGATTTTATCTTAAAATACAAGAACGTTTCGTGGTTCTTGTCAATTTTTGTTGGTTTTCATCTAATGAACTTATTTCAGTCAGCTGGATCTTTCTTCTTCAAAGCAAAAAGCTTTTATCTTCAAATACAAGAACTTTTCGTGGTTTTGTTGGTTTTCAGCATAAGAACAGATTTCCGCGAGCAAGAAGTTTTTTCTTTAATAGCGTAAGATTTTATCTTAATATACAAGAACTTTTCGTGGTTCTTGTCAATTTTTGTTGGTTTTCATCTCATGAACTTATTTCAGTCAGCTAGATCTTTCTTCTTCAAAGCAAAAAGATTTTATCTTCAAATACAAGAACTTTTCGTGGTTTTGATGGTTTTCAGCAAATGAACATATTTCAGCGAGCTGGGAGTTTTTTCTTTAACAGCGTAAGATTTTATCTTAAAATACAAGAACTTTTCGTGGTTCTTGTCAATTTTTGTTGGTTTTCATCTGATGAACTTATTTCAGTCAGCTGGATCTTTCTTCTTCAAAGCAAAAAGATTTTATCTTCAAATACAAGAACTTTTCGTGGTTTTGATGGTTTTCAGCAAATGAACAGATTTCAGCGAGCAAGAAGTTTTTTCTTTAATAGCGTAAGATTTTATCTTAAAATACAAGAAGTTTTCGTGGTTCTAGTCAATTTTTTTTGGTTTTCATCTGATGAACTTATTTCAGTCAGCTCGATCTTTCTTCTTCAAAGCAAAAAGATTTTATCTTCAAATACAAGAACTTTTCGTGGTTTTGATGGTTTTCAGCAAATGAACGTATTTCAGCGAGCAAGAAGTTTTTTCCTTAATAGAGCAAGATTTTATCTTAAAATACAAGAACGTTTCGTGGTTCTTGTCAATTTTTTTGGTTTTCATCTAATGAACTTATTTCAGTCAGCTGGATCTTTCTTCTTCAAAGCAAAAAGATTTTATCTTCAAATACAAGAACTTTTCGTGGTTTTGTTGGTTTTCAGCAAATGAACAGATTTCAGCGAGCAAGAAGTTTTTTCTTTAATAGCGTAAGATTTTATCTTAAAATACAAGAACTTTTCGTGGTTCTTGTCAATTTTTGTTGGTTTTCATCCAATGAACTTATTTCAGTCAGCTAGATCTTTCTTCTTCAAAGCAAAAAGATTCTATCTTCAAATACAAGAACTTTTCGTGGTTTTGTTGGTTTTCAGCAATTGAACATATTTCAGCGAGCTGGAAGTTTTTTCCTTAATAGAGTAAGATTTTATCTTAAAATACAAGAACGTTTCGTGGTTCTTGTCAATTTTTGTTGGTTTTCATCTAATGAACTTATTTCAGTCAGCTGGATCTTTCTTCTTCAAAGCAAAAAGCTTTTATCTTCAAATACAAGAACTTTTCGTGGTTTTGTTGGTTTTCAGCATAAGAACAGATTTCCGCGAGCAAGAAGTTTTTTCTTTAATAGCGTAAGATTTTATCTTAATATACAAGAACTTTTCGTGGTTCTTGTCAATTTTTGTTGGTTTTCATCTCATGAACTTATTTCAGTCAGCTAGATCTTTCTTCTTCAAAGCAAAAAGATTTTATCTTCAAATACAAGAACTTTTCGTGGTTTTGATGGTTTTCAGCAAATGAACATATTTCAGCGAGCTGGGAGTTTTTTCTTTAACAGCGTAAGATTTTATCTTAAAATACAAGAACTTTTCGTGGTTCTTGTCAATTTTTGTTGGTTTTCATCTGATGAACTTATTTCAGTCAGCTGGATCTTTCTTCTTCAAAGCAAAAAGATTTTATCTTCAAATACAAGAACTTTTCGTGGTTTTGATGGTTTTCAGCAAATGAACAGATTTCAGCGAGCAAGAAGTTTTTTCTTTAATAGCGTAAGATTTTATCTTAAAATACAAGAAGTTTTCGTGGTTCTTGTCAATTTTTTTTGGTTTTCATCTGATGAACTTATTTCAGTCAGCTCGATCTTTCTTCTTCAAAGCAAAAAGATTTTATCTTCAAATACAAGAACTTTTCGTGGTTTTGATGGTTTTCAGCAAATGAACGTATTTCAGCGAGCAAGAAGTTTTTTCCTTAATAGAGCAAGATTTTATCTTAAAATACAAGAACGTTTCGTGGTTCTTGTCAATTTTTTTGGTTTTCATCTAATGAACTTATTTCAGTCAGCTGGATCTTTCTTCTTCAAAGCAAAAAGATTTTATCTTCAAATACAAGAACTTTTCGTGGTTTTGTTGGTTTTCAGCAAATGAACAGATTTCAGCGAGCAAGAAGTTTTTTCTTTAATAGCGTAAGATTTTATCTTAAAATACAAGAACTTTTCGTGGTTCTTGTCAATTTTTGTTGGTTTTCATCCAATGAACTTATTTCAGTCAGCTAGATCTTTCTTCTTCAAAGCAAAAAGATTCTATCTTCAAATACAAGAACTTTTCGTGGTTTTGTTGGTTTTCAGCAATTGAACATATTTCAGCGAGCTGGAAGTTTTTTCCTTAATAGAGTAAGATTTTATCTTAAAATACAAGAACGTTTCGTGGTTCTTGTCAATTTTTGTTGGTTTTCATCTAATGAACTTATTTCAGTCAGCTGGATCTTTCTTCTTCAAAGCAAAAAGCTTTTATCTTCAAATACAAGAACTTTTCGTGGTTTTGTTGGTTTTCAGCATAAGAACAGATTTCCGCGAGCAAGAAGTTTTTTCTTTAATAGCGTAAGATTTTATCTTAATATACAAGAACTTTTCGTGGTTCTTGTCAATTTTTGTTGGTTTTCATCTCATGAACTTATTTCAGTCAGCTAGATCTTTCTTCTTCAAAGCAAAAAGATTTTATCTTCAAATACAAGAACTTTTCGTGGTTTTGATGGTTTTCAGCAAATGAACGTATTTCAGCGAGCAAGAAGTTTTTTCCTTAATAGAGCAAGATTTTATCTTAAAATACAAGAACGTTTCGTGGTTCTTGTCAATTTTTTTGGTTTTCATCTAATGAACTTATTTCAGTCAGCTGGATCTTTCTTCTTCAAAGCAAAAAGATTTTATCTTCAAATACAAGAACTTTTCGTGGTTTTGTTGGTTTTCAGCAAATGAACAGATTTCAGCGAGCAAGAAGTTTTTTCTTTAATAGCGTAAGATTTTATCTTAAAATACAAGAACTTTTCGTGGTTCTTGTCAATTTTTGTTGGTTTTCATCCAATGAACTTATTTCAGTCAGCTAGATCTTTCTTCTTCAAAGCAAAAAGATTCTATCTTCAAATACAAGAACTTTTCGTGGTTTTGTTGGTTTTCAGCAATTGAACATATTTCAGCTAGCTGGGAGTTTTTTCTTTAACAGCGTAAGATTTTATCTTAAAATACAAGAAGTTTTCGTGGTTCTTGTCAATTTTTGTTGGTTTTCATCGAATGAACTTATTTCAGTCAGCTAGATCTTTCTTCTTCAAAGCAAAAAGATTTTATCTTCAAATACAAGAACTTTTCGTGGTTTTGTTGGTTTTCAGCAAATGAACATATTTCAGCGAGCTGGGAGTTTTTTCTTCAAAAGCGTAAGATTTTATCTTAAAATACAAGAAGTTTTCGTGGTTCTTGTCAATTTTTGTTGGTTTTCATCGAATGAACTTATTTCAGTCAGCTCGATCTTTCTTCTTCAAAGCAAAAAGATTTTATCTTCAAATACAAGAACTTTTCGTGGTTTTGTTGGTTTTAAGCAAATGAACAGATTTCAGCGAGCAAGAAGTTTTTTCCTCAATAGAGTAAGATTTTATCTTAAAATACAAGAACGTTTCGTGGTTCTTGTCAATTTTTGTTGGTTTTCATCTAATGAACTTATTTCAGTCAGCTGGATCTTTCTTCTTCAAAGCAAAAAGATTTTATCTTCAAATACAAGAACTTTTCATGGCTTTGTTTGTGTTGAGCAAACGAACAGATTTCAGCGAGCAAGAAGTTTTTTCTTTAATAGCGTAAGATTTTATCTTAAAATACAAGAATTTTTCGTGGTTCTTGTCAATTTTTGTTGGTTTTCATCTAATGAACTTATTTCGGTCAGCTAGATCTTTCTTCTTCAAAGCAAAAAGATTCTATCTTCAAATACAAGAACTTTTCGTGGTTTTGATGGTTTTCAGCAAATGAACGTATTTCAGCGAGCAAGAAGTTTTTTCCTTAATAGAGCAAGATTTTATCTTAAAATACAAGAACGTTTCGTGGTTCTTGTCAATTTTTTTGGTTTTCATCTAATGAACTTATTTCAGTCAGCTGGATCTTTCTTCTTCAAAGCAAAAAGATTTTATCTTCAAATACAAGAACTTTTCGTGGTTTTGTTGGTTTTCAGCAAATGAACAGATTTCAGCGAGCAAGAAGTTTTTTCTTTAATAGCGTAAGATTTTATCTTAAAATACAAGAACTTTTCGTGGTTCTTGTCAATTTTTGTTGGTTTTCATCCAATGAACTTATTTCAGTCAGCTAGATCTTTCTTCTTCAAAGCAAAAAGATTCTATCTTCAAATACAAGAACTTTTCGTGGTTTTGTTGGTTTTCAGCAATTGAACATATTTCAGCGAGCTGGAAGTTTTTTCCTTAATAGAGTAAGATTTTATCTTAAAATACAAGAACGTTTCGTGGTTCTTGTCAATTTTTGTTGGTTTTCATCTAATGAACTTATTTCAGTCAGCTGGATCTTTCTTCTTCAAAGCAAAAAGCTTTTATCTTCAAATACAAGAACTTTTCGTGGTTTTGTTGGTTTTCAGCATAAGAACAGATTTCCGCGAGCAAGAAGTTTTTTCTTTAATAGCGTAAGATTTTATCTTAATATACAAGAACTTTTCGTGGTTCTTGTCAATTTTTGTTGGTTTTCATCTCATGAACTTATTTCAGTCAGCTAGATCTTTCTTCTTCAAAGCAAAAAGATTTTATCTTCAAATACAAGAACTTTTCGTGGTTTTGATGGTTTTCAGCAAATGAACATATTTCAGCGAGCTGGGAGTTTTTTCTTTAACAGCGTAAGATTTTATCTTAAAATACAAGAACTTTTCGTGGTTCTTGTCAATTTTTGTTGGTTTTCATCTGATGAACTTATTTCAGTCAGCTGGATCTTTCTTCTTCAAAGCAAAAAGATTTTATCTTCAAATACAAGAACTTTTCGTGGTTTTGATGGTTTTCAGCAAATGAACAGATTTCAGCGAGCAAGAAGTTTTTTCTTTAATAGCGTAAGATTTTATCTTAAAATACAAGAAGTTTTCGTGGTTCTTGTCAATTTTTTTTGGTTTTCATCTGATGAACTTATTTCAGTCAGCTCGATCTTTCTTCTTCAAAGCAAAAAGATTTTATCTTCAAATACAAGAACTTTTCGTGGTTTTGATGGTTTTCAGCAAATGAACGTATTTCAGCGAGCAAGAAGTTTTTTCCTTAATAGAGCAAGATTTTATCTTAAAATACAAGAACGTTTCGTGGTTCTTGTCAATTTTTTTGGTTTTCATCTAATGAACTTATTTCAGTCAGCTGGATCTTTCTTCTTCAAAGCAAAAAGATTTTATCTTCAAATACAAGAACTTTTCGTGGTTTTGTTGGTTTTCAGCAAATGAACAGATTTCAGCGAGCAAGAAGTTTTTTCTTTAATAGCGTAAGATTTTATCTTAAAATACAAGAACTTTTCGTGGTTCTTGTCAATTTTTGTTGGTTTTCATCCAATGAACTTATTTCAGTCAGCTAGATCTTTCTTCTTCAAAGCAAAAAGATTCTATCTTCAAATACAAGAACTTTTCGTGGTTTTGTTGGTTTTCAGCAATTGAACATATTTCAGCTAGCTGGGAGTTTTTTCTTTAACAGCGTAAGATTTTATCTTAAAATACAAGAAGTTTTCGTGGTTCTTGTCAATTTTTGTTGGTTTTCATCGAATGAACTTATTTCAGTCAGCTAGATCTTTCTTCTTCAAAGCAAAAAGATTTTATCTTCAAATACAAGAACTTTTCGTGGTTTTGTTGGTTTTCAGCAAATGAACATATTTCAGCGAGCTGGGAGTTTTTTCTTCAAAAGCGTAAGATTTTATCTTAAAATACAAGAAGTTTTCGTGGTTCTTGTCAATTTTTGTTGGTTTTCATCGAATGAACTTATTTCAGTCAGCTCGATCTTTCTTCTTCAAAGCAAAAAGATTTTATCTTCAAATACAAGAACTTTTCGTGGTTTTGTTGGTTTTAAGCAAATGAACAGATTTCAGCGAGCAAGAAGTTTTTTCCTCAATAGAGTAAGATTTTATCTTAAAATACAAGAACGTTTCGTGGTTCTTGTCAATTTTTGTTGGTTTTCATCTAATGAACTTATTTCATTCAGCTGGATCTTTCTTCTTCAAAGCAAAAAGATTTTATCTTCAAATACAAGAACTTTTCATGGCTTTGTTTGTGTTGAGCAAACGAACAGATTTCAGCGAGCAAGAAGTTTTTTCTTTAATAGCGTAAGATTTTATCTTAAAATACAAGAATTTTTCGTGGTTCTTGTCAATTTTTGTTGGTTTTCATCTAATGAACTTATTTCGGTCAGCTAGATCTTTCTTCTTCAAAGCAAAAAGATTCTATCTTCAAATACAAGAACTTTTCGTGGTTTTGTTGGTTTTCAGCAAATGAACATATTTCAGCGAGCTGGGAGTTTTTTCTTTAACAGCGTAAGATTTTATCTTAAAATACAAGAAGTTTTCGTGGTTCTTGTCAATTTTTGTTGGTTTTCATCGAATGAACTTATTTCAGTCAGCTAGATCTTTCTTCTTCAAAGCAAAAAGATTTTATCTTCAAATACAAGAACTTTTCGTAGTTTTGTTGGTTTTCAGCAAATGAACAGATTTCAGCGAGCAAGAAGTTTTTTCTTTAATAGCGTAAGATTTTATCTTAAAATACAAGAACTTTTCGTGGTTCTTGTCAATTTTTGTTGGTTTTCATCTAATGAACTTATTTCAGTCAGCAAATCTTTCTTCTTCAAAGCAAAAAGATTTTATCTTCAAATACAAGAACTTTTCGTGGTTTTGTTGGTTTTCAGCAAATGAACATATTTCAGCGAGCTGGAAGTTTTTTCCTTAATAGAGTAAGATTTTATCTTAAAATACAAGAACTTTTCGTGGTTCTTGTCAATTTTTGTTGGTTTTCATCTGATGAACTTATTTCAGTCAGCTGAATCTCTCTTCTTCAAAGCAAAAAGATTTTATCTTCAAATACAAGAACTTTTCGTGGTTTTGTTGGTTTTCAGCAAATGAACAGATTTCAGCGAGCAGTTTTTTCTTTAATAGCGTAAGATTTTATCTTAAAATACAAGAACTTTTCGTGGTTCTTGTCAATTTTTGTTGGTTTTCATCGAATGAACTTATTTCAGTCAGCTGGATCTTTCTTCTTCAAAGCAAAAAGATTTTCTCTTCAAATACAAGAACTTTTCGTGGCTTTGATGGTTTTCAGCAAATGAACAGATTTCAGCGAGCAAGAAGTTTTTTCTTTAATAGCGTAAGATTTTATCTTAAAATACAAGAAGTTTTCGTGGTTCTTGTCAATTTTTTTTGGTTTTCATCTAATGAACTTATTTCAGTCAGCTCGATCTTTCTTCTTCAAAGCAAAAAGATTTTATCTTCAAATGCAAGAACTTTTCGTGGTTTTGATGGTTTTCAGCAAATGAACATATTTCAGCGAGCTGGAATTTTTTTCCTTAATAGCGTAAGATTTTATCTTAAAATACAACAACTTTTCGTGGTTCTTGTCAATTTTGGTTGGTTTTCATCTAATGAACTTATTTCAGTCAGCTAGATCTTTCTTCTTCAAAGCAAAAAGATTTTATCTTCAAATACAAGAACTTTTCGTGGTTTTGTTGGTTTTCAGCAAATGAACAGATTTCAGCAAGCTGGGAGTTTTTTCTTTAATAGCGTAAGATTTTATCTTAAAATACAAGAACTTTTCGTGGTTCTTGTCAATTTTTGTTGGTTTTCATTGAATTAACTTATTTCAGTCAGCTAGATCTTTCTTCTTCAAAGCAAAAAGATTTTATCTTCAAATACAAGAACTTTTCGTGGTTTTGTTGGTTTTCAGCAAATGAACATATTTCAGCGAGCAAGAAGTTTTTTCTTTAATAGCGTAAGATTTTATCTTAAAATACAAGAAGTTTTCGTGGTTCTTGTCAATTTTTTTTGGTTTTCATCTAATGAACTTATTTCAGTCAGCTCGATCTTTCTTCTTCAAAGCAAAAAGATTTTATCTTCAAATGCAAGAACTTTTCGTGGTTTTGATGGTTTTCAGCAAATGAACATATTTCAGCGAGCTGGAATTTTTTTCCTCAATAGCGTAAGATTTTATCTTAAAATACAACAACTTTTCGTGGTTCTTGTCAATTTTGGTTGGTTTTCATCTAATGAACTTATTTCAGTCAGCTAGATCTTTCTTCTTCAAAGCAAAATGATTTTATCTTCAAATACAAGAACTTTTCGTGGTTTTGTTGGTTTTCAGCAAACGAACAGATTTCAGCGAGCAAGAAGTTTTTTCTTTAATAGCGTAAGATTTTATCTTAAAATACAAGAACTTTTCGTGGTTCTTGTCAATTTTTGTTGGTTTTCATCTAATGAACTTATTTCAGTCAGCTAGATCTTTCTTCTTCAAAGCAAAAAGATTCTATCTTCAAATACAAGAACTTTTCGTGGTTTTGTTGGTTTTCAGCAAATGAACATATTTCAGCTAGCTGGGAGTTTTTTCTTTAACAGCGTAAGATTTTATCTTAAAATACAAGAAGTTTTCGTGGTTCTTGTCAATTTTTGTTGGTTTTCATCGAATGAACTTATTTCAGTCAGCTAGATCTTTCTTCTTCAAAGCAAAAAGATTTTATCTTCAAATACAAGAACTTTTCGTGGTTTTGTTGGTTTTCAGCAAATGAACAGATTTCAGCGAGCTTCGGAGTTTTTTCTTTAAAAGCGTAAGATTTTATCTTAAAATACAAGAAGTTTTCGTGGTTCTTGTCAATTTTTGTTGGTTTTCATCGAATGAACTTATTTCAGTCAGCTCGATCTTTCTTCTTCAAAGCAAAAAGATTTTATCTTCAAATACAAGAACTTTTCGTGGTTTTGTTGGTTTTAAGCAAATGAACAGATTTCAGCGAGCAAGAAGTTTTTTCCTGAATAGAGTAAGATTTTATCTTAAAATACAAGAACGTTTCGTGGTTCTTGTCAATTTTTGTTGGTTTTCATCTCATGAACTTATTTCAGTCAGCTGGATCTTTCTTCTTCAAAGCAAAAAGATTTTATCTTCAAATACAAGAACTTTTCATGGCTTTGTTTGTGTTCAGCAAACGAACAGATTTCAGCGAGCAAGAAGTTTTTTCTTTAATAGCGTAAGATTTTATCTTAAAATACAAGAATTTTTCGTGGTTCTTGTCAATTTTTGTTGGTTTTCATCTAATGAACTTATTTCAGTCAGCTAGATCTTTCTTCTTCAAAGCAAAAAGATTCTATCTTCAAATACAAGAACTTTTCGTGGTTTTGTTGGTTTTCAGCAAATGAACATATTTCAGCGAGCTGGGAGTTTTTTCTTTAACAGCGTAAGATTTTATCTTAAAATACAAGAAGTTTTCGTGGTTCTTGTCAATTTTTGTTGGTTTTCATCGAATGAACTTATTTCAGTCAGCTAGATCTTTCTTCTTCAAAGCAAAAAGATTTTATCTTCAAATACAAGAACTTTTCGTGGTTTTGTTGGTTTTCAGCAAATGAACAGATTTCAGCGAGCAAGAAGTTTTTTCTTTAATAGCGTAAGATTTTATCTTAAAATACAAGAAGTTTTCGTGGTTCTTGTCAATTTTTGTTGGTTTTCATCTAATGAACTTATTTCAGTCAGCTAGATCTTTCTTCTTCAAAGCAAAAAGATTTTATCTTCAAATACAAGAACTTTTCGTGGTTTTGTTGGTTTTCAGCAAATGAACATATTTCAGCGAGCTGGGAGTTTTTTCTTCAAAAGCGTAAGATTTTATCTTAAAATACAAGAAGTTTTCGTGGTTCTTGTCAATTTTTGTTGGTTTTCATCGAATGAACTTATTTCAGTCAGCTCGATCTTTCTTCTTCAAAGCAAAAAGATTTTATCTTCAAATACAAGAACTTTTCGTGGTTTTGTTGGTTTTAAGCAAATGAACAGATTTCAGCGAGCAAGAAGTTTTTTCCTCAATAGAGTAAGATTTTATCTTAAAATACAAGAACGTTTCGTGGTTCTTGTCAATTTTTGTTGGTTTTCATCTAATGAACTTATTTCAGTCAGCTGGATCTTTCTTCTTCAAAGCAAAAAGATTTTATCTTCAAATACAAGAACTTTTCATGGCTTTGTTTGTGTTCAGCAAACGAACAGATTTCAGCGAGCAAGAAGTTTTTTCTTTAATAGCGTAAGATTTTATCTTAAAATACAAGAATTTTTCGTGGTTCTTGTCAATTTTTGTTGGTTTTCATCTAATGAACTTATTTCGGTCAGCTAGATCTTTCTTCTTCAAAGCAAAAAGATTCTATCTTCAAATACAAGAACTTTTCGTGGTTTTGTTGGTTTTCAGCAAATGAACATATTTCAGCGAGCTGGGAGTTTTTTCTTTAACAGCGTAAGATTTTATCTTAAAATACAAGAAGTTTTCGTGGTTCTTGTCAATTTTTGTTGGTTTTCATCGAATGAACTTATTTCAGTCAGCTAGATCTTTCTTCTTCAAAGCAAAAAGATTTTATCTTCAAATACAAGAACTTTTCGTGGTTTTGTTGGTTTTCAGCAAATGAACAGATTTCAGCGAGCAAGAAGTTTTTTCTTTAATAGCGTAAGATTTTATCTTAAAATACAAGAACTTTTCGTGGTTCTTGTCAATTTTTGTTGGTTTTCATCTAATGAACTTATTTCAGTCAGCTAGATCTTTCTTCTTCAAAGCAAAAAGATTTTATCTTCAAATACAAGAACTTTTCGTGGTTTTGTTGGTTTTCAGCAAATGAACATATTTCAGCGAGCTGGAAGTTTTTTCCTTAATAGAGTAAGATTTTATCTTAAAATACAAGAACTTTTCGTGGTTCTTGTCAATTTTTGTTGGTTTTCATCTGATGAACTTATTTCAGTCAGCTGAATCTCTCTTCTTCAAAGCAAAAAGATTTTATCTTCAAATACAAGAACTTTTCGTGGTTTTGTTGGTTTTCAGCAAATGAACAGATTTCAGCGAGCAGTTTTTTCTTTAATAGCGTAAGATTTTATCTTAAAATACAAGAACTTTTCGTGGTTCTTGTCAATTTTTGTTGGTTTTCATCGAATGAACTTATTTCAGTCAGCTGGATCTTTCTTCTTCAAAGCAAAAAGATTTTCTCTTCAAATACAAGAACTTTTCGTGGCTTTGATGGTTTTCAGCAAATGAACAGATTTCAGCGAGCAAGAAGTTTTTTCTTTAATAGCGTAAGATTTTATCTTAAAATACAAGAAGTTTTCGTGGTTCTTGTCAATTTTTTTTGGTTTTCATCTAATGAACTTATTTCAGTCAGCTCGATCTTTCTTCTTCAAAGCAAAAAGATTTTATCTTCAAATGCAAGAACTTTTCGTGGTTTTGATGGTTTTCAGCAAATGAACATATTTCAGCGAGCTGGAATTTTTTTCCTTAATAGCGTAAGATTTTATCTTAAAATACAACAACTTTTCGTGGTTCTTGTCAATTTTGGTTGGTTTTCATCTAATGAACTTATTTCAGTCAGCTAGATCTTTCTTCTTCAAAGCAAAAAGATTTTATCTTCAAATACAAGAACTTTTCGTGGTTTTGTTGGTTTTCAGCAAATGAACAGATTTCAGCAAGCTGGGAGTTTTTTCTTTAATAGCGTAAGATTTTATCTTAAAATACAAGAACTTTTCGTGGTTCTTGTCAATTTTTGTTGGTTTTCATTGAATTAACTTATTTCAGTCAGCTAGATCTTTCTTCTTCAAAGCAAAAAGATTTTATCTTCAAATATAAGAACTTTTCGTGGTTTTGTTGGTTTTCAGCAAATGAACATATTTCAGCGAGCAAGAAGTTTTTTCTTTAATAGCGTAAGATTTTATCTTAAAATACAAGAAGTTTTCGTGGTTCTTGTCAATTTTTTTTGGTTTTCATCTAATGAACTTATTTCAGTCAGCTCGATCTTTCTTCTTCAAAGCAAAAAGATTTTATCTTCAAATGCAAGAACTTTTCGTGGTTTTGATGGTTTTCAGCAAATGAACATATTTCAGCGAGCTGGAATTTTTTTCCTCAATAGCGTAAGATTTTATCTTAAAATACAACAACTCTTCGTGGTTCTTGTCAATTTTGGTTGGTTTTCATCTAATGAACTTATTTCAGTCAGCTAGATCTTTCTTCTTCAAAGCAAAATGATTTTATCTTCAAATACAAGAACTTTTCGTGGTTTTGTTGGTTTTCAGCAAACGAACAGATTTCAGCGAGCAAGAAGTTTTTTCTTTAATAGCGTAAGATTTTATCTTAAAATACAAGAACTTTTCGTGGTTCTTGTCAATTTTTGTTGGTTTTCATCTAATGAACTTATTTCAGTCAGCTAGATCTTTCTTCTTCAAAGCAAAAAGATTCTATCTTCAAATACAAGAACTTTTCGTGGTTTTGTTGGTTTTCAGCAAATGAACATATTTCAGCTAGCTGGGAGTTTTTTCTTTAACAGCGTAAGATTTTATCTTAAAATACAAGAAGTTTTCGTGGTTCTTGTCAATTTTTGTTGGTTTTCATCGAATGAACTTATTTCAGTCAGCTAGATCTTTCTTCTTCAAAGCAAAAAGATTTTATCTTCAAATACAAGAACTTTTCGTGGTTTTGTTGGTTTTCAGCAAATGAACAGATTTCAGCGAGCTGGGAGTTTTTTCTTTAAAAGCGTAAGATTTTATCTTAAAATACAAGAAGTTTTCGTGGTTCTTGTCAATTTTTGTTGGTTTTCATCGAATGAACTTATTTCAGTCAGCTCGATCTTTCTTCTTCAAAGCAAAAAGATTTTATCTTCAAATACAAGAACTTTTCGTGGTTTTGTTGGTTTTAAGCAAATGAACAGATTTCAGCGAGCAAGAAGTTTTTTCCTGAACAGAGTAAGATTTTATCTTAAAATACAAGAACGTTTCGTGGTTCTTGTCAATTTTTGTTGGTTTTCATCTCATGAACTTATTTCAGTCAGCTGGATCTTTCTTCTTCAAAGCAAAAAGATTTTATCTTCAAATACAAGAACTTTTCATGGCTTTGTTTGTGTTCAGCAAACGAACAGATTTCAGCGAGCAAGAAGTTTTTTCTTTAATAGCGTAAGATTTTATCTTAAAATACAAGAATTTTTCGTGGTTCTTGTCAATTTTTGTTGGTTTTCATCTAATGAACTTATTTCAGTCAGCTAGATCTTTCTTCTTCAAAGCAAAAAGATTCTATCTTCAAATACAAGAACTTTTCGTGGTTTTGTTGGTTTTCAGCAAATGAACATATTTCAGCGAGCTGGGAGTTTTTTCTTTAACAGCGTAAGATTTTATCTTAAAATACAAGAAGTTTTCGTGGTTCTTGTCAATTTTTGTTGGTTTTCATCGAATGAACTTATTTCAGTCAGCTAGATCTTTCTTCTTCAAAGCAAAAAGATTTTATCTTCAAATACAAGAACTTTTCGTGGTTTTGTTGGTTTTCAGCAAATGAACAGATTTCAGCGAGCAAGAAGTTTTTTCTTTAATAGCGTAAGATTTTATCTTAAAATACAAGAACTTTTCGTGGTTCTTGTCAATTTTTGTTGGTTTTCATCTAATGAACTTATTTCAGTCAGCTAGATCTTTCTTCTTCAAAGCAAAAAGATTTTATCTTCAAATACAAGAACTTTTCGTGGTTTTGTTGGTTTTAAGCAAATGAATATATTTCAGCGAGCTGGAAGTTTTTTCCTTAATAGAGTAAGATTTTATCTTAAAATACAAGAACTTTTCGTGGTTCTTGTCAATTTTTGTTGGTTTTCATCTGATGAACTTATTTCAGTCAGCTGAATCTCTCTTCTTCAAAGCAAAAAGATTTTATCTTCAAATACAAGAACTTTTCGTGGTTTTGTTGGTTTTCAGCAAATGAACAGATTTCAGCGAGCAAGAAGTTTTTTCTTTAATAGCGTAAGATTTTATCTTAAAATACAAGAACTTTTCGTGGTTCTTGTCAATTTTTGTTGGTTTTCATCGAATGAACTTATTTCAGTCAGCTGGATCTTTCTTCTTCAAAGCAAAAAGATTTTATCTTCAAATACAAGAACTTTTCATGGTTTTGATGGTTTTCAGCAAATGAACAGATTTCAGCGAGCAAGAAGTTTTTTCTTTAATAGCGTAAGATTTTATCTTAAAATACAAGAAGTTTTCGTGGTTCTTGTCAATTTTTTTTGGTTTTCATCTAATGAACTTATTTCAGTCAGCTCGATCTTTCTTCTTCAAAGCAAAAAGATTTTATCTTCAAATGCAAGAACTTTTCGTGGTTTTGATGGTTTTCAGCAAATGAACATATTTCAGCGAGCTGGAATTTTTTTCCTTAATAGCGTAAGATTTTACCTTAAAATACAACAACTTTTCGTGGTTCTTGTCAATTTTGGTTGGTTTTCATCTAATGAACTTATTTCAGTCAGCTAGATCTTTCTTCTTCAAAGCAAAAAGATTTTATCTTCAAATACAAGAACTTTTCGTGGTTTTGTTGGTTTTCAGCAAATGAACAGATTTCAGCAAGCTGGGAGTTTTTTCTTTAATAGCGTAAGATTTTATCTTAAAATACAAGAACTTTTCGTGGTTCTTGTCAATTTTTGTTGGTTTTCATTGAATGAACTTATTTCAGTCAGCTAGATCTTTCTTCTTCAAAGCAAAAAGATTTTATCTTCAAATACAAGAACTTTTCGTGGTTTTGTTGGTTTTCAGCAAATGAACATATTTCAGCGAGCAAGAAGTTTTTTCTTTAATAGCGTAAGATTTTATCTTAAAATACAAGAAGTTTTCGTGGTTCTTGTCAATTTTTTTTGGTTTTCATCTAATGAACTTATTTCAGTCAGCTCGATCTTTCTTCTTCAAAGCAAAAAGATTTTATCTTCAAATGCAAGAACTTTTCGTGGTTTTGATGGTTTTCAGCAAATGAACATATTTCAGCGAGCTGGAATTTTTTTCCTCAATAGCGTAAGATTTTATCTTAAAATACAACAACCTTTCGTGGTTCTTGTCAATTTTGGTTGGTTTTCATCTAATGAACTTATTTCAGTCAGCTAGATCTTTCTTCTTCAAAGCAAAATGATTTTATCTTCAAGTACAAGAACTTTTCGTGGTTTTGTTGGTTTTCAGCAAACGAACAGATTTCAGCGAGCAAGAAGTTTTTTCTTTAATAGCGTAAGATTTTATCTTAAAATACAAGAACTTTTCGTGGTTCTTGTCAATTTTTGTTGGTTTTCATCTAATGAACTTATTTCAGTCAGCTAGATCTTTCTTCTTCAAAGCAAAAAGATTCTATCTTCAAATACAAGAACTTTTCGTGGTTTTGTTGGTTTTCAGCAAATGAACATATTTCAGCTAGCTGGGAGTTTTTTCTTTAACAGCGTAAGATTTTGTCTTAAAATACAAGAAGTTTTCGTGGTTCTTGTCAATTTTTGTTGGTTTTCATCGAATGAACTTATTTCAGTCAGCTAGATCTTTCTTCTTCAAAGCAAAAAGATTTTATCTTCAAATACAAGAACTTTTCGTGGTTTTGTTGGTTTTCAGCAAATGAACATATTTCAGCGAGCTGGGAGTTTTTTCTTTAAAAGCGTAAGATTTTATCTTAAAATACAAGAAGTTTTCGTGGTTCTCGTCAATTTTTGTTGGTTTTCATCGAATGAACTTATTTCAGTCAGCTCGATCTTTCTTCTTCAAAGCAAAAAGATTTTATCTTCAAATACAAGAACTTTTCGTGGTTTTGTTGGTTTTAAGCAAATGAACAGACTTCAGCGAGCAAGAAGTTTTTTCCTGAATAGAGTAAGATTTTATCTTAAAATACAAGAACGTTTCGTGGTTCTTGTCAATTTTTGTTGGTTTTCATCTCATGAACTTATTTCAGTCAGCTGGATCTTTCTTCTTCAAAGCAAAAAGATTTTATCTTCAAATACAAGAACTTTTCATGGCTTTGTTTGTGTTCAGCAATCGAACAGATTTCAGCGAGCAAGAAGTTTTTTCTTTAATAGCGTAAGATTTTATCTTAAAATACAAGAATTTTTCGTGGTTCTTGTCAATTTTTGTTGGTTTTCATCTAATGAACTTATTTCAGTCAGCTGGATCTTTCTTCTTCAAAGCAAAAAGATTCTATCTTCAATTACAAGAACTTTTCGTGGTTTTGTTGGTTTTCAGCAAATGAACATATTTCAGCGAGCTGGGAGTTTTTTCTTTAACAGCGTAAGATTTTATCTTAAAATACAAGAAGTTTTCGTGGTTCTTGTCAATTTTTGTTGGTTTTCATCGAATGAACTTATTTCAGTCAGCTAGATCTTTCTTCTTCAAAGCAAAAAGATTTTATCTTCAAATACAAGAACTTTTCGTGGTTTTGTTGGTTTTCAGCAAATGAACAGATTTCAGCGAGCAAGAAGTTTTTTCTTTAATAGCGTAAGATTTTATCTTAAAATACAAGAACTTTTCGTGGTTCTTGTCAATTTTTGTTGGTTTTCATCTAATGAACTTATTTCAGTCAGCTAGATCTTTCTTCTTCAAAGCAAAAAGATTTTATCTTCAAATACAAGAACTTTTCGTGGTTTTGTTGGTTTTCAGCAAATGAACATATTTCAGCGAGCTGGGAGTTTTTTCTTTAAAAGCGTAAGATTTTATCTTAAAATACAAGAAGTTTTCGTGGTTCTTGTCAATTTTTGTTGGTTTTCATCGAATGAACTTATTTCAGTCAGCTAGATCTTTCTTCTTCAAAGCAAAAAGATATTATCTTCAAATACAAGAACTTTTCGTGGTTTTGTTGGTTTTCAGCAAATGAATATATTTCAGCGAGCTGGAAGTTTTTTCCTTAATAGAGTAAGATTTTATCTTAAAATACAAGAACTTTTCGTGGTTCTTGTCAATTTTTGTTGGTTTTCATCTGATGAACTTATTTCAGTCAGCTGAATCTCTCTTCTTCAAAGCAAAAAGATTTTATCTTCAAATACAAGAACTTTTCGTGGTTTTGTTGGTTTTCAGCAAATGAACAGATTTCAGCGAGCAAGAAGTTTTTTCTTTAATAGCGTAAGATTTTATCTTAAAATACAAGAACTTTTCGTGGTTCTTGTCAATTTTTGTTGGTTTTCATCGAATGAACTTATTTCAGTCAGCTGGATCTTTCTTCTTCAAAGCAAAAAGATTTTATCTTCAAATACAAGAACTTTTCGTGGTTTTGATGGTTTTCAGCAAATGAACAGATTTCAGCGAGCAAGAAGTTTTTTCTTTAATAGCGTAAGATTTTATCTTAAAATACAAGAAGTTTTCGTGGTTCTTGTCAATTTTTTTTGGTTTTCATCTAATGAACTTATTTCAGTCAGCTCGATCTTTCTTCTTCAAAGCAAAAAGATTTTATCTTCAAATGCAAGAACTTTTCGTGGTTTTGATGGTTTTCAGCAAATGAACATATTTCAGCGAGCTGGAATTTTTTTCCTTAATAGCGTAAGATTTTATCTTAAAATACAACAACTTTTCGTGGTTCTTGTCAATTTTGGTTGGTTTTCATCTCATGAACTTATTTCAGTCAGCTAGATCTTTCTTCTTCAAAGCAAAAAGATTTTATCTTCAAATACAAGAACTTTTCGTGGTTTTGTTGGTTTTCAGCAAATGAACATATTTCAGCTAGCTGGGAGTTTTTTCTTTAACAGCGTAAGATTTTATCTTAAAATACAAGAAGTTTTCGTGGTTCTTGTCAATTTTTGTTGGTTTTCATCGAATGAACTTATTTCAGTCAGCTAGATCTTTCTTCTTCAAAGCAAAAAGATTTTATCTTCAAATACAAGAACTTTTCGTGGTTTTGTTGGTTTTCAGCAAATGAACATATTTCAGCGAGCTGGGAGTTTTTTCTTTAAAAGCGTAAGATTTTATCTTAAAATACAAGAAGTTTTCGTGGTTCTTGTCAATTTTTGTTGGTTTTCATCGAATGAACTTATTTCAGTCAGCTCGATCTTTCTTCTTCAAAGCAAAAAGATTTTATCTTCAAATACAAGAACTTTTCGTGGTTTTGTTGGTTTTAAGCAAATGAACAGATTTCAGCGAGCAAGAAGTTTTTTCCTGAATAGAGTAAGATTTTATCTTAAAATACAAGAACGTTTCGTGGTTCTTGTCAATTTTTGTTGGTTTTCATCTCATGAACTTATTTCAGTCAGCTGGATCTTTCTTCTTCAAAGCAAAAAGATTTTATCTTCAAATACAAGAACTTTTCATGGCTTTGTTTGTGTTCAGCAAACGAACAGATTTCAGCGAGCAAGAAGTTTTTTCTTTAATAGCGTAAGATTTTATCTTAAAATACAAGAATTTTTCGTGGTTCTTGTCAATTTTTGTTGGTTTTCATCTAATGAACTTATTTCAGTCAGCTGGATCTTTCTTCTTCAAAGCAAAAAGATTCTATCTTCAATTACAAGAACTTTTCGTGGTTTTGTTGGTTTTCAGCAAATGAACATATTTCAGCGAGCTGGGAGTTTTTTCTTTAACAGCGTAAGATTTTATCTTAAAATACAAGAAGTTTTCGTGGTTCTTGTCAATTTTTGTTGGTTTTCATCGAATGAACTTATTTCAGTCAGCTAGATCTTTCTTCTTCAAAGCAAAAAGATTTTATCTTCAAATACAAGAACTTTTCGTGGTTTTGTTGGTTTTCAGCAAATGAACAGATTTCAGCGAGCAAGAAGTTTTTTCTTTAATAGCGTAAGATTTTATCTTAAAATACAAGAACTTTTCGTGGTTCTTGTCAATTTTTGTTGGTTTTCATCTAATGAACTTATTTCAGTCAGCTAGATCTTTCTTCTTCAAAGCAAAAAGATTTTATCTTCAAATACAAGAACTTTTCGTGGTTTTGTTGGTTTTCAGCAAATGAACATATTTCAGCGAGCTGGGAGTTTTTTCTTTAAAAGCGTAAGATTTTATCTTAAAATACAAGAAGTTTTCGTGGTTCTTGTCAATTTTTGTTGGTTTTCATCGAATGAACTTATTTCAGTCAGCTAGATCTTTCTTCTTCAAAGCAAAAAGATATTATCTTCAAATACAAGAACTTTTCGTGGTTTTGTTGGTTTTCAGCAAATGAACAGATTTCAGCGAGCAAGAAGTTTTTTCTTTAATAGCGTAAGATTTTATCTTAAAATACAAGAACTTTTCGTGGTTCTTGTCAATTTTTGTTGGTTTTCATCGAATGAACTTATTTCAGTCAGCTGGATCTTTCTTCTTCAAAGCAAAAAGATTTTATCTTCAAATACAAGAACTTTTCGTGGTTTTGATGGTTTTCAGCAAATGAACAGATTTCAGCGAGCAAGAAGTTTTTTCTTTAATAGCGTAAGATTTTATCTTAAAATACAAGAAGTTTTCGTGGTTCTTGTCAATTTTTTTTGGTTTTCATCTAATGAACTTATTTCAGTCAGCTCGATCTTTCTTCTTCAAAGCAAAAAGATTTTATCTTCAAATGCAAGAACTTTTCGTGGTTTTGATGGTTTTCAGCAAATGAACATATTTCAGCGAGCTGGAATTTTTTTCCTTAATAGCGTAAGATTTTATCTTAAAATACAACAACTTTTCGTGGTTCTTGTCAATTTTGGTTGGTTTTCATCTAATGAACTTATTTCAGTCAGCTAGATCTTTCTTCTTCAAAGCAAAAAGATTTTATCTTTAAATACAAGAACTTTTCGTGGTTTTGTTGGTTTTCAGCAAATGAACAGATTTCAGCAAGCTGGGAGTTTTTTCTTCAATAGCGTAAGATTTTATCTTAAAATACAAGAACTTTTCGTGGTTCTTGTCAATTTTTGTTGGTTTTCATTGAATGAACTTATTTCAGTCAGCTAGATCTTTCTTCTTCAAAGCAAAAAGATTTTATCTTCAAATACAAGAACTTTTCGTGGTTTTGTTGGTTTTCAGCAAATGAACATATTTCAGCGAGCAAGAAGTTTTTTCTTTAATAGCGTAAGATTTTATCTTAAAATACAAGAAGTTTTCGTGGTTCTTGTCAATTTTTTTTGGTTTTCATCTAATGAACTTATTTCAGTCAGCTCGATCTTTCTTCTTCAAAGCAAAAAGATTTTATCTTCAAATGCAAGAACTTTTCGTGGTTTTGATGGTTTTCAGCAAATGAACAGATTTCAGCGAGCAAGAAGTTTTTTCTTTAATAGCGTAAGATTTTATCTTAAAATACAAGAAGTTTTCGTGGTTCTTGTCAATTTTTTTTGGTTTTCATCTAATGAACTTATTTCAGTCAGCTCGATCTTTCTTCTTCAAAGCAAAAAGATTTTGTCTTCAAATGCAAGAACTTTTCGTGGTTTTGATGGTTTTCAGCAAATGAACATATTTCAGCGAGCTGGAATTTTTTTCCTTAATAGCGTAAGATTTTATCTTAAAATACAACAACTTTTCGTGGTTCTTGTCAATTTTGGTTGGTTTTCATCTAATGAACTTATTAGGTCAGCTAGATCTTTCTTCTTCAAAGCAAAAAGATTTTATCTTCAAATACAAGAACTTTTCGTGGTTTTGTTGGTTTTCAGCAAATGAACATATTTCAGCAAGCTGGGAGTTTTTTCGTTAATAGCGTAAGATTTTAGCTTAAAATACAAGAACTTTTCGTGGTTCTTGTCAATTTTTGTTGGTTTTCATCGAATGAACTTATTTCAGTCAGCTAGATCTTTCTTCTTCAAAGCAAAAAGATTTTATCTTCAAATACAAGAACTTTTCGTGGTTTTGTTGGTTTTCAGCAAATGAACATATTTCAGCGAGCAAGAAGTTTTTTCTTTAATAGCGTAAGATTTTATCTTAAAATACAAGAAGTTTTCGTGGTTCTTGTCAATTTTTTTTGGTTTTCATCTAATGAACTTATTTCAGTCAGCTCGATCTTTCTTCTTCAAAGCAAAAAGATTTTATCTTCAAATGCAAGAACTTTTCGTGGTTTTGATGGTTTTCAGCAAATGAACATATTTCAGCGAGCTGGAATTTTTTTCCTTAATAGCGTAAGATTTTATCTTAAAATACAACAACTTTTCGTGGTTCTTGTCAATTTTGGTTGGTTTTCATCTAATGAACTTATTTCAGTCAGCTAGATCTTTCTTCTTCAAAGCAAAAAGATTTTATCTTCAAATACAAGAACTTTTCGTGGTTTTGTTGGTTTTCAGCAAATGAACATATTTCAGCAAGCTGGGAGTTTTTTCTTTAATAGCGTAAGATTTTATCTTAAAATACAAGAACTTTTCGTGGTTCTTGTCAATTTTTGTTGGTTTTCATCGAATGAACTTATTTCAGTCAGCTGGATCTTTCTTCTTCAAAGCAAAAAGATTTTATCTTCAAATACAAGAACTTTTCGTGGTTTTGTTGGTTTTCAGCAAATGAACATATTTCAGCGAGCTGGAAGTTTTTTCCTTAATAGAGTAAGATTTTATCTTAAAATACAAGAACTTTTCGTGGTTCTTGTCAATTTTTGTTGGTTTTCATCTAATGAACTTATTTCAGTCAGCTAGATCTTTCTTCTTCAAAGCAAAAAGATTTTATCTTCAAATACAAGAACTTTTCGTGGTTTTGATGGTTTTCAGCAAATGAACGTATTTCAGCGAGCTGGAAGTTTTTTCCTTAATAGAGTAAGATTTTATCTTAAAATACAAGAACGTTTCGTGGTTCTTGTCAATTTTTGTTGGTTTTCATCGAATGAACTTATTTCAGTCAGCTGGATCTTTCTTCTTCAAAGCAAAAAGATTTTATCTTCAAATACAAGAACTTTTCGTGGTTTTGTTGGTTTTCAGCAAACGAACAGATTTCAGCGAGCAAGAAGTTTTTTCTTTAATAGCGTAAGATTTTATCTTAAAATACAAGAACTTTTCGTGGTTCTTGTCAATTTTTGTTGGTTTTCATCCAATGAACTTATTTCAGTCAGCTAGATCTTTCTTCTTCAAAGCAAAAAGATTCTATCTTCAAATACAAGAACTTTTCGTGGTTTTGTTGGTTTTCAGCAAATGAACATATTTCAGCGAGCTGGGAGTTTTTTCTTTAACAGCGTGAGATTTTATCTTAAAATACAAGAAGTTTTCGTGGTTCTTGTCAATTTTTGTTGGTTTTCATCGAATGAACTTATTTCAGTCAGCTAGATCTTTCTTCTTCAAAGCAAAAAGATTTTATCTTCAAATACAAGAACTTTTCGTGGTTTTGTTGGTTTTCAGCAAATGAACAGATTTCAGCGAGCTGGAAGTTTTTTCTTTAATAGCGTAAGATTTTATCTTAAAATACAAGAACTTTTCGTGGTTCTTGTCAATTTTTGTTGGTTTTCATCTAATGAACTTATTTCAGTCAGCTAGATCTTTCTTCTTCAAAGCAAAAAGATTTTATCTTCAAATACAAGAACTTTTCGTGGTTTTGATGGTTTTCAGCAAATGAACAGATTTCAGCGAGCAAGAAGTTTTTTCTTTAATAGCGTAAGATTTTATCTTAAAATACAAGAAGTTTTCGTGGTTCTTGTCAATTTTTTTTGGTTTTCATCTAATGAACTTATTTCAGTCAGCTCGATCTTTCTTCTTCAAAGCAAAAAGATTTTATCTTCAAATGCAAGAACTTTTCGTGGTTTTGATGGTTTTCAGCAAATGAACATATTTCAGCGAGCTGGAATTTTTTTCCTTAATAGCGTAAGATTTTATCTTAAAATACAAGAACTTTTCGTGGTTCTTGTCAATTTTGGTTGGTTTTCATCTAATGAACTTATTTCAGTCAGCTCGATCTTTCTTCTTCAAAGCAAAAAGATTTTATCTTCAAATGCAAGAACTTTTCGTGGTTTTGATGGTTTTCAGCAAATGAACATATTTCAGCGAGCTGGAATTTTTTTCCTTAATAGCGTAAGATTTTATCTTAAAATACAAGAACTTTTCGTGGTTCTTGTCAATTTTTGTTGGTTTTCATCTAATGAACTTATTTCAGTCAGCTGGATCTTTCTTCTTCAAAGCAAAAAGATGTTATCTTCAAATACAAGAACTTTTCGTGGTTTTGATGCTTTTCAGCAAATGAACGTATTTGAGCGAGCTGGAAGTTTTTTCCTTAATAGAGTAAGATTTTATCTTAAAATACAAGAACGTTTCGTGGTTCTTGTCAATTTTGGTTGGTTTTCATCTAATGAACTTATTTCAGTCAGCTCGATCTTTCTTCATCAAAGCAAAAAGATTTTATCTTCAAATGCAAGAACTTTTCGTGGTTTTGTTGGTTTTCAGCAAATGAACATATTTCAGCGAGCTGCAAGTTTTTTCCTTAATAGAGTAAGATTTTATCTTAAAATACAAGAACTTTTCGTGGTTCTTGTCAATTTTTGTTGGTTTTCATCTAATGAACTTATTTCAGTCAGCGAGATCTTTCTTCTTCAAAGCAAAAAGATTTTATCTTCAAATACAAGAACTTTTCGTGGTTTTGATGGTTTTCAGCAAATGAACGTATTTCAGCGAGCTGGAAGTTTTTTCCTTAATAGAGTAAGATTTTATCTTCAAATACAAGAACTTTTCGTGGTTTTGTTGGTTTTCAGCAAACGAACAGATTTCAGCGAGCAAGAAGTTTTTTCTTTAATAGCGTAAGATTTCATCTTAAAATACAAGAACTTTTCGTGGTTCTTGTCAATTTTTGTTGGTATTCATCGAATGAACTTGTTTCAGTCAGCTAGATCTTTCTTCTTCAAAGCAAAAGGATTCTATCTTCAAATACAAGAACTTTTCGTGGTTTTGTTGGTTTTCAGCAAATGAACGTATTTCAGCGAGCTGGAAGTTTTTTCCTGAATAGAGTAAGATTTTATCTTAAAATACAAGAACGTTTCGTGGTTCTTGTCAATTTTTGTTGGTTTTCATCGAATGAACTTATTTCAGTCAGCTGGATCTTTCTTCTTCAAAGCAAAAAGATTTTATCTTCAAATACAAGAACTTTTCGTGGTTTTGTTGGTTTTCAGCAAACGAACAGATTTCAGCGAGCAAGAAGTTTTTTCTTTAATAGCGTAAGATTTTATCTTAAAATACAAGAACTTTTCGTGGTTCTTGTCAATTTTTGTTGGTTTTCATCTAATGAACTTATTTCAGTCAGCTAGATCTTTCTTCTTCAAAGCAAAAAGATTCTATCTTCAAATACAAGAACTTTTCGTGGTTTTGTTGGTTTTCAGCAAATGAACAGATTTCAGCGAGATAGAAGTTTTTTCTTTAATAGCGTAAGATTTTATCTTAAAATACAAGAACTTTTCGTGGTTCTTGTCAATTTTTGTTGGTTTTCATCGAATGAACTTATTTCAGTCAGCTAGATCTTTCTTCTTCAAAGCAAAAAGATTTTATCTTCAAATACAAGAACTTTTCGTGGTTTTGATGGTTTTCAGCAAATGAACAGATTTCAGCGAGCAAGAAGTTTTTTCTTTAATAGCGTAAGATTTTATCTTAAAATACAAGAAGTTTTCGTGGTTCTTGTCAATTTTTTTTGGTTTTCATCTAATGAACTTATTTCAGTCAGCTCGATCTTTCTTCTTCAAAGCAAAAAGATTTTATCTTCAAATGCAAGAACTTTTCGTGGTTTTGATGGTTTTCAGCAAATGAACATATTTCAGCGAGCTGGAATTTTTTTCCTTAATAGCGTAAGATTTTATCTTAAAATACAAGAACTTTTCGTGGTTCTTGTCAATTTTTGTTGGTTTTCATCTAATGAACTTATTTCAGTCAGCTAGATCTTTCTTCTTCAAAGCAAAAAGATTCTATCTTCAAATACAAGAACTTTTCGTGGTTTTGTTGGTTTTCAGCAAATGAACATATTTCAGTGAGCTGGGAGTTTTTTCTTTAACAGCGTAAGATTTTATCTTAAAATACAAGAACTTTTCGTGGTTCTTGTCAATTTTTGTTGGTTTTCATCTAATGAACTTATTTCAGTCAGCTAGATCTTTCTTCTTCAAAGCAAAAAGATTTTATCTTCAAATACAAGAACTTTTCGTGGTTTTGATGGTTTTCAGGAAATGAACAGATTTCAGCGAGCAAGAAGTTTTTTCTTTAATAGCGTAAGATTTTATCTTAAAATACAAGAAGTTTTCGTGGTTGTTGTCAATTTTTGTTGGTTTTCATCTAATGAACTTATTTCAGTCAGCTCGATCTTTCTTCTTCAAAGCAAAAAGATTTTATCTTCAAATGCAAGAACTTTTCGTGGTTTTGATGGTTTTCAGCAAATGAACATATTTCAGCGAGCTGGAATTTTTTTCCTTAATAGCGTAAGATTTTATCATAAAATACAAGAACTTTTCGTGGTTCTTGTCAATTTTGGTTGGTTTTCATCTCATGAACTTATTTCAGTCAGCTCGATCTTTCTTCTTCAAAGCAAAAAGATTTTATCTATCAAATGCAAGAACTTTTCGTGGTTTTGATGGTTTTCAGCAAATGAACATATTTCAGCGAGCTGGAATTTTTTTCCTTAATAGCGTAAGATTTTATCTGAAAATACAAGAACTTTTCGTGGTTCTTGTCAATTTTGGTTGGTTTTCATCTAATGAACTTATTTCAGTCAGCGAGATCTTTCTTCTTCAAAGCAAAAAGATTTTATCTTCAAATAGAAGAACTTTTCGTGGTTTTGTTGGTTTTCAGCAAATGAACAGATTTCAGCGAGCTGGGAGTTTTTTCTTTAATAGCGTAAGATTTTATCTTAAAATACAAGAACTTTTCGTGGTTCTTGTCAATTTTTGTTGGTTTTCATCTAATGAACTTATTTCAGTCAGCTAGATCTTTCTTCTTCAAAGCAAAAAGATTTTATCTTCAAATACAAGAACTTTTCGTGGTTTTGTTGGTTTTCAGCAAATGAACATATTTCAGCGAGCTGGAAGTTTTTTCCTTAATAGAGGAAGATTTTATCTTAAAATACAAGAACTTTTCGTGGTTCTTGTCAATTTTTGTTGGTTTTCATCGAATGAACTTATTTCAGTCAGCTAGATCTTTCTTCTTCAAAGCAAAAAGATGTTATCTTCAAATACAAGAACTTTTCGTGGTTTTGATGCTTTTCAGCAAATGAACGTATTTGAGCGAGCTGGAAGTTTTTTCCTTAATAGAGTAAGATTTTATCTTAAAATACAAGAACGTTTCGTGGTTCTTGTCAATTTTGGTTGGTTTTCATCTAATGAACTTATTTCAGTCAGCTCGATCTTTCTTCATCAAAGCAAAAAGATTTTATCTTCAAATGCAAGAACTTTTCGTGGTTTTGTTGGTTTTCAGCAAATGAACATATTTCAGCGAGCTGCAAGTTTTTTCCTTAATAGAGTAAGATTTTATCTTAAAATACAAGAACTTTTCGTGGTTCTTGTCAATTTTTGTTGGTTTTCATCTAATGAACTTATTTCAGTCAGCGAGATCTTTCTTCTTCAAAGCAAAAAGATTTTATCTTCAAATACAAGAACTTTTCGTGGTTTTGATGGTTTTCAGCAAATGAACGTATTTCAGCGAGCTGGAAGTTTTTTCCTTAATAGAGTAAGATTTTATCTTCAAATACAAGAACTTTTCGTGGTTTTGTTGGTTTTCAGCAAACGAACAGATTTCAGCGAGCAAGAAGTTTTTTCTTTAATAGCGTCAGATTTTATCTTAAAATACAAGAACTTTTCGTGGTTCTTGTCAATTTTTGTTGGTATTCATCTAATGAACTTATTTCAGTCAGCTAGATCTTTCTTCTTCAAAGCAAAAAGATTCTATCTTCAAATACAAGAACTTTTCGTGGTTTTTTTGGTTTTCAGCAAATGAACGTATTTCAGCGAGCTGGAAGTTTTTTCCTGAATAGAGTAAGATTTTATCTTAAAATACAAGAACGTTTCGTGGTTCTTGTCAATTTTTGTTGGTTTTCATCGAATGAACTTATTTCAGTCAGCTGCATCTTTCTTCTTCAAAGCAAAAAGATTTTATCTTCAAATACAAGAACTTTTCGTGGTTTTGTTGGTTTTCAGCAAACGAACAGATTTCAGCGAGCAAGAAGTTTTTTCTTTAATAGCGTAAGATTTTATCTTAAAATACAAGAACTTTTCGTGGTTCTTGTCAATTTTTGTTGGTTTTCATCTAATGAACTTATTTCAGTCAGCTAGATCTTTCTTCTTCAAAGCAAAAAGATTCAATCTTCAAATACAAGAACTTTTCGTGGTTTTGTTGGTTTTCAGCAAATGAACAGATTTCAGCGAGCTAGAAGTTTTTTCTTTAATAGCGTAAGATTTTATCTTAAAATACAAGAACTTTTCGTGGTTCTTGTCAATTTTTGTTGGTTTTCATCGAATGAACTTATTTCAGTCAGCTAGATCTTTCTTCTTCAAAGCAAAAAGATTTTATCTTCAAATACAAGAACTTTTCGTGGTTTTGATGGTTTTCAGCAAATGAACATATTTCAGCGAGCTGGAATTTTTTTCCTTAATAGCGTAAGATTTTATCTTAAAATACAAGAACTTTTCGTGGTTCTTGTCAATTTTGGTTGGTTTTCATCTAATGAACTTATTTCAGTCAGCTCGATCTTTCTTCTTCAAAGCAAAAAGATTTTATCTTCAAATACAAGAACTTTTCGTGGTTTTGATGCTTTTCGGCAAATGAACGTATTTCAGCGAGCTGGAAGTTTTTTCCTTAATAGAGTAAGATTTTATCTTAAAATACAAGAACGTTTCGTGGTTCTTGTCAATTTTGGTTGGTTTTCATCCAATGAACTTATTTCAGTCAGCTCGATCTTTCTTCTTCAAAGCAAAAAGATTTTATCTTCAAATGCAAGAACTTTTCGTGGTTTTGATGGTTTTCAGCAAATGAACATATTTCAGCGAGCTGGAATTTTTTTCCTTAATAGCATAAGATTTTATCTTAAAATACAAGAACTTTTCGTGGTTCTTGTCAATTTTTGTTGGTTTTCATCTAATGAACTTATTTCAGTCAGCTAGATCTTTCTTCTTCAAAGCAAAAAGATTTTATCTTCAAATACAAGAACTTTTCGTGGTTTTGATGGTTTTCAGCAAATGAACGTATTTCAGCGAGCTGGAAGTTTTTTCCTTAATAGAGTAAGATTTTATCTTCAAATACAAGAACTTTTCGTGGTTTTGTTGGTTTTCAGCAAACGAACAGATTTCAGTGAGCAAGAAGTTTTTTCTTTAATAGCGTAAGATTTTATCTTAAAATACAAGAACTTTTCGTGGTTCTTGTCAATTTTTGTTGGTATTCATCGAATGAACTTATTTCAGTCAGCTAGATCTTTCTTCTTCAAAGCAAAAAGATTCTGTCTTCAAATACAAGAACTTTTCGTGGTTTTGTTGGTTTTCAGCAAATGAACATATTTCAGCGAGCAAGGAGTTTTTTCTTTAACAGCGTAAGATTTTGTCTTAAAATACAAGAAGTTTTCGTGGTTCTTGTCAATTTTTGTTGGTTTTCATCGAATGAATTTATTTCAGTCAGCTAGATCTTTCTTCTTCAAAGCAAAAAGATTTTATCTTCAAATACAAGAACTTTTCGTGGTTTTGTTGGTTTTCAGCAAATGAACAGATTTCAGCGAGCAAGAAGTTTTTTCTTTCATCGCGTAAGATTTTATCTTAAAATACAAGAACTTTTCGTGGTTCTTGTCAATTTTTGTTGGTTTTCATCGAATGAACTTATTTCAGTCAGCTAGATCTTTCTTCTTCAAAGCAAAAAGATTTTATCTTCAAATACAAGAACTTTTGGTGGTTTTGATGGTTTTCAGCAAATTAACAGATTTCAGCGAGCTGGAAGTTTTTTCCTTAACAGAGTAAGATTTTATCTTAAAATACAAGAACTTTTCGTGGTTCTTGTCAATTTTTGTTGGTTTTCATCTAATGAACTTATTTCAGTCAGCTAGATCTTTCTTCTTCAAAGCAAAAAGATTTTATCTTCAAATACAAGAACTTTTCGTGGTTTTGATGGTTTTCAGCAAATGAACATAATTCAGCGAACTGGAAGTTTTTTCCTTAATAGAGTAAGATTTTATCTTAAAATACAAGAACTTTTCGTGATTCTTGTCAATTTTTGTTGGTTTTCATCTGATTAACTTATTTCAGTCAGCTAGATCTTTCTTCTTCAAAGCAAAAAGATTTTATCTTCAAATACAAGAACTTTTCGTGGTTTTGATGGTTTTCAGCAAATGAACATAATTCAGCGAACTGGAAGTTTTTTCCTTAATAGAGTAAGATTTTATCTTAAAATACAAGAACTTTTCGTGATTCTTGTCAATTTTTGTTGGTTTTCATCTAATGAACTTATTTCAGTCAGCTAGATCTTTCTTCTTGAAAGCAAAAATATTTTATCTTCAAAGACATGAACTTTTCGTGGTTTTGTTGGTTTTCAGCAATTGAACAGATTTCAGCGAGCAAGAAGTTTTTTCTTTAATCGCGTAAGATTTTATCTTAAAATACAAGAACTTTTCGTGGTTCTTGTCAATTTTTGTTGGTTTTCATCTAATGAACGTATTTCAGTCAGCTGGACCTTTCTTCTTCAAAGCAAAAAGTTCTTGTATTTTAAGGAAAAAACTTCCAGCTCGCTGAAATCTGTTCATCTGCTGAAATCCAACAAAACCACCAAAAGTTCTTGTATTTGAAGATAAAATATTTTTGCTTTGACGAAGAAAGATCCAGCTGACTGAAATAAGTTCATTAGATGAAAACCAACAAAAGTTGACAAGAACCACGAAAAGTTCTTGTATTTTAAGATAAAATCTTAGGCAATTAAAGAAAAAACTTCCAGCTCGCTGAAATCTGTTCATTTGCTGAAAACCATCAAAACCACGAAAAGTTCTTGTATTTGAAGATAAAATCTTTTTGCTTTGAAGAAGAAAGATCGAGCTGACTGAAATAAGTTCATTGGATGAAAACCAACAAAAATTGACAAGAACCACGAAAAGTTCTTGTATTTTAAGATAAAATCTTACTCTATTAAGGAAAAAACTTCCAGCTCGCTGAAATATGTTCATTTGCTGAAAACCATCAAAACCACGAAAAGTTCTTGTATTTGAAGATAAAATCTTTTTGCTTGAAAGAAGAAAGATCTAGCTGACTGAAATAAGTTCATTAGATGAAAACCAACAAAAATTGACAAGAACCACGAAAAGTTCTTGTATTTTAAGATAAAATCTTACTCTATTAAGGAAAAAACTTCCAGCTCGCTGAAATATGTTCATTTGCTGAAAACCATCAAAACCACGAAAAGTTCTTGTATTTGAAGATAAAATCTTTTTGCTGTGAAGAAGAAAGATCTAGCTGACTGAAGTAAGTTCATTCGATGAAAACCAACAAAAATTGACAAGAACCACGAAAAGTTCTTGTATTTTAAGATAAAATCTGACGCTATTAAAGAAAAAACTTCCAGCTCGCTGAAATCTGTTCATTTGCTGAAAACCAACAAAACCACGAAAAGTTCTTGTAATTGAAGATAAAATCTTTTTGCTTTTAAGAAGAAAGATCTAGCTGACTGAAATAAGTTCATTAGATGAAAACCAACAAAAATTGACAAGAACCACGAAAAGTTCTTGTATTTTAAGATAAAATCTTACTCTATTAAGGAAAAAACTTCCAGTTCGCTGAATTATGTTCATTTGCTGAAAACCATCAAAACCACGAAAAGTTCTTGTATTTGAAGATAAAATCTTTTTGCTTTGAAGAAGAAAGATCTAGCTGACTGAAATAAGTTCATTGGATGAAAACCAACCAAAGTTGACAAGAACCACGAAAAGTTCTTGTATTTTAAGATAAAATCTTACTCTATTAAGGAAAAAACTTCCAGCTCGCTGAAATCTGTTCATCTGCTGAAAACCAACAAAACCACCAAAAGTTCTTGCATTTGAAGATAAAATATTTTTGCTTTGACGAAGAAAGATCTAGCTGACTGAAATAAGTTCATCAGATGAAAACCAACAAAAATTGACAAGAACCACGAAAAGTTCTTGTATTTTAAGATAAAATCTTACTCTATTAAGGAAAAAACTTCCAGCTCGCTGAAATATGTTCATTTGCTGAAAACCATCAAAACCACGAAAAGTTCTTGTATTTGAAGATAAAATCTTTTTGCTTTGAAGAAGAAAAATCTAGCTGACTGAAATAAGTTCATCAGATGAAAACCAACAAAAATTGACAAGAACCACGAAAAGTTCTTGTATTTTAAGATAAAATCTTAGGCTATTAAAGAAAAAACTTCCAGCTCGCTGAAATATGTTCATTTGCTGAAAACCATCAAAACCACGAAAAGTTCTTGTATTTGAAGATAAAATCTTTTTGCTTTGAAGAAGAAAGATCCAGCTGACTGAAATAAGTTCATTAGATGAAAACCAACAAAAATTGACAAGAACCACGAAAAGTTCTTGTATTTTAAGATAAATTCTTACGCTATTAAAGAAAAAACTCCCAGCTCGCTGAAATATGTTCATTTGCTGAAAACCAACAAAACCACGAAAAGTTCTTGTATTTGAAGATAAAATCTTTTTTCTTTGAAGAAGAAAGATCTCGCTGACTGAAATAAGTTCATTGGATGAAAACCAACCAAAGTTGACAAGAACCACGAAAAGTTCTTGTATTTTAAGATAAAATCTTACTCTATTAAGGAAAAAACTTCCAGCTCGCTGAAATCTGTTCATCTGCTGAAAACCAACAAAACCACCAAAAGTTCTTGCATTTGAAGATAAAATATTTTTGCTTTGACGAAGAAAGATCTAGCTGACTGAAATAAGTTCATCAGATGAAAACCAACAAAAATTGACAAGAACCACGAAAAGTTCTTGTATTTTAAGATAAAATCTTACTCTATTAAGGAAAAAACTTCCAGCTCGCTGAAATATGTTCATTTGCTGAAAACCATCAAAACCATGAAAAGTTCTTGTATTTGAAGATAAAATCTTTTTGCTTTGAAGAAGAAATATCCAGCTGACTGAAATAAGTTCATTAGATGAAAACCAACAAAAATTGACAAGAACCACGAAAAGTTCTTGTATTTTAAGATAAAATCTTACGCTATTAAATAAAAAACTCCCAGCTCGCTGAAATATGTTCATTTGCTGAAAACCAACAAAACCACGAAAAGTTCTTGTATTTGAAGATAAAATCTTTTTGCTTAGAAGAAGAAAGATCGAGCTGACTGAAATACGTTCATTAGATGAAAACCAACAAAAATTGACAAGAACCACGAAAAGTTCTTGTATTTTAAGATAAAATCTTACTCTATTAAGGAAAAAACTTCCAGTTCGCTGAATTATGTTCATTTGCTGAAAACCATCAAAACCACGAAAAGTTCTTGTATTTGAAGATAAAATCTTTTTGCTTTGAAGAAGAAAGATCTAGCTGACTGAAATAAGTTCATTGGATGAAAACCAACCAAAGTTGACAAGAACCACGAAAAGTTCTTGTATTTTAAGATAAAATCTTACTCTATTAAGGAAAAAACTTCCAGCTCGCTGAAATCTGTTCATCTGCTGAAAACCAACAAAACCACCAAAAGTTCTTGTATTTGAAGATAAAATATTTTTGCTTTGACGAAGAAAGATCTAGCTGACTGAAATAAGTTCATCAGATGAAAACCAACAAAAATTGACAAGAACCACGAAACGTTCTTGTATTTTAAGATAAAATCTTAGGCTATTAAAGAAAAAACTTCCAGCTCGCTGAAATCTGTTCATTTGCTGAAAACCATCAAAACCACGAAAAGTTCTTGTATTTGAAGATAAAATCTTTTTGCTTTGAAGAAGAAAAATCTAGCTGACTGAAATAAGTTCATTAGATGAAAACCAACAAAAATTGACAAGAACCACGAAAAGTTCTTGTATTTTAAGATAAAATCTTACTCTATTCAGGAAAAAACTTCCAGCTCGCTGAAATATGTTCATTTGCTGAAAACCATCAAAACCACGAAAAGTTCTTGTATTTGAAGATAAAATCTTTTTGCTTTGAAGAAGAAAGATCCAGCTGACTGAAATAAGTTCATTAGATGAAAACCAACAAAAATTGACAAGAACCACGAAAAGATCTTGTATTTTAAGATAAATTCTTACGCTATTAAAGAAAAAACTCCCAGCTCGCTGAAATATGTTCATTTGCTGAAAACCAACAAAACCACGAAAAGTTCTTGTATTTGAAGATAAAATCTTTTTTCTTTGAAGAAGAAAGATCTCGCTGACTGAAATAAGTTCATTGGATGAAAACCAACCAAAGTTGACAAGAACCACGAAAAGTTCTTGTATTTTAAGATAAAATCTTACTCTATTAAGGAAAAAACTTCCAGCTCGCTGAAATCTGTTCATCTGCTGAAAACCAACAAAACCACCAAAAGTTCTTGCATTTGAAGATAAAATATTTTTGCTTTGACGAAGAAAGATCTAGCTGACTGAAATAAGTTCATCAGATGAAAACCAACAAAAATTGACAAGAACCACGAAAAGTTCTTGTATTTTAAGATAAAATCTTACTCTATTAAGGAAAAAACTTCCAGCTCGCTGAAATATGTTCATTTGCTGAAAACCATCAAAACCATGAAAAGTTCTTGTATTTGAAGATAAAATCTTTTTGCTTTGAAGAAGAAATATCCAGCTGACTGAAATAAGTTCATTAGATGAAAACCAACAAAAATTGACAAGAACCACGAAAAGTTCTTGTATTTTAAGATAAAATCTTACGCTATTAAATAAAAAACTCACAGCTCGCTGAAATATGTTCATTTGCTGAAAACCAACAAAACCACGAAAAGTTCTTGTATTTGAAGATAAAATCTTTTTGCTTAGAAGAAGAAAGATCGAGCTGACTGAAATACGTTCATTAGATGAAAACCAACAAAAATTGACAAGAACCACGAAAAGTTCTTGTATTTTAAGATAAAATCTTACTCTATTAAGGAAAAAACTTCCAGTTCGCTGAATTATGTTCATTTGCTGAAAACCATCAAAACCACGAAAAGTTCTTGTATTTGAAGATAAAATCTTTTTGCTTTGAAGAAGAAAGATCTAGCTGACTGAAATAAGTTCATTGGATGAAAACCAACCAAAGTTGACAAGAACCACGAAAAGTTCTTGTATTTTAAGATAAAATCTTACTCTATTAAGGAAAAAACTTCCAGCTCGCTGAAATCTGTTCATCTGCTGAAAACCAACAAAACCACCAAAAGTTCTTGTATTTGAAGATAAAATATTTTTGCTTTGACGAAGAAAGATCTAGCTGACTGAAATAAGTTCATCAGATGAAAACCAACAAAAATTGACAAGAACCACGAAAAGTTCTTGTATTTTAAGATAAAATCTTAGGCTATTAAAGAAAAAACTTCCAGCTCGCTGAAATCTGTTCATTTGCTGAAAACCATCAAAACCACGAAAAGTTCTTGTATTTGAAGATAAAATCTTTTTGCTTTGAAGAAGAAAAATCTAGCTGACTGAAATAAGTTCATTAGATGAAAACCAACAAAAATTGACAAGAACCACGAAAAGTTCTTGTATTTTAAGATAAAATCTTACTCTATTCAGGAAAAAACTTCCAGCTCGCTGAAATATGTTCATTTGCTGAAAACCATCAAAACCACGAAAAGTTCTTGTATTTGAAGATAAAATCTTTTTGCTTTGAAGAAGAAAGATCCAGCTGACTGAAATAAGTTCATTAGATGAAAACCAACAAAAATTGACAAGAACCACGAAAAGTTCTTGTATTTTAAGATAAATTCTTACGCTATTAAAGAAAAAACTCCCAGCTCGCTGAAATATGTTCATTTGCTGAAAACCAACAAAACCACGAAAAGTTCTTGTATTTGAAGATAAAATCTTTTTTCTTTGAAGAAGAAAGATCTCGCTGACTGAAATAAGTTCATTGGATGAAAACCAACCAAAGTTGACAAGAACCACGAAAAGTTCTTGTATTTTAAGATAAAATCTTACTCTATTAAGGAAAAAACTTCCAGCTCGCTGAAATCTGTTCATCTGCTGAAAACCAACAAAACCACCAAAAGTTCTTGCATTTGAAGATAAAATATTTTTGCTTTGACGAAGAAAGATCTAGCTGACTGAAATAAGTTCATCAGATGAAAACCAACAAAAATTGACAAGAACCACGAAAAGTTCTTGTATTTTAAGATAAAATCTTACTCTATTAAGGAAAAAACTTCCAGCTCGCTGAAATATGTTCATTTGCTGAAAACCATCAAAACCATGAAAAGTTCTTGTATTTGAAGATAAAATCTTTTTGCTTTGAAGAAGAAATATCCAGCTGACTGAAATAAGTTCATTAGATGAAAACCAACAAAAATTGACAAGAACCACGAAAAGTTCTTGTATTTTAAGATAAAATCTTACGCTATTAAATAAAAAAACTCCCAGCTCGCTGAAATATGTTCATTTGCTGAAAACCAACAAAACCACGAAAAGTTCTTGTATTTGAAGATAAAATCTTTTTGCTTAGAAGAAGAAAGATCGAGCTGACTGAAATACGTTCATTAGATGAAAACCAACAAAAATTGACAAGAACCACGAAAAGTTCTTGTATTTTAAGATAAAATCTTACTCTATTAAGGAAAAAACTTCCAGTTCGCTGAATTATGTTCATTTGCTGAAAACCATCAAAACCACGAAAAGTTCTTGTATTTGAAGATAAAATCTTTTTGCTTTGAAGAAGAAAGATCTAGCTGACTGAAATAAGTTCATTGGATGAAAACCAACCAAAGTTGACAAGAACCACGAAAAGTTCTTGTATTTTAAGATAAAATCTTACTCTATTAAGGAAAAAACTTCCAGCTCGCTGAAATCTGTTCATCTGCTGAAAACCAACAAAACCACCAAAAGTTCTTGTATTTGAAGATAAAATATTTTTGCTTTGACGAAGAAAGATCTAGCTGACTGAAATAAGTTCATCAGATGAAAACCAACAAAAATTGACAAGAACCACGAAAAGTTCTTGTATTTTAAGATAAAATCTTAGGCTATTAAAGAAAAAACTTCCAGCTCGCTGAAATCTGTTCATTTGCTGAAAACCATCAAAACCACGAAAAGTTCTTGTATTTGAAGATAAAATCTTTTTGCTTTGAAGAAGAAAAATCTAGCTGACTGAAATAAGTTCATTAGATGAAAACCAACAAAAATTGACAAGAACCACGAAAAGTTCTTGTATTTTAAGATAAAATCTTACTCTATTCAGGAAAAAACTTCCAGCTCGCTGAAATATGTTCATTTGCTGAAAACCATCAAAACCACGAAAAGTTCTTGTATTTGAAGATAAAATCTTTTTGCTTTGAAGAAGAAAGATCCAGCTGACTGAAATAAGTTCATTAGATGAAAACCAACACAAATTGACAAGAACCACGAAAAGTTCTTGTATTTTAAGATAAAATCTTACTCTATGAAGGAAAAAACTTCCAGCTCGCTGAAATCTGTTCATTTGCTGAAAACCATCAAAACCACGAAAAGTTCTTGTATTTGAAGATAAAATCTTTTTGCTTTGAAGAAGAAAGATCTAGCTGACTGAAATAAGTTCATTAGATGAAAACCAACAAAAATTGACAAGAACCACGAAAAGTTCTTGTATTTTAAGATAAAATCTTACTCTATTAAGGAAAAAACTTCCAGCTCGCTGAAATCTGTTCATTTGCTGAAAACCATCAAAACCACGAAAAGTTCTTGTATTTGAAGATAAAATCTTTTTGCTTTGAAGAAGAAAGATCTAGCTGACTGAAATAAGTTCATTGGATGAAAACCAACCAAAGTTGACAAGAACCACGAAAAGTTCTTGTATTTTAAGATAAAATCTTACTCTATTAAGGAAAAAACTTCCAGCTCGCTGAAATATCTTCATTTGCTGAAAACCATCAAAACCACGAAAAGTTCTTGTATTTGAAGATAAAATATTTTTGCTTTGACGAAGAAAGATCTAGCTGACTGAAATAAGTTCATCAGATGAAAACCAACAAAAATTGACAAGAACCACGAAAAGTTCTTGTATTTTAAGATAAAATCTTAGGCTATTAAAGAAAAAACTTCCAGCTCGCTGAAATCTGTTCATTTGCTGAAAACCATCAAAACCACGAAAAGTTCTTGTATTTGAAGATAAAATCTTTTTGCTTTGAAGAAGAAAGATCTAGCTGACTGAAATAAGTTCATTAGATGAAAACCAACAAAAATTGACAAGAACCACGAAAAGTTCTTGTATTTTAAGATAAAATCTTACTCTATTCAGGAAAAAACTTCCAGCTCGCTGAAATATGTTCATTTGCTGAAAACCATCAAAACCACGAAAAGTTCTTGTATTTGAAGATAAAATCTTTTTGCTTTGAAGAAGAAAGATCTAGCTGACTGAAATAAGTTCATTAGATGAAAACCAACAAAAATTGACAAGAACCACGAAAAGTTCTTGTATTTTAAGATAAAATCTTACGCTATTAAAGAAAAAACTCCCAGCTCGCTGAAATATGTTCATTTGCTGAAAACCAACAAAACCACGAAAAGTTCTTGTATTTGAAGATAAAATCTTTTTTCTTTGAAGAAGAAAGATCTAGCTGACTGAAATAAGTTCATTAGATGAAAACCAACAAAAATTGACAAGAACCACGAAAAGTTCTTGTATTTTAAGATAAAATCTTACTCTATGAAGGAAAAAACTTCCAGCTCGCTGAAATCTGTTCATTTGCTGAAAACCATCAAAACCACGAAAAGTTCTTGTGTTTGAAGATAAAATCTTTTTGCTTTGAAGAAGAAAGATCTAGCTGACTGAAATAAGTTCATTAGATGAAAACCAACAAAAATTGACAAGAACCACGAAAAGTTCTTGTATTTTAAGATAAAATCTTACTCTATTAAGGAAAAAACTTCCAGCTCGCTGAAATCTGTTCATTTGCTGAAAACCATCAAAACCACGAAAAGTTCTTGTATTTGAAGATAAAATCTTTTTGCTTTGAAGAAGAAAGATCGAGCTGACTGAAATAAGTTCATTAGATGAAAACCAACAAAAATTGACAAGAACCACGAAAAGTTCTTGTATTTTAAGATAAAATCTTACTCTATTAAGGAAAAAACTTCCAGTTCGCTGAATTATGTTCATTTGCTGAAAACCATCAAAACCACGAAAAGTTCTTGTATTTGAAGATAAAATCTTTTTGCTTTGAAGAAGAAAGATCCAGCTGACTGAAATAAGTTAATTCGATGAAAACCAACAAAAATTGACAAGAACCACGAAAAGTTCTTGTATTTTAAGATAAAATCTTACGCTATTAAAGAAAAAACTTCCAGCTCGCTGAAATCTGTTCATTTGCTGAAAACCAACAAAACCATGAAAAGTTCTTGTATTTGAAGATAAAATCTTTTTGCTTTGAAGAAGAAAGATCTAGCTGACTGAAATAAGTTCATTAGATGAAAACCAACAAAAATTGACAAGAACCACGAAAGGTTCTTGTATTTTAAGATAAAATCTTAGGCTATTAAAGAAAAAACTTCCAGCTCGCTGAAATCTGTTCATTTGCTGAAAACCATCAAAACCACGAAAAGTTCATGTATTTGAAGATAAAATCTTTTTGCTTTGAAGAAGAAAGATCTAGCTGACTGAAATAAGTTCATCAGATGAAAACCAACAAAAATTGACAAGAACCACGAAAAGTTCTTGTATTTTAAGATAAAATCTTAGGCTATTAAAGAAAAAACTTCCAGCTCGCTGAAATCTGTTCATTTGCTGAAAACCATCAAAACCACGAAAAGTTCTTGTATTTGAATATAAAATCTTTTTGCTTTGAAGAAGAAAGATCTAGCTGACTGAAATAAGTTCATTAGATGAAAACCAACAAAAATTGACAAGAACCACGAAAAGTTCTTGTATTTTAAGATAAAATCTTAGGCTATTAAAGAAAAAACTTCCAGCTCGCTGAAATCTGTTCATTTGCTGAAAACCATCAAAACCACGAAAAGTTCTTGTATTTGAATATAAAATCTTTTTGCTTTGAAGAAGAAAGATCTAGCTGACTGAAATAAGTTCATTAGATGAAAACCAACAAAAATTGACAAGAACCACGAAAAGTTCTTGTATTTTAAGATAAAATCTTACTCTATTCAGGAAAAAACTTCCAGCTCGCTGAAATCTGTTCATTTGCTGAAAACCATCAAAACCACGAAAAGTTCTTGTATTTGAAGATAAAATCTTTTTGCTTTGAAGAAGAAAGATCTAGCTGACTGAAATAAGTTCATTAGATGAAAACCAACAAAAATTGACAAGAACCACGAAAAGTTCTTGTATTTTAAGATAAATTCTTACGCTATTAAAGAAAAAAACTCCCAGCTCGCTGAAATATGTTCATTTGCTGAAAACCAACAAAACCACGAAAAGTTCTTGTATTTGAAGATAAAATCTTTTTTCTTTGAAGAAGAAAGATCTAGCTGACTGAAATAAGTTCATGAGATGAAAACCAACAAAAATTGACAAGAACCACGAAAAGTTCTTGTATTTTAAGATAAAATCTTACTCTATTAAGGAAAAAACTTCCAGCTCGCTGAAATCTGTTCATTTGCTGAAAACCATCAAAACCACGAAAAGTTCTTGTATTTGTCGATAAAATCTTTTTGCTTTGAAGAAGAAAGATCTAGCTGACTGAAATAAGTTCATTAGATGAAAACCAACAAAAATTGACAAGAACCACGAAAAGTTCTTGTATTTTAAGATAAAATCTTACTCTATTAAGGAAAAAACTTCCAGCTCGCTGAAATCTGTTCATTTGCTGAAAACCATCAAAACCACCAAAAGTTCTTGTATTTGAAGATAAAATCTTTTTGCTTTGAAGAAGAAAGATCGAGCTGACTGAAATAAGTTCATTAGATGAAAACCAACAAAAATTGACAAGAACCACGAAAAGTTCTTGTATTTTAAGATAAAATCTTACTCTATTAAGGAAAAAACATCCAGCTCGCTGAAATATGTTCATTTGCTGAAAACCATCAAAACCACGAAAAGTTCTTGTATTTGAAGATAAAATCTTTTTGCTTTGAAGAAGAAAGATCGAGCTGACTGAAATAAGTTCATTAGATGAAAACCAACAAAAATTGACAAGAACCACGAAACGTTCTTGTATTTTAAGATAAAATCTTACGCTATTAAAGAAAAAACTCCCAGCTCGCTGAAATCTGTTCATTTGCTGAAAACCAACAAAACCACGAAAAGTTCTTGTATTTGAAGATAAAATCATTTTGCTTTGAAGAAGAAAGATCCAGCTGACTGAAATAAGTTCATCAGATGAAAACCAACAAAAATTGACAAGAACCACGAAAAGTTCTTGTATTTTAAGATAAAATCTTACTCTATTAAGGAAAAAACTTCCAGCTCGCTGAAATATGTTCATTTGCTGAAAACCATCAAAACCACGAAAAGTTCTTGTATTTGAAGATAAAATCTTTTTGCTTTGAAGAAGAAAGATCTAGCTGACTGAAATACGTTCATTAGATGAAAACCAACAAAAATTGACAAGAACCACGAAAAGTTCTTGTATTTCAAGATAAAATCTTACGCTATTAAAGAAAAAACTTCTTGCTCGCTGAAATCTGTTCAATTGCTGAAAACCAACAAAACCACGAAAAGTTCATGTATTTGAAGATAAAATCTTTTTGCTTTGACGAAGAAAGATCTAGCTGACTGAAATAAGTTCATTAGATGAAAACCAACAAAAATTGACAAGAACCACGAAAAGTTCTTGTATTTTAAGATAAAATCTTAGGCTATTAAAGAAAAAACTTCCAGCTCGCTGAAATCTGTTCATTTGCTGAAAACCATCAAAACCACGAAAAGTTCTTGTATTTGAAGATAAAATCTTTTTGCTTTGAAGAAGAAAGATCTAGCTGACTGAAATAAGTCCATTAGATGAAAACCAACAAAAATTGACAAGAACCACGAAAAGTTCTTGTATTTTAAGATAAAATCTTACGCTATTAAAGAAAAAACTTCTTGCTCGCTGAATTCTGTTCATTTGCTGAAAACCAACAAAACCACGAAAAGTTCTTGTATTTGAAGATAAAATCATTTTGCTTTGAAGAAGAAAGATCCAGCTGACTGAAATAAGTTCATCAGATGAAAACCAACAAAAATTGACAAGAACCACGAAAAGTTCTTGTATTTTAAGATAAAATCTTACTCTATTAAGGAAAAAACTTCCAGCTCGCTGAAATATGTTCATTTGCTGAAAACCATCAAAACCACGAAAAGTTCTTGTATTTGAAGATAAAATCTTTTTGCTTTGAAGAAGAAAGATCTAGCTGACTGAAATACGTTCATTAGATGAAAACCAACAAAAATTGACAAGAACCACGAAAAGTTCTTGTATTTTAAGATAAAATCTTACGCTATTAAAGAAAAAACTTCTTGCTCGCTGAAATCTGTTCAATTGCTGAAAACCAACAAAACCACGAAAAGTTCATGTATTTGAAGATAAAATCTTTTTGCTTTGAAGAAGAAAGATCTAGCTGACTGAAATAAGTTCATCAGATGAAAACCAACCAAAGTTGACAAGAACCACGAAAAGTTCTTTTATTTTAAGATAAAATCTTACTCTATTAAGGAAAAAACTTCCAGCTCGCTGAAATCTGTTCATCTGCTGAAAACCAACAAAACCACCAAAAGTTCTTGTATTTGAAGATAAAATATTTTTGCTTTGACGAAGAAAGATCTAGCTGACTGAAATAAGTCCATTAGATGAAAACCAACAAAAATTGACAAGAACCACGAAAAGTTCTTGTATTTTAAGATAAAATCTTACGCTATTAAAGAAAAAACTCCCAGCTCGCTGAAATATGTTCATTTGCTGAAAACCAACAAAACCACGAAAAGTTCTTGTATTTGAAGATAAAATCTTTTTGCTTTGAAGAAGAAAGATCTAGCTGACTGAAATACGTTCATTAGATGAAAACCAACAAAAATTGACAAGAACCACGAAAAGTTCTTGTATTTTAAGATAAAATCTTACGCTATTAAAGAAAAAACTTCTTGCTCGCTGAAATCTGTTCAATTGCTGAAAACCAACAAAACCACGAAAAGTTCATGTATTTGAAGATAAAATCTTTTTGCTTTGAAGAAGAAAGATCTAGCTGACTGAAATAAGTTCATTGGATGAAAACCAACCAAAGTTGACAAGAACCACGAAAAGTTCTTGTATTTTAAGATAAAATCTTACTCTATTAAGGAAAAAACTTCCAGCTCGCTGAAATCTGTTCATCTGCTGAAAACTAACAAAACCACCAAAAGTTCTTGTATTTGAAGATAAAATATTTTTGCTTTGACGAAGAAAGATCCAGCTGACTGAAATAAGTTCATTAGATGAAAACCAACAAAAATTGACAAGAACCACGAAAAGTTCTTGTATTTTAAGATAAAATCTTACGCTATTAAAGAAAAAACTTCCAGCTCGCTGAAATCTGTTCATTTGCTGAAAACCATCAAAACCACGAAAAGTTCTTGTATTTGAAGATAAAATCTTTTTGCTTTGAAGAAGAAAGATCTAGCTGACTGAAATAAGTTCATTAGATGAAAACCAACAAAAATTGACAAGAACCACGAAAAGTTCTTGTATTTTAAGATAAAATCTTACTCTATTAAGGAAAAAACTTCCAGCTCGCTGAAATATGTTCATTTGCTGAAAACCATCAAAACCACGAAAAGTTCTTGTATTTGAAGATAAAATCTTTTTGCTTTGAAGAAGAAAGATCTAGCTGACTGAAATAAGTTCATTAGATGAAAACCAACAAAAATTGACAAGAACCACGAAAAGTTCTTGTATTTTAAGATAAAATCTTACGCTATTAAAGAAAAAACTCCCAGCTCGCTGAAATATGTTCATTTGCTGAAAACCAACAAAACCACGAAAAGTTCTTGTATTTGAAGATAAAATCTTTTTTCTTTGAAGAAGAAAGATCGAGCTGACTGAAATAAGTTCATGAGATGAAAACCAACAAAAATTGACAAGAACCACGAAAAGTTCTTGTATTTTAAGAAAAAATCTTACTCTATTAAGAAAAAACTTCTGGCTCGCTGAAATATGTTCATTTGCTGAAAACCATCAAAAGAACGAAAAGTTCTTGTATTTGAAGATAAAATCTTTTTGCTTTGAAGAAGAAAGATCTAGCTGACTGAAATACGTTCATTAGATGAAAACCAACAAAAATTGACAAGAACCACGAAAAGTTCTTGTATTTTAAGATAAAATCTTAGGCTATTAAAGAAAAAACTTCCAGCTCGCTGAAATCTGTTCATTTGCTGAAAACCATCAGCAAATGAACAGATTTCAGCGAGCTGGAAGTTTTTTCTTTAATAGCCTAAGATTTTATCTTCAAATACAAGAACTTTTCGTAGTTCTTGTCAATTTTTGTTGGTTTTCATCTAATGAACTTATTTCAGTCAGCTAGATCTTTCTTCTTCAAAGCAAAAAGATTTTATCTTCAAATACAAGAACTTTTCGTGGTTTTGATGGTTTTCAGCAAATGAACATATTTCAGCGAGCTGGAAGTTTTTTCCTTAATAGAGTAAGATTTTATCTTAAAATACAAGAACTTTTCGTGGTTCTTGTCAATATTTGTTGGTTTTCATCTAATGAACTTATTTCAGTCAGCTAGATCTTTCTTCTTCAAAGCAAAAAGATTTTGTCTTCAAATACAAGAACTTTTCGTGGTTTTGATGGTTTTCAGCAAATTAACAGATTTCAGCGAGCTGGAAGTTTTTTCTTTAATAGCCTAAGATTTTATCTTAAAATACAAGAACTTTTCGTGGTTCTTGTCAATTTTTGTTGGTTTTCATCTAATGAACTTATTTCAGTCAGCTAGATCTTTCTTCGTCAAAGCAAAAAGATTTTATCTTCAAATACAAGAACTTTTCGTGGTTTTGTTGGTTTTCAGCAAATGAACAGATTTCAGCGAGCTGGAAGTTTTTTCCTTAATCGAGTAAGATTTTATCTTAAAATACAAGAACTTTTCGTGGTTCTTGTCAATTTTTGTTGGTTTTCATCTAATGAACTTATTTCAGTCAGCCACATCTTTCTTCTTCAAAGCAAAAAGATTTTATCTTCAAATACAAGAACTTTTCGTGGTTTTGATGGTTTTCAGCAAATGAACATATTTCAGCGAGCTGGATGTTTTTTCCTTAATAGAGGAAGATTTTATCTTAAAATACAAGAACTTTTCGTGGTTCTTGTCAATTTTTGTTGGTTTTCATCTGATGAACTTATTTCAGTCAGCTAGATCTTTCTTCTTCAAAGCAAAAAGATTTTATCTTCAAATACAAGAACTTTTCGTGGTTTTGATGGTTTTCAGCAAATGAACATATTTCAGCGAGCTGGAAGTTTTTTCCTTAATAGAGTAAGATTTTATCTTAAAATACAAGAACTTTTCGTGGTTCTTGTCAATTTTTGTTGGTTTTCATCCAATGAACTTATTTCAGTCAGCTGGATCTTTCTTCTTCAAAGCAAAAAGATTTTATCTTCAAATACAAGAACTTTTCGTGGTTTTGTTGGTTTTCAGCAAATGAACATATTTCAGCGAGCCAGAAGTTTTTTCTTTAATAGCGTAAGGTATTATCTTAAAATACAAGAAGTTTTCGTGGTTCTTGTCAAATTTTGTTCGTTTTCATCTAATGAACTTATTTCAGTCAGCTAGATCTTTCTTCTTCAAAGCAAAAACATTTTATCTTCAAATACAAGAACTTTTCGTGGTTTTGATGGTTTTCAGCAAATGAACATATTTCAGCGAGCTGGAAGTTTTTTCCTTAATAGAGTAAGATTTTATCTTAAAATACAAGAACTTTTCGTGGTTCTTGTCAATTTTTGTTGGTTTTCATCTAATGAACTTATTTCAGTCAGCTAGATCTTTCTTCTTCAAAGCAAAAAGATTTTATCTTCAAATACAAGAACTTTTCGTGGTATTGATGGTTTTCAGCAAATGAACATATTTCAGCGAGCTGGAAGTTTTTTCCTAAATAGAGTAAGATTTTATCTTAAAATACAAGAACTTTTCGTGGTTCTTGTCAATTTTTGTTGGGTTTCATCTAATGAACTTTTTTCAGTCAGCTAGATCTTTCTTCTTCAAAGCAAAAAGATTTTATCTTCAAATACAAGAACTTTTCGAGGTTTTGTTGGTTTTCAGCAAATGAACATATTTCAGCGAGCTGGAAGTTTTTTCCTTAATAGAGTAAGATTTTATCTTAAAATACAAGAACTTTTCGTGGTTCTTGTCAATTTTTGTTGGTTTTCATCTGATGAACTTATTTCAGTCAGCTAGATCTTTCTTCTTCAAAGCAAAAAGATTTTATCTTCAAGTACAAGAAGATTTCGTGGTTTTTTTGGTTTTCAACAAATGAACATATTTCAGCGAGCCAGAAGTTTTTTCTTTAATAGCGTAAGATATTATCTTAAAATACAAGAACTTTTCGTGGTTCTTGTCAAATTTTGTTGGTTTTCATCCAATAAACTTATTTCAGTCAGCTAGATCTTTCTTCTTCAAAGCAAAAAGATTTTATCTTCAAATACAAGAACTTTTCGTGGTTTTGATGGTTTTCAGCAAATGAACATATTTCAGTGAGCTGGAAGTTTTTTCTTTAATAGCCTAAGATTTTATCTTAAAATACAAGAACTTTTCGTGGTTCTTGTCAATTTTTGTTGGTTTTCATCTAATGAACTTATTTCAGTCAGCTAGATCTTTCTTCGTCAAAGCAAAAAGATTTTATCTTCAAATACAAGAACTTTTCGTGGTTTTGTTGGTTTTCAGCAAATGAACAGATTTCAGCGAGCTGGAAGTTTTTTCGTTAATAGAGTAAGATTTTATCTTAAAATACAAGAACTTTTCGTGGTTCTTGTCAATTTTTGTTGGTTTTCATCTGATGAACTTATTTCAGTCAGCTAGATCTTTCTTCTTCAAAGCGAAAAGATTTTATCTTCAAATACAAGAACTTTTCGTGGTTTTGATGGTTTTCAGCAAATGAACATATTTCAGCGAGCTGGAAGTTTTTTCCTCAATAGCCTAAGATTTTATCTTAAAATACAAGAACTTTTCGTGGTTCTTGTCAATTTTTGTTGGTTTTCATCTTATGAACTTATTTCAGTCAGCTAGATCTTTCTTCGTCAAAGCAAAAAGATTTTATCTTCAAATACAAGAACTTTTCGTGGTTTTGTTGGTTTTCAGCAAATGAACAGATTTCAGCGAGCTGGAAGTTTTTTCCTTAATAGAGTAAGATTTTATCTTGAAATACAAGAACTTTTCGTGGTTCTTGTCAATTTTTGTTGGTTTTCATCTCATGAACTTATTTCAGTCAGCTAGATCTTTCTTCTTCAAAGCAAAAAGATTTTATCTTCAAATACAAGAACTTTTCGTGGTTTTGATGGTTTTCAGCAAATGAACATCTATCAGCGAGCTGGAAGTTTTTTCCTTAATAGAGTAAGATTTTATCTTAAAATACAAGAACTTTTCGTGGTTCTTGTCAATTTTTGTTGGTTTTCATCTAATGAACTTATTTCAGTCAGCTAGATCTTTGTTCTTCAAAGCAAAAAGATTTTATCTTCAAATACAAGAACTTTTCGTGGTTTTGATGGTTTTCAGCAAATGAACATATTTCAGCGAGCTGGAAGTTTTTTCCTGAATAGAGTAAGATTTTATCTTAAAATACAAGAACTTTTCGTGGTTCTTGTCAATTTTTGTTGGTTTTCATCTAATGAACTTATTTCAGTCAGCTAGATCTTTCTTCTTCAAAGCAAAAAGATTTTATCTTCAAATACAAGAACTTTTCGTGGTTTTGTTGGTTTTCAGCAAATGAACATATTTCAGCGAGCTGGGAGTTTTCTCTTCAATAGCGTAAGATTTTATCTTAAAATACAAGAACTTTTCGTGGTTCTTGTCAATTTTTGTTGGTTTTCATCGAATGAACTTATTTCAGTCAGCTAGATCTTTCTTCTTCAAAGCAAAAAGATTTTATCTTCAAATACAAGAACTTTTCGTGGTTTTGATGGTTTTCAGCAAATGAACATATTTCAGCGAGCTGGAAGCTTTTTCCTGAATAGAGTAAGATTTTATCTTAAAATACAAGAACTTTTCGTGGTTCTTGTCAATTTTTGTTGGTTTTCATCTAATGAACTTATTTCAGTCAGCTAGATCTTTCTTCTTCAAAGCAAAAAGATTTTATCTTCAAATACAAGAACTTTTCGTGGTTCTTGTCAATTTTTGTTGGTTTTCATCTTATGAACTTATTTCAGTCAGCTAGATCTTTCTTCGTCAAAGCAAAAAGATTTTATCTTCAAATACAAGAACTTTTCGTGGTTTTGTTGGTTTTCAGCAAATGAACAGATTTCAGCGAGCTGGAAGTTTTTTCCTTAATAGAGTAAGATTTTATCTTGAAATACAAGAACTTTTCGTGGTTCTTGTCAATTTTTGTTGGTTTTCATCTCATGAACTTATTTCAGTCAGCTGGATCTTTCTTCTTCAAAGCAAAAAGATTTTATCTTCAAATACAAGAACTTTTCGTGGTTTTGATGGTTTTCAGCAAATGAACATCTATCAGCGAGCTGGAAGTTTTTTCCTTAATAGAGTAAGATTTTATCTTAAAATACAAGAACTTTTCGTGGTTCTTGTCAATTTTTGTTGGTTTTCATCTAATGAACTTATTTCAGTCAGCTAGATCTTTGTTCTTCAAAGCAAAAAGATTTTATCTTCAAATACAAGAACTTTTCGTGGTTTTGATGGTTTTCAGCAAATGAACATATTTCAGCGAGCTGGAAGTTTTTTCCTTAATAGAGTAAGATTTTATCTTAAAATACAAGAACTTTTCGTGGTTCTTGTCAATTTTTGTTGGTTTTCATCTAATGAACTTATTTCAGTCAGCTAGATCTTTCTTCTTCAAAGCAAAAAGATTTTATCTTCAAATACAAGAACTTTTCGTGGTTTTGTTGGTTTTCAGCAAATGAACATATTTCAGCGAGCTGGGAGTTTTCTCTTCAATAGCGTAAGATTTTATCTTAAAATACAAGAACTTTTCGTGGTTCTTGTCAATTTTTGTTGGTTTTCATCGAATGAACTTATTTCAGTCAGCTAGATCTTTCTTCTTCAAAGCAAAAAGATTTTATCTTCAAATACAAGAACTTTTCGTGGTTTTGATGGTTTTCAGCAAATGAACATATTTCAGCGAGCTGGAAGCTTTTTCCTGAATAGAGTAAGATTTTATCTTAAAATACAAGAACTTTTCGTGGTTCTTGTCAATTTTTGTTGGTTTTCATCTAATGAACTTATTTCAGTCAGCTAGATCTTTCTTCTTCAAAGCAAAAAGATTTTATCTTCAAATACAAGAACTTTTCGTGGTTTTGATGGTTTTCAGCAAATGAACAGATTTCAGCGAGCTGGTAGTTTTTTCTTTAATAGCCTAAGATTTTATCTTAAAATGCAAGAACTTTTCGTGGTTGTTGTCAATTTTTGTTGGTTTTCATCTAATGAACTTATTTCAGTCAGCTAGATCTTTCTTCTTCAAAGCAAAAAGATTTTATCTTCAAATACAAGAACTTTTCGTTGTTTTGATGGTTTTCAGCAAATGAACATATTTCAGCGAGCCAGAAGTTTTTTCTTTAATAGCGTAAGATATTATCTTAAAATACAAGAACTTTTCGTGGTTCTTGTCAAATTTTGTTGGTTTTCATGCAATAAACTTATTTCAGTCAGCTAGATCTTTCTTCTTCAAAGCAAAAAGATTTTATCTTCAAATACAAGAACTTTTCGTGGTTTTGATGGTTTTCAGCAAATGAACAGATTTCAGCGAGCTGGAAGTTTTTTCTTTAATAGCCTAAGATTTTATCTTAAAATACAAGAACTTTTCGTGGTTCTTGTCAATTTTTGTTGGTTTTCATCGAATGAACTTATTTCAGTCAGCTAGATCTTTCTTCGTCAAAGCAAAAAGATTTTATCTTCAAATACAAGAACTTTTCGTGGTTTTGTTGGTTTTCAGCAAATGAACAGATTTCAGCGAGCTGGAAGTTTTTTCCTTAATAGAGTAAGATTTTATCTTAAAATACAAGAACTTTTCGTGGTTCTTGTCAATTTTTGTTGGTTTTCATCTAATGAACTTATTTCAGTCAGCCAGATCTTTCTTCTTCAAAGCAAAAAGATTTTATCTTCAAATACAAGAACTTTTCGTGGTTTTGATGGTTTTCAGCAAATGAACATATTTCAGCGAGCTGGATGTTTTTTCCTTAATAGAGTAAGATTTTATCTTAAAATACAAGAACTTTTCGTGGTTCTTGTCAATTTTTGTTGGTTTTCATCTGATGAACTTATTTCAGTCAGCTCGATCTTTCTTCTTCAAAGCAAAAAGATTTTATCTTCAAATACAAGAACTTTTCGTGGTTTTGATGGTTTTCAGCAAATGAACATATTTCAGCGAGCTGGAAGTTTTTTCCTTAATAGAGTAAGATTTTATCTTAAAATACAAGAACTTTTCGTGGTTCTTGTCAATTTTTGTTGGTTTTCATCCAATGAACTTATTTCAGTCAGCTGGATCTTTCTTCTTCAAAGCAAAAAGATTTTATCTTCAAATACAAGAACTTTTCGTGGTTTTGTTGGTTTTCAGCAAATGAACATATTTCAGCGAGCCAGAAGTTTTTTCTTTAATAGCGTAAGATATTATCTTAAAATACAAGAAGTTTTCGTGGTTCTTGTCAAATTTTGTTCGTTTTCATCTTATGAACTTATTTCAGTCAGCTAGATCTTTCTTCTTCAAAGCAAAAAGATTTTATCTTCAAATACAAGAACTTTTCGTGGTTTTGATGGTTTTCAGCAAATGAACATATTTCAGCGAGCTGGAAGTTTTTTCCTTAATAGAGTAAGATTTTATCTTAAAATACAAGAACTTTTCGTGGTTCTTGTCAATTTTTGTTGGTTTTCATCTCATGAACTTATTTCAGTCAGCTAGATCTTTCTTCTTCAAAGCAAAAAGATTTTATCTTCAAATACAAGAACTTTTCGTGGTTTTGATGGTTTTCCGCAAATGAACATATTTCAGCGAGCTGGAAGTTGTTTCCTTAATAGAGTAAGATTTTATCTTAAAATACAAGAACTTTTCGTGGTTCTTGTCAATTTTTGTTGGTTTTCATCTAATGAACTTATTTCAGTCAGCTAGATCTTTCTTCTTCAAAGCAAAAAGATTTTATCTTCAAATACAAGAACTTTTCGTGGCTTTGATGGTTTTCAGCAAATGAACATATTTCAGCGAGCTGGAAGTTTTTTCCTGAATAGAGGAAGATTTTATCTTAAAATACAAGAACTTTTCGTGGTTCTTGTCAATTTTTGTTGGTTTTCATCGAATGAACTTATTTCAGTCAGCTCGATCTTTCTTCTTCAAAGCAAAAAGATTTTATCTTCAAATACAAGAACTTTTCGTGGTTTTGATGGTTTTCAGCAAATGAACATATTTCAGCGAGCTGGAAGTTTTTTCCTGAATAGAGTAAGATTTTATCTTAAAATACAAGAACTTTTCGTGGTTCTTGTCAATTTTTGTTGGTTTTCATCTAATGAACTTATTTCAGTCAGCTAGATCTTTCTTCTTCAAAGCAAAAAGATTTTATCTTCAAATACAAGAACTTTTCGTGGTTTTGATGGTTTTCAGCAAATGAACAGATTTCAGCGAGCTGGAAGTTTTTTCTTTAATAGCCTAAGATTTTATCTTAAAATACAAGAACTTTTCGTGGTTCTTGTCAATTTTTGTTGGTTTTCATCTAATGAACTTATTTCAGTCAGCTAGATCTTTCTTCGTCAAAGCAAAAAGATTTTATCTTCAAATACAAGAACTTTTCGTGGTTTTGTTGGTTTTCAGCAAATGAACAGATTTCAGCGAGCTGGAAGTTTTTTCCTGAATAGAGTAAGATTTTATCTTAAAATACAAGAACTTTTCGTGGTTCTTGTCAATTTTTGTTGGTTTTCATCCAATGAACTTATTTCAGTCAGCTAGATCTTTCTTCTTCAAAGCAAAAAGATTTTATCTTCAAATACAAGAACTTTTCGTGGTTTTGATGGTTTTCAGCAAATGAACAGATTTCAGCGAGCTGGAAGTTTTTTCTTTCATAGCCTAAGATTTTATCTTAAAATACAAGAACTTTTCGTGGTTCTTGTCAATTTTTGTTGGTTTTCATCTAATGAACTTATTTCAGTCAGCTAGATCTTTCTTCTTCAAAGCAAAAAGATTTTATCTTCAAATACAAGAACTTTTCGTGGTTTTGATGGTTTTCAGCAAATGAACAGATTTCAGCGAGCTGGAAGTTTTTTCTTTAATAGCCTAAGATTTTATCTTAAAATACAAGAACTTTTCGTGGTTCTTGTCAATTTTTGTTGGTTTTCATCGAATGAACTTATTTCAGTCAGCCAGATCTTTCTTCGTCAAAGCAAAAAGATTTTATCTTCAAATACAAGAACTTTTCGTGGTTTTGATGGTTTTCAGCAAATGAACATATTTCAGCGAGCTGGATGTTTTTTCCTTAATAGAGTAAGATTTTATCTTAAAATACAAGAACTTTTCGTGGTTCTTGTCAATTTTTGTTGGTTTTCATCTGATGAACTTATTTCAGTCAGCTAGATCTTTCTTCTTCAAAGCAAAAAGATTTTATCTTCAAATACAAGAACTTTTCGTGGTTTTGATGGTTTTCAGCAAATGAACATATTTCAGCGAGCTGGAAGTTTTTTCCTTAATCGAGGAAGATTTTATCTTAAAATACAAGAACTTTTCGTGGTTCTTGTCAATTTTTGTTGGTTTTCATCGAATGAACTTATTTCAGTCAGCTCGATCTTTCTTCTTCAAAGCAAAAAGATTTTATCTTCAAATACAAGAACTTTTCGTGGTTTTGATGGTTTTCAGCAAATGAACATATTTCAGCGAGCTGGAAGTTTTTTCCTGAATAGAGTAAGATTTTATCTTAAAATACAAGAACTTTTCGTGGTTCTTGTCAATTTTTGTTGGTTTTCATCTAATGAACTTATTTCAGTCAGCTAGATCTTTCTTCTTCAAAGCAAAAAGATTTTATCTTCAAATACAAGAACTTTTCGTGGTTTTGATGGTTTTCAGCAAATGAACAGATTTCAGCGAGCTGGAAGTTTTTTCTTTAATAGCCTAAGATTTTATCTTAAAATACAAGAACTTTTCGTGGTTCTTGTCAATTTTTGTTGGTTTTCATCTAATGAACTTATTTCAGTCAGCTAGATCTTTCTTCGTCAACGCAAAAAGATTTTATCTTCAAATACAAGAACTTTTCGTGGTTTTGTTGGTTTTCAGCAAATGAACAGATTTCAGCGAGCTGGAAGTTTTTTCCTGAATAGAGTAAGATTTTATCTTAAAATACAAGAACTTTTCGTGGTTCTTGTCAATTTTTGTTGGTTTTCATCTAATGAACTTATTTCAGTCAGCTAGATCTTTCTTCTTCAAAGCAAAAAGATTTTATCTTCAAATACAAGAACTTTTCGTGGTTTTGATGGTTTTCAGCAAATGAACAGATTTCAGCGAGCTGGAAGTTTTTTCTTTAATAGCCTAAGATTTTATCTTAAAATACAAGAACTTTTCGTGGTTCTTGTCAATTTTTGTTGGTTTTCATCTAATGAACTTATTTCAGTCAGCTAGATCTTTCTTCTTCAAAGCAAAAAGATTTTATCTTCAAATACAAGAACTTTTCGTGGTTTTGATGGTTTTCAGCAAATGAACATATTTCAGCGAGCCAGAAGTTTTTTCTTTAATAGCGTAAGATATTATCTTAAAATACAAGAAGTTTTTGTGGTTCTTGTCAAATGTTGTTCGTTTTCATCTAATGAACTTATTTCAGTCAGCTGGATCTTTCTTCTTCAAAGCAAAAAGATTTTATCTTCAAATACAAGAACTTTTCGTGGTTTTGATGGTTTTCAGCAAATGAACATATTTCAGCGAGCTGGAAGTTTTTTCCTTAATAGAGTAAGATTTTATCTTAAAATACAAGAACTTTTCGTGGTTCTTGTCAATTTTTGTTGGTTTTCATCTAATGAACTTATTTCAGTCAGCTCGATCTTTCTTCTTCAAAGCAAAAAGATTTTATCTTCAAATACAAGAACTTTTCGTGGTTTTGATGGTTTTCAGCAAATGAACATATTTCAGCGAGCTGGAAGTTTTTTCCTTAATAGAGTAAGATTTTATCTTAAAATACAAGAACTTTTCGTGGTTCTTGTCAATTTTTGTTGGTTTTCATCTAATGAACTTATTTCAGTCAGCTCGATCTTTCTTCTTCAAAGCAAAAAGATTTTATCTTCAAATACAAGAACTTTTCGTGGTTTTGATGGTTTTCAGCAAATGAACATATTTCAGCGAGCTGGATGTTTTTTCCTTAATAGAGTAAGATTTTATCTTAAAATACAAGAACTTTTCGTGGTTCTTGTCAATTTTTGTTGGTTTTCATCTGATGAACTTATTTCAGTCAGCTAGATCTTTCTTCTTCAAAGCAAAAAGATTTTATCTTCAAATACAAGAACTTTTCGTGGTTTTGATGGTTTTCAGCAAATGAACATATTTCAGCGAGCTGGAAGTTTTTTCCTTAATCGAGGAAGATTTTATCTTAAAATACAAGAACTTTTCGTGGTTCTTGTCAATTTTTGTTGGTTTTCATCGAATGAACTTATTTCAGTCAGCTCGATCTTTCTTCTTCAAAGCAAAAAGATTTTATCTTCAAATACAAGAACTTTTCGTGGTTTTGATGGTTTTCAGCAAATGAACATATTTCAGCGAGCTGGAAGTTTTTTCCTGAATAGAGTAAGATTTTATCTTAAAATACAAGAACTTTTCGTGGTTCTTGTCAATTTTTGTTGGTTTTCATCTAATGAACTTATTTCAGTCAGCTAGATCTTTCTTCTTCAAAGCAAAAAGATTTTATCTTCAAATACAAGAACTTTTCGTGGTTTTGATGGTTTTCAGCAAATGAACAGATTTCAGCGAGCTGGAAGTTTTTTCTTTAATAGCCTAAGATTTTATCTTAAAATACAAGAACTTTTCGTGGTTCTTGTCAATTTTTGTTGGTTTTCATCTAATGAACTTATTTCAGTCAGCTAGATCTTTCTTCGTCAACGCAAAAAGATTTTATCTTCAAATACAAGAACTTTTCGTGGTTTTGTTGGTTTTCAGCAAATGAACAGATTTCAGCGAGCTGGAAGTTTTTTCCTGAATAGAGTAAGATTTTATCTTAAAATACAAGAACTTTTCGTGGTTCTTGTCAATTTTTGTTGGTTTTCATCTAATGAACTTATTTCAGTCAGCTAGATCTTTCTTCTTCAAAGCAAAAAGATTTTATCTTCAAATACAAGAACTTTTCGTGGTTTTGATGGTTTTCAGCAAATGAACAGATTTCAGCGAGCTGGAAGTTTTTTCTTTAATAGCCTAAGATTTTATCTTAAAATACAAGAACTTTTCGTGGTTCTTGTCAATTTTTGTTGGTTTTCATCTAATGAACTTATTTCAGTCAGCTAGATCTTTCTTCTTCAAAGCAAAAAGATTTTATCTTCAAATACAAGAACTTTTCGTGGTTTTGATGGTTTTCAGCAAATGAACATATTTCAGCGAGCCAGAAGTTTTTTCTTTAATAGCGTAAGATATTATCTTAAAATACAAGAAGTTTTTGTGGTTCTTGTCAAATGTTGTTCGTTTTCATCTAATGAACTTATTTCAGTCAGCTGGATCTTTCTTCTTCAAAGCAAAAAGATTTTATCTTCAAATACAAGAACTTTTCGTGGTTTTGATGGTTTTCAGCAAATGAACATATTTCAGCGAGCTGGAAGTTTTTTCCTTAATAGAGTAAGATTTTATCTTAAAATACAAGAACTTTTCGTGGTTCTTGTCAATTTTTGTTGGTTTTCATCTAATGAACTTATTTCAGTCAGCTCGATCTTTCTTCTTCAAAGCAAAAAGATTTTATCTTCAAATACAAGAACTTTTCGTGGTTTTGATGGTTTTCAGCAAATGAACAGATTTCAGCGAGCTGGTAGTTTTTTCTTTAATAGCCTAAGATTTTATCTTAAAATACAAGAACTTTTCGTGGTTGTTGTCAATTTTTGTTGGTTTTCATCTCATGAACTTATTTCAGTCAGCTAGATCTTTCTTCTTCAAAGCAAAAAGATTTTATCTTCAAATACAAGAACTTTTCGTGGTTTTGATGGTTTTCAGCAAATGAACATATTTCAGCGAGCTGGAAGTTTTTTCCTTAATAGAGTAAGATTTTGTCTTAAAATACAAGAACTTTTCGTGGTTCTTGTCAATTTTTGTTGGTTTTCATCCAATGAACTTATTTCAGTCAGCTGGATCTTTCTTCTTCAAAGCAAAAAGATTTTATCTTCAAATACAAGAACTTTTCGTGGTTTTGTTGGTTTTCAGCAAATGAACATATTTCAGCGAGCCAGAAGTTTTTTCCTTAATAGAGTAAGATTTTATCTTAAAATACAAGAACTTTTCGTGGTTCTTGTCAATTTTTGTTGGTTTTCATCTAATGAACTTATTTCAGTCAGCCAGATCTTTCTTCTTCAAAGCAAAAAGATTTTATCTTCAAATACAAGAACTTTTCGTGGTTTTGATGGTTTTCAGCAAATGAACATATTTCAGCGAGCTGGAAGTTTTTTCTTTAATAGCCTAAGATTTTATCTTAACATACAAGAACTTTTCGTGGTTCTTGTCAATTTTTGTTGGTTTTCATCTGATGAACTTATTTCAGTCAGCTAGATCTTTCTTCTTCAAAGCAAAAAGATTTTATCTTCAAATACAAGAACTTTTCGTGGTTTTGATGGTTTTCAGCAAATGAACATATTTCAGCGAGCTGGAAGTTTTTTCCTTAATAGAGTAAGATTTTATCTTAAAATACAAGAACTTTTCGTGGTTCTTGTCAATTTTTGTTGGTTTTCATCCAATGAACTTATTTCAGTCAGCTGGATCTTTCTTCTTCAAAGCAAAAAGATTTTATCTTCAAATACAAGAACTTTTCGTGGTTTTGTTGGTTTTCAGCAAATGAACATATTTCAGCGAGCCAGAAGTTTTTTCCTTAATAGAGTAAGATTTTATCTTAAAATACAAGAACTTTTCGTGGTTCTTGTCAATTTTTGTTGGTTTTCATCTAATGAACTTATTTCAGTCAGCGAGATCTTTCTTCTTCAAAGCAAAAAGATTTTATCTTCAAATACAAGAACTTTTCGTGGTTTTGATGGTTTTCAGCAAATGAACATATTTCAGCGAGCTGGATGTTTTTTCCTTAATAGAGTAAGATTTTATCTTAAAATACAAGAACTTTTCGTGGTTCTTGTCAATTTTTGTTGGTTTTCATCTGATGAACTTATTTCAGTCAGCTAGATCTTTCTTCTTCAAAGCAAAAAGATTTTATCTTCAAATACAAGAACTTTTCGTGGTTTTGATGGTTTTCAGCAAATGAACATATTTCAGCGAGCTGGAAGTTTTTTCCTTAATAGAGTAAGATTTTATCTTAAAATACAAGAACTTTTCGTGGTTCTTGTCAATTTTTGTTGGTTTTCATCCAATGAACTTATTTCAGTCAGCTGGATCTTTCTTCTTCAAAGCAAAGAGATTTTATCTTCAAATACAAGAACTTTTCGTGGTTTTGTTGGTTTTCAGCAAATGAACAGATTTCAGCGAGCTGGAAGTTTTTTCCTTAATAGAGTAAGATTTTATCTTAAAATACAAGAACTTTTCGTGGTTCTTGTCAATTTTTGTTGGTTTTCATCTAATGAACTTATTTCAGTCAGCCAGATCTTTCTTCTTCAAAGCAAAAAGATTTTATCTTCAAATACAAGAACTTTTCGTGGTTTTGATGGTTTTCAGCAAATGAACATATTTCAGCGAGCTGGAAGTTTTTTCTTTAATAGCCTAAGATTTTATCTTAAAATACAAGAACTTTTCGTGGTTCTTGTCAATTTTTGTTGGTTTTCATCTGATGAACTTATTTCAGTCAGCTAGATCTTTCTTCTTCAAAGCAAAAAGATTTTATCTTCAAATACAAGAACTTTTCGTGGTTTTGATGGTTTTCAGCAAATGAACATATTTCAGCGAGCTGGAAGTTTTTTCCTTAATAGAGTAAGATTTTATCTTAAAATACAAGAACTTTTTGTGGTTTTGTTGGTTTTCAGCAAATGAACATATTTCAGCGAGCCAGAAGTTTTTTCTTTAAAAGCGTAAGATATTATCTTAAAACACAAGAAGTTTTTGTGGTTCTTGTCAAATTTTGTTCGTTTTCATCTAATGAACTTATTTCAGTCAGCTAGATCTTTCTTCTTCAAAGCAAAAAGATTCTATCTTCAAATACAAGAACTTTTCGTGGTTTTGAGCAAATGAACATATTTCAGCGAGCTGGAAGTTTTTTCCTTAATAGAGTAAGATTTTATCTTAAAATACAAGAACTTTTCGTGGTTCTTGTCAATTTTTGTTGGTTTTCATCTGATGAACTTATTTCAGTCAGCTAGATCTTTCTTCTTCAAAGCAAAAAGATTTTATCTTCAAATACAAGAACTTTTCGTGGTTTTGATGGTTTTCAGCAAATGAACAGATTTCAGCGAGCTGGTCGTTTTTTCTTTAATAGCCTAAGATTTTATCTTAAAATACAAGAACTTTTCGTGGTTCTTGTCAATTTTTGTTGGTTTTCATCGAATGAACTTATTTCAGTCAGCCAGATCTTTCTTCTTCAAAGCAAAAAGATTTTATCTTCAAATACAAGAACTTTTCGGGGTTTTGATGGTTTTCAGCAAATGAACATATTTCAGCGAGCTGGATGTTTTTTCCTTAATAGAGTAAGATTTTATCTTAAAATACAAGAACTTTTCGTGGTTCTTGTCAATTTTTGTTGGTTTTCATCTGATGAACTTATTTCAGTCAGCTAGATCTTTCTTCTTCAAAGCAAAAAGATTTTATCTTCAAATACAAGAACTTTTCGTGGTTTTGATGGTTTTCAGCAAATGAACATATTTCAGCGAGCTGGAAGTTTTTTCCTTAATAGAGTAAGATTTTATCTTAAAATACAAGAACTTTTCGTGGTTCTTGTCAATTTTTGTTGGTTTTCATCTAATGAACTTATTTCAGTCAGCTAGATCTTTCTTCTTCAAAGAAAAAAGATTTTATCTTCAAATACAAGAACTTTTCGTGGTTTTGTTGGTTTTCAGCAAATGAACATATTTCAGCGAGCCAGAAGTTTTTTCTTTAATAGCGTAAGATATTATCTTAAAATACAAGAATTTTTTGTGGTTCTTGTCAAATTTTGTTGGTTTTCATCCAATGAACTTATTTCAGTCAGCTAGATCTTTCTTCTTCAAAGCAAAAAGATTTTATCTTCAAATACAAGAACTTTTCGTGGTTTTGAGCAAATGAACATATTTCAGCGAGCTGGAAGTTTTTTCCTTAATAGAGTAAGATTTTATCTTAAAATACAAGAACTTTTCGTGGTTCTTGTCAATTTTTGTTGGTTTTCATCTAATGAACTTATTTCAGTCAGCTAGATCTTTCTTCTTCAAAGCAAAAAGATTTTATCTTCAAATACAAGAACTTTTCGTGGTTTTGATGGTTTTCAGCAAATGAACAGATTTCAGCGAGCTGGTAGTTTTTTCTTTAATAGCCTAAGATTTTATCTTAAAATACAAGAACTTTTCGTGGTTCTTGTCAATTTTTGTTGGTTTTCATCTCATGAACTTATTTCAGTCAGCTGGATCTTTCTTCTTCAAAGCAAAAAGATTTTATCTTCAAATACAAGAACTTTTCGTTGTTTTGATGGTTTTCAGCAAATGAACATATTTCAGCGAGCCAGAAGTTTTTTCTTTAATAGCGTAAGATATTATCTTAAAATACAAGAACTTTTCGTGGTTCTTGTCAAATTTTGTTGGTTTTCATCCAATAAACTTATTTCAGTCAGCTAGATCTTTCTTCTTCAAAGCAAAAACATTTTATCTTCAAACACAAGAACTTTTCGTGGTTTTGATGGTTTTCAGCAAATGAACATATTTCAGTGAGCTGGAAGTTTTTTCCTTAACAGAGTAAGATTTTATCTTAAAATACAAGAACTTTTCGTGGTTCTTGTCAATTTTTGTTGGTTTTCATCTGATGAACTTATTTCAGTCAGCGAGATCTTTCTTCTTCAAAGCAAAAAGATTTTATCTTCAAATACAAGAACTTTTCGTGGTTTTGATGGTTTTCAGCAAATGAACAGATTTCAGCGAGCTGGAAGTTTTTTCTTTAATAGCCTAAGATTTTATCTTAAAATACAAGAACTTTTCGTGGTTCTTGTCAATTTTTGTTGGTTTTCATCTGATGAACTTATTTCAGTCAGCCAGATCTTTCTTCTTCAAAGCAAAAAGATTTTATCTTCAAATACAAGAACTTTTCGTGGTTTTGATGGTTTTCAGCAAATGAACATATTTCAGCGAGCTGGAAGTTTTTTCCTTAATAGAGTAAGATTTTATCTTAAAATACAAGAACTTTTCGTGGTTCTTGTCAATTTTTGTTGGTTTTCATCCAATGAACTTATTTCAGTCAGCTGGATCTTTCTTCTTCAAAGCAAAAAGATTTTATCTTCAAATACAAGAACTTTTCGTGGTTTTGTTGGTTTTCAGCAAATGAACATATTTCAGCGAGCCAGAAGTTTTTTCTTTAAAAGCGTAAGATATTATCTTAAAATACAAGAAGTTTTTGTGGTTCTTGTCAAATTTTGTTCGTTTTCATCTAATGAACTTATTTCAGTCAGCTGGATCTTTCTTCTTCAAAGCAAAAAGATTTTATCTTCAAATACAAGAACTTTTCGTGGTTTTGAGCAAATGAACATATTTCAGCGAGCTGGAAGTTTTTTCCTTAATAGAGTAAGATTTTATCTTAAAATACAAGAACTTTTCGTGGTTCTTGTCAATTTTTGTTGGTTTTCATCTAATGAACTTATTTCAGTTAGCTAGATCTTTCTTCTTCAAAGCAAAAAGATTTTATCTTCAAATACAAGAACTTTTCGTGGTTTTGATGGTTTTCAGCAAATGAACAGATTTCAGCGAGCTGGTAGTTTTTTCTTTAATAGCCTAAGATTTTATCTTAAAATACAAGAACTTTTCGTGGTTCTTGTCAATTTTTGTTGGTTTTCATCCAATGAACCTATTTCAGTCAGCCAGATCTTTCTTCTTCAAAGCAAAAAGATTTTATCTTCAAATACAAGAACTTTTCGTGGTTTTGATGGTTTTCAGCAAATGAACATATTTCAGCGAGCTGGATGTTTTTTCCTTAATAGAGTAAGATTTTATCTTAAAATACAAGAACTTTTCGTGGTTCTTGTCAATTTTTGTTGGTTTTCATCTGATGAACTTATTTCAGTCAGCTAGATCTTTCTTCTTCAAAGCAAAAAGATTTTATCTTCAAATACAAGAACTTTTCGTGGTTTTGATGGTTTTCAGCAAATGAACATATTTCAGCGAGCTGGAAGTTTTTTCCTTAATAGAGTAAGATTTTATCTTAAAATACAAGAACTTTTCGTGGTTCTTGTCAATTTTTGTTGGTTTTCATCTAATGAACTTATTTCAGTCAGCTGGATCTTTCTTCTTCAAAGAAAAAAGATTTTATCTTCAAATACAAGAACTTTTCGTGGTTTTGTTGGTTTTCAGCAAATGAACATATTTCAGCGAGCTGGGAGTTTTTTCTTTAATAGCGTAAGATTTTATCTTAAAATACAAGAACTTTTCGTGGTTCTTGTCAATTTTTGTTGGTTTTCATCCAATGAACTTATTTCAGTCACCTAGATCTTTCTTCTTCAAAGCAAAAAGATTTTATCTTCAAATACAAGAACTTTTCGCGGTTTTGTTGTTTTTCAGCAAATGAACATATTTCAGCGAGCTGGATGTTTTTTCCTTAATAGAGTAAGATTTTATCTTAAAATACAAGAACTTTTCGTGGTTCTTGTCAATTTTTGTTGGTTTTCATCTGATGAACTTATTTCAGTCAGCTAGATCTTTCTTCTTCAAAGCAAAAAGATTTTATCTTCAAATACAAGAACTTTTCGTGGTTTTGATGGTTTTCAGCAAATGAACATATTTCAGCGAGCTGGAAGTTTTTTCCTTAATAGAGTAAGATTTTATCTTAAAATACAAGAACTTTTCGTGGTTCTTGTCAATTTTTGTTGGTTTTCATCCAATGAACTTATTTCAGTCAGCTGGATCTTTCTTCTTCAAAGCAAAAAGATTTTATCTTCAAATACAAGAACTTTTCGTGGTTTTGTTGGTTTTCAGCAAATGAACATATTTCAGCGAGCCAGAAGTTTTTTCTTTAATCGCGTAAGATATTATCTTAAAATACAAGAACTTTTTGTGGTTCTTGTCAAATTTTGTTGGTTTTCATCCAATGAACTTATTTCAGTCAGCTAGATCTTTCTTCTTCAAAGCAAAAAGATTTTATCTTCAAATACAAGAACTTTTCGTGGTTTTGAGCAAATGAACATATTTCAGCGAGCTGGAAGTTTTTTCCTTAATAGAGTAAGATTTTATCTTAAAATACAAGAACTTTTCGTGGTTCTTGTCAATTTTTGTTGGTTTTCATCTAATGAACTTATTTCAGTCAGCTAGATCTTTCTTCTTCAAAGCAAAAAGATTTTATCTTCAAATACAAGAACTTTTCGTGGTTTTGATGGTTTTCAGCAAATGAACATATTTCAGTGAGCTGGAAGTTTTTTCCTTAACAGAGTAAGATTTTATCTTAAAATACAAGAACTTTTCGTGGTTCTTGTCAATTTTTGTTGGTTTTCATCTAATGAACTTATTTCAGTCAGCTAGATCTTTCTTCTTCAAAGCAAAAAGATTTTATCTTCAAATACAAGAACTTTTCGTGGTTTTGATGGTTTTCAGCAAATGAACATATTTCAGTGAGCTGGAAGTTTTTTCCTTAACAGAGTAAGATTTTATCTTAAAATACAAGAACTTTTCGTGGTTCTTGTCAATTTTTGTTGGTTTTCATCTAATGAACTTATTTCAGTCAGCTAGATCTTTCTTCTTCAAAGAAAAAAGATTTTATCTTCAAATACAAGAACTTTTCGTGGTTTTGTTGGTTTTCAGCAAATGAACATATTTCAGCGAGCTGGGAGTTTTTTCTTTAATAGCGGAAGATTTTATCTTAAAATACAAGAACTTTTCGTGGTTCTTGTCAATTTTTGTTGGTTTTCATCCAATGAACTTATTTCAGTCAGCTGGATCTTTCTTCTTCAAAGCAAAAAGATTTTATCTTCAAATACAAGAACTTTTCGTGGTTTTGTTGGTTTTCAGCAAATGAACATATTTCAGCGAGCCAGAAGTTTTTTCTTCAATAGCGTAAGATATTATCTTAAAATACAAGAACTTTTTGTGGTTCTTGTCAAATTTTGTTGGTTTTCATCCAATGAACTTATTTCAGTCAGCTAGATCTTTCTTCTTCAAAGCAAAAAGATTTTATCTTCAAATACAAGAACTTTTCGTGGTTTTGAGCAAATGAACATATTTCAGCGAGCTGGAAGTTTTTTCCTTAATAGAGTAAGATTTTATCTTAAAATACAATAACTTTTCGTGGTTCTTGTCAATTTTTGTTGGTTTTCATCTAATGAACTTATTTCAGTCAGCTAGATCTTTCTTCTTCAAAGCAAAAAGATTTTATCTTCAAATACAAGAACTTTTCGTGGTTTTGATGGTTTTCAGCAAATGAACAGATTTCAGCGAGCTGGTAGTTTTTTCTTTAATAGCCTAAGATTTTATCTTAAAATACAAGAACTTTTCGTGGTTCTTGTCAATTTTTGTTGGTTTTCATCCAATGAACTTATTTCAGTCAGCTGGATCTTTCTTCTTCAAAGCAAAAAGATTTTATCTTCAAATACAAGAACTTTTCGTTGTTTTGATGGTTTTCAGCAAATGAACATATTTCAGCGAGCCAGAAGTTTTTTCTTTAATAGCGTAAGATATTATCTTAAAATACAAGAACTTTTCGTGGTTCTTGTCAAATTTTGTTGGTTTTCATCCAATAAACTTATTTCAGTCAGCTCGATCTTTCTTCTTCAAAGCAAAAACATTTTATCTTCAAATACAAGAACTTTTCGTGGTTTTGATGGTTTTCAGCAAATGAACATATTTCAGTGAGCTGGAAGTTTTTTCCTTAACAGAGTAAGATTTTATCTTAAAATACAAGAACTTTTCGTGGTTCTTGTCAATTTTTGTTGGTTTTCATCTGATGAACTTATTTCAGTCAGCGAGATCTTTCTTCTTCAAAGCAAAAAGATTTTATCTTCAAATACAAGAACTTTTCGTGGTTTTGATGGTTTTCAGCAAATGAACACATTTCAGCGAGCTGGAAGTTTTTTCTTTAATAGCCTAAGATTTTATCTTAAAATACAAGAACTTTTCGTGGTTCTTGTCAATTTTTGTTGGTTTTCATCTGATGAACTTATTTCAGTCAGCCAGATCTTTCTTCTTCAAAGCAAAAAGATTTTATCTTCAAATACAAGAACTTTTCGTGGTTTTGATGGTTTTCAGCAAATGAACATATTTCAGCGAGCTGGAAGTTTTTTCCTTAATAGAGTAAGATTTTATCTTAAAATACAAGAACTTTTCGTGGTTCTTGTCAATTTTTGTTGGTTTTCATCCAATGAACTTATTTCAGTCAGCTGGATCTTTCTTCTTCAAAGCAAAAAGATTTTATCTTCAAATACAAGAACTTTTCGTGGTTTTGTTGGTTTTCAGCAAATGAACATATTTCAGCGAGCCAGAAGTTTTTTCTTTAAAAGCGTAAGATATTATCTTAAAATACAAGAAGTTTTTGTGGTTCTTGTCAAATTTTGTTCGTTTTCATCCAATGAACTTATTTCAGTCAGCTGGATCTTTCTTCTTCAAAGCAAAAAGATTTTATCTTCAAATACAAGAACTTTTCGTGGTTTTGAGCAAATGAACATATTTCAGCGAGCTGGAAGTTTTTTCCTTAATAGAGTAAGATTTTATCTTAAAATACAAGAACTTTTCGTGGTTCTTGTCAATTTTTGTTGGTTTTCATCTAATGAACTTATTTCAGTCAGCTAGATCTTTCTTCTTCAAAGCAAAAAGATTTTATCTTCAAATACAAGAACTTTTCGTGGTTTTGATGGTTTTCAGCAAATGAACATATTTCAGTGAGCTGGAAGTTTTTTCCTTAACAGAGTAAGATTTTATCTTAAAATACAAGAACTTTTCGTGGTTCTTGTCAATTTTTGTTGGTTTTCATCTAATGAACTTATTTCAGTCAGCTAGATCTTTCTTCTTCAAAGCAAAAAGATTTTATCTTCAAATACAAGAACTTTTCGTGGTTTTGATGGTTTTCAGCAAATGAACATATTTCAGTGAGCTGGAAGTTTTTTCCTTAACAGAGTAAGATTTTATCTTAAAATACAAGAACTTTTCGTGGTTCTTGTCAATTTTTGTTGGTTTTCATCTAATGAACTTATTTCAGTCAGCTAGATCTTTCTTCTTCAAAGAAAAAAGATTTTATCTTCAAATACAAGAACTTTTCGTGGTTTTGTTGGTTTTCAGCAAATGAACATATTTCAGCGAGCTGGGAGTTTTTTCTTTAATAGCGGAAGATTTTATCTTAAAATACAAGAACTTTTCGTGGTTCTTGTCAATTTTTGTTGGTTTTCATCCAATGAACTTATTTCAGTCAGCTGGATCTTTCTTCTTCAAAGCAAAAAGATTTTATCTTCAAATACAAGAACTTTTCGTGGTTTTGTTGGTTTTCAGCAAATGAACATATTTCAGCGAGCCAGAAGTTTTTTCTTCAATAGCGTAAGATATTATCTTAAAATACAAGAACTTTTTGTGGTTCTTGTCAAATTTTGTTGGTTTTCATCCAATGAACTTATTTCAGTCAGCTAGATCTTTCTTCTTCAAAGCAAAAAGATTTTATCTTCAAATACAAGAACTTTTCGTGGTTTTGAGCAAATGAACATATTTCAGCGAGCTGGAAGTTTTTTCCTTAATAGAGTAAGATTTTATCTTAAAATACAAGAACTTTTCGTGGTTCTTGTCAATTTTTGTTGGTTTTCATCTAATGAACTTATTTCAGTCAGCTAGATCTTTCTTCTTCAAAGCAAAAAGATTTTATCTTCAAATACAAGAACTTTTCGTGGTTTTGATGGTTTTCAGCAAATGAACAGATTTCAGCGAGCTGGTAGTTTTTTCTTTAATAGCCTAAGATTTTATCTTAAAATACAAGAACTTTTCGTGGTTCTTGTCAATTTTTGTTGGTTTTCATCCAATGAACTTATTTCAGTCAGCTGGATCTTTCTTCTTCAAAGCAAAAAGATTTTATCTTCAAATACAAGAACTTTTCGTTGTTTTGATGGTTTTCAGCAAATGAACATATTTCAGCGAGCCAGAAGTTTTTTCTTTAATAGCGTAAGATATTATCTTAAAATACAAGAACTTTTCGTGGTTCTTGTCAAATTTTGTTGGTTTTCATCCAATAAACTTATTTCAGTCAGCTAGATCTTTCTTCTTCAAAGCAAAAACATTTTATCTTCAAATACAAGAACTTTTCGTGGTTTTGATGGTTTTCAGCAAATGAACATATTTCAGTGAGCTGGAAGTTTTTTCCTTAACAGAGTAAGATTTTATCTTAAAATACAAGAACTTTTCGTGGTTCTTGTCAATTTTTGTTGGTTTTCATCTGATGAACTTATTTCAGTCAGCGAGATCTTTCTTCTTCAAAGCAAAAAGATTTTATCTTCAAATACAAGAACTTTTCGTGGTTTTGATGGTTTTCAGCAAATGAACACATTTCAGCGAGCTGGAAGTTTTTTCTTTAATAGCCTAAGATTTTATCTTAAAATACAAGAACTTTTCGTGGTTCTTGTCAATTTTTGTTGGTTTTCATCTGATGAACTTATTTCAGTCAGCCAGATCTTTCTTCTTCAAAGCAAAAAGATTTTATCTTCAAATACAAGAACTTTTCGTGGTTTTGATGGTTTTCAGCAAATGAACATATTTCAGCGAGCTGGAAGTTTTTTCCTTAATAGAGTAAGATTTTATCTTAAAATACAAGAACTTTTCGTGGTTCTTGTCAATTTTTGTTGGTTTTCATCCAATGAACTTATTTCAGTCAGCTGGATCTTTCTTCTTCAAAGCAAAAAGATTTTATCTTCAAATACAAGAACTTTTCGTGGTTTTGTTGGTTTTCAGCAAATGAACATATTTCAGCGAGCCAGAAGTTTTTTCTTTAAAAGCGTAAGATATTATCTTAAAATACAAGAAGTTTTTGTGGTTCTTGTCAAATTTTGTTCGTTTTCATCCAATGAACTTATTTCAGTCAGCTGGATCTTTCTTCTTCAAAGCAAAAAGATTTTATCTTCAAATACAAGAACTTTTCGTGGTTTTGAGCAAATGAACATATTTCAGCGAGCTAGAAGTTTTTTCCTTAATAGAGTAAGATTTTATCTTACTTGTGGTTCTTGTGGTTCTTGTCAAATTTTGTTCGTTTTCATCTAATGAACTTATTTCAGTCAGCTAGATCTTTCTTCTTCAAAGCAAAAAGATTTTATCTTCAAATACAAGAACTTTTCGTGGTTTTGATGGTTTTCAGCAAATGAACATATTTCAGCGAGCTGGAAGTTTTTTCCTTAATAGAGTAAGATTTTATCTTAAAATACAAGAACTTTTCGTGGTTCTTGTCAATTTTTGTTGGTTTTCATCTCATGAACTTATTTCAGTCAGCTAGATCTTTCTTCTTCAAAGCAAAAAGATTTTATCTTCAAATACAAGAACTTTTCGTGGTTTTGTTGGTTTTCAGCAAATGAACAGATTTCAGCGAGCTGGAAGTTGTTTCCTTAATAGAGTAAGATTTTATCTTAAAATACAAGAATTTTTCGTGGTTCTTGTCAATTTTTGTTGGTTTTCATCGAATGAACTTATTTCAGTCAGCCAGATCTTTCTTCTTCAAAGCAAAAAGATTTTATCTTCAAATACAAGAACTTTTCGTGGTTTTGATGGTTTTCAGCAAATGAACATATTTCAGCGAGCTGGAAGTTTTTTCCTTAATAGAGTAAGATTTTATCTTAAAATACAAGAACTTTTCGTGGTTCTTGTCAATTTTTGTTGGTTTTCATCCAATGAACTTATTTCAGTCAGCTGGATCTTTCTTCTTCAAAGCAAAAAGATTTTATCTTCAAATACAAGAACTTTTCGTGGTTTTGTTGGTTTTCAGCAAATGAACATATTTCAGCGAGCTGCAAGTTTTTTCCTCAATAGAGTAAGATTTTATCTTAAAATACAAGAACTTTTCGTGGTTCTTGTCAATTTTTGTTGGTTTTCATGTAATGAACTTATTTCAGTCAGCAAGATCTTTCTTCTTCAAAGCAAAAAGATTTTATCTTCAAATACAAGAACTTTTCGAGGTTTTGTTGGTTTTCAGCAAATGAACATATTTCCGCGAGCTGGGAGTTTTTTCTTTAATAGCGTAAGATTTTAACTTAAAATACAAGAAGTTTTCGTGGTTCTTGTCAATTTTTGTTGGTTTTCATCGAATGAACTTATTTCAGTCAGCTAGATCTTTCTTCGTCAAAGCAAAAAGATTTTATCTTCATTTACAAGAACTTTTCGTGGTTTGGTGGTTTTCAGCAAATGAACAGATTTCAGCGAGCTGGAAGTTTTTTCCTTAATAGAGTAAGATTTTATCTTAAAATACAAGAACTTTTCGTGGTTCTTGTCAATTTTTGTTGGTTTTCATCTAATGAACTTATTTCAGTCAGCTAGATCTTTCTTCTTCAAAGCAAAAAGATTTTATCTTCAAATACAAGAACTTTTCGTGGTTTTGATGGTTTTCAGCAAATGAACAGATTTCAGCGAGCTGGAAGTTTTTTCTTTAATAGCCTAAGATTTTATCTTAAAATGCAAGAAATTTTCGTGGTTCTTGTCAATTTTTGTTGGTTTTCATCTAATGAACTTATTTCAGTCAGCTAGATCTTTCTTCGTCAAAGCAAAAAGATTTTATCTTCAAATACAAGAACTTTTCGTGGTTTTGTTGGTTTTCAGCAAATGAACATACTTCAGCGAGCTGGAAGTTTTTTCCTTAATAGAGTAAGATTTTATCTTAAAATACAAGAACTTTTCGTGGTTCTTGTCAATTTTTGTTGGTTTTCATCTAATGAACTTATTTCAGTCAGCCAGATCTTTCTTCTTCAAAGCAAAAAGATTTTATCTTCAAATACAAGAACTTTTCGTGGTTTTGATGGTTTTCAGCAAATGAACATATTTCAGCGAGCTGGATGTTTTTTCCTGAATGGAGTAAGATTTTATCTTAAAATACAAGAACTTTTCGTGGTTCTTGTCAATTTTTGTTGGTTTTCATCTGATGAACTTATTTCAGTCAGCTTGATCTTTCTTCTTCAAAGCAAAAAGATTTTATCTTCAAATACAAGAACTTTTCGTGTTTTTGATGGTTTTCAGCAAATGAACATATTTCAGCGAGCTGGAAGTTTTTTCCTTAATCGAGTAAGATTTTATCTTAAAATACAAGAACTTTTCGTGGTTCTTGTCAATTTTTGTTGGTTTTCATCCAATGAACTTATTTCAGTCAGCTGAATCTTTCTTCTTCAAAGCAAAAAGATTTTATCTTCAAATACAAGAACTTTTCGTGGTTTTGATGGTTTTCAGCAAATGAACATATTTCAGCGAGCTGGAAGTTTTTTCCTTAATAGAGTAAGATTTTATCTTAAAATACAAGAACTTTTCGTGGTTCTTGTCAATTTTTGTTGGTTTTCATCCAATGAACTTATTTCAGTCAGCTGGATCTTTCTTCTTCAAAGCAAAAACATTTTATCTTCAAATACAAGAACTTTTCGTGGTTTTGATGGTTTTCAGCAAATGAACATATTTCAGCGAGCTGGAAGTTTTTTCCTTAATAGAGTAAGATATTATCTTAAAATACAAGACGTTTTCGTGGTTCTTGTCAAATTTTGTTCGTTTTCATCTTATGAACTTATTTCAGTCAGCTAGATCTTTCTTCTTCAAAGCAAAAAGATTTTATCTTCAAATACAAGAACTTTTCGTGGTTTTGATGGTTTTCAGCAAATGAACATATTTCAGCGAGCCAGAAGTTTTTTCTTTAATAGCGTAAGATATTATCTTAAAATACAAGAAGTTTTTGTGGTTCTTGTCAAATTTTGTTCGTTTTCATCTCATGAACTTATTTCAGTCAGCTAGATCTTTCTTCTTCAAAGCAAAAAGATTTTATCTTCAAATACAAGAACTTTTCGTGGTTTTGATGGTTTTCAGCAAATGAACATATTTCAGCTAGCTGGATGTTTTTTCCTTAATAGAGTAAGATTTAATCTTAAAATACAAGAACTTTTCGTGGTTCTTGTCAATTTTTGTTGGTTTTCATCTGATGAACTTATTTCAGTCAGCTAGATCTTTCTTCTTCAAAGCAAAAAGATTTTATCTTCAAATACAAGAACTTTTCGTGTTTTTGATGGTTTTCAGCAAATGAACATATTTCAGCGAGCTGGAAGTTTTTTCCTTAATAGAGTAAGATTTTATCTTAAAATACAAGAACTTTTCGTGGTTCTTGTCAATTTTTGTTGGTTTTCATCCAATGAACTTATTTCAGTCAGCTGGATCTTTCTTCTTCAAAGCAAAAAGATTTTATCTTCAAATACAAGAACTTTTCGTGGTTTTGTTGGTTTTCAGCAAATGAACATATTTCAGCGAGCCAGAAGTTTTTTCTTTAATAGCGTAAGATATTATCTTAAAATACAAGAAGATTTCGTGGTTCTTGTCAAATTTTGTTCGTTTTCATCTTATGAACTTATTTCAGTCAGCTAGATCTTTCTTCTTCAAAGCAAAAAGATTTTATCTTCAAATACAAGAACTTTTCGTGGTTTTGATGGTTTTCAGCAAATGAACATATTTCAGCGAGCTGGAAGTTTTTTCCTTCATAGAGTAAGATTTTATCTTAAAATACAAGAACTTTTCGTGGTTCTTGTCAATTTTTGTTGGTTTTCATCGAATGAACTTACTTCAGTCAGCTAGATCTTTCTTCTTCACAGCAAAAAGATTTTATCTTCAAATACAAGAACTTTTCGTGGTTTTGATGGTTTTCAGCAAATGAACAGATTTCAGCGAGCTGGAAGTTTTTTCCTTAATAGAGTAAGATTTTATCTTAAAATACAAGAACTTTTCGTGGTTCTTGTCAATTTTTGTTGGTTTTCATCTAATGAACTTATTTCTGTCAGCCAGATCTTTCTTCTTCAAAGCAAAAAGATTTTATCTTCAAATACAAGAACTTTTCGTGGTTTTGATGGTTTTCAGCAAATGAACAGATTTCAGCGAGCTGGATGTTTTTTCCTGAATAGAGTAAGATTTTATCTTAAAATACAAGAACTTTTCGTGGTTCTTGTCAATTTTTGTTGGTTTTCATCTGATGAACTTATTTCAGTCAGCTCGATCTTTCTTCTTCAAAGCAAAAAGATTTTATATTCAAATACAAGAACTTTTCGTGGTTTTGATGGTTTTCAGCAAATGAACATATTTCAGCGAGCTGGAAGTTTTTTCCTTAATAGAGTAAGATTTTATCTTAAAATACAAGAACTTTTCGTGGTTCTTGTCAATTTTTGTTGGTTTTCATCCAATGAACTTATTTCAGTCAGCTGGATCTTTCTTCTTCAAAGCAAAAACATTTTATCTTCAAATACAAGAACTTTTCGTGGTTTTGTTGGTTTTCAGCAAATGAACATATTTCAGCGAGCCAGAAGTTTTTTCTTTAATAGCGTAAGATATTATCTTAAAATACAAGAAGTTTTTGTGGTTCTTGTCAAATTTTGTTCGTTTTCATCTAATGAACTTATTTCAGTCAGCTAGATCTTTCTTCTTCAAAGCAAAAAGATTTTATCTTCAAATACAAGAACTTTTCGTGGTTTTGATGGTTTTCAGCAAATGAACATATTTCAGCGAGCTGGAAGTTTTTTCCTCAATAGAGTAAGATTTTATCTTAAAATACAAGAACTTTTCGTGGTTCTTGTCAATTTTTGTTGGTTTTCATCTAATGAACTTATTTCAGTCAGCTAGATCTTTCTTCTTCAAAGCAAAAAGATTTTATCTTCAAATACAAGAACTTTTCGTGGTTTTGATGGTTTTCAGCAAATGAACATATTTCAGCGAGCTGGAAGTTTTTTCCTTAATAGAGTCAGATTTTATCTTAAAATACAAGAACTTTTCGTGGTTCTTGTCAATTTTTGTTGGTTTTCATCTAATGAACTTATTTCAGTCAGCTAGATCTTTCTTCTTCAAAGCAAAAAGATTTTATCTTCAAATACAAGAACTTTTCGTGGTTTTGTTGGTTTTCAGCAAATGAACATATTTCAGCAAGCTGGGAGTTTTCTCTTCAATAGCGTAAGATTTTATCTTAAAATACAATAACTTTTCGTGGTTCTTGTCAATTTTTGTTGGTTTTCATCGAATGAACTTATTTCAGTCAGCTAGATCTTTCTTCTTCAAAGCAAAAAGATTTTATCTTCAAATACAAGAACTTTTCGTGGTTTTGATGGTTTTCAGCAAATGAACAGATTTCAGCGAGCTGGAAGTTTTTTCCTGAATAGAGTAAGATTTTATCTTAAAATACAAGAACTTTTCGTGGTTCTTGTCAATTTTTGTTGGTTTTCATCCAATGAACTTATTTCAGTCAGCTAGATCTTTCTTCTTCAAAGCAAAAAGATTTTATCTTCAAATACAAGAACGTTTCGTGGTTTTGATGGTTTTCAGCAAATGAACAGATTTCAGCGAGCTGGAAGTTTTTTCCTGAATAGAGTAAGATTTTATCTTAAAATACAAGAACTTTTCGTGGTTCTTGTCAATTTTTGTTGGTTTTCATCCAATGAACTTATTTCAGTCAGCTAGATCTTTCTTCTTCAAAGCAAAAAGATTTTATCTTCAAATACAAGAACTTTTCGTGGTTTTGATGGTTTTCAGCAAATGAACAGATTTCAGCGAGCTGGTAGTTTTTTCTTTAATAGCCTAAGATTTTATCTTAAAATACAAGAACTTTTCGTGGTTGTTGTCAATTTTTGTTGGTTTTCATCTAATGAACTTATTTCAGTCAGCTAGATCTTTCTTCTTCAAAGCAAAAAGATTTTATCTTCAAATACAAGAACTTTTCGTGGTTTTGATGGTTTTCAGCAAATGAACATATTTCAGCGAGCCAGAAGTTTTTTCTTTAATAGCGTAAGATATTATCTTAAAATACAAGAAGTTTTCGTGGTTCTTGTCAAATTTTGTTGGTTTTCATCCAATAAACTTATTTCAGTCAGCTAGATCTTTCTTCTTCAAAGCAAAAAGATTTTATCTTCAAATACAAGAACTTTTCGTGGTTTTGATGGTTTTCAGCAAATGAACATATTTCAGTGAGCTGGAAGTTTTTTCTTTGATAGCCTAAAATTTTATCTTAAAATACAAGAACTTTTCGTGGTTCTTGTCAATTTTTGTTGGTTTTCATCCAATGAACTTATTTCAGTCAGCTAGATCTTTCTTCGTCAAAGCAAAAAGATTTTATCTTCAAATACAAGAACTTTTCGTGGTTTTGTTGGTTTTCAGCAAATGAACAGATTTCAGCGAGCTGGAAGTTTTTTCCTTAATAGAGTAAGATTTTATCTTAAAATACAAGAACTTTTCGTGGTTCTTGTCAATTTTTGTTGGTTTTCATCTCATGAACTTATTTCAGTCAGCTAGATCTTTCTTCTTCCAAGCAAAAAGATTTTATCTTCAAATACAAGAACTTTTCGTGGTTTTGATGGTTTTCAGCAAATGAACAGATTTCAGCGAGCTGGTAGTTTTTTCTTTAATAGCCTAAGATTTTATCTTAAAGTACAAGAACTTTTCGTGGTTGTTGTCAATTTTTGTTGATTTTCATCTAATGAACTTATTTCAGTCAGCTGGATCTTTCTTCTTCAAAGCAAAAAGATTTTATCTTCAAATACAAGAACTTTTCGTGGTTTTGATGGTTTTCAGCAAATGAACATATTTCAGCGAGCCAGAAGTTTTTTCTTTAATAGCGTAAGATATTATCTTAAAATACAAGAACTTTTCGTGGTTCTTGTCAAATTTTGTTGGTTTTCATCCAATAAACTTATTTCCGTCAGCTAGATCTTTCTTCTTCAAAGCAAAAAGATTTTATCTTCAAATACAAGAACTTTTCGTGGTTTTGATGGTTTTCAGCAAATGAACATATTTCAGTGAGCTGGAAGTTTTTTCTTTAATAGCCTAAGATTTTATCTTAAAATACAAGAACTTTTCGTGCTTCTTGTCAATTTTTGTTGGTTTTCATCCAATGAACTTATTTCAGTCAGCTAGATCTTTCTTCGTCAAAGCAAAAAGATTTTATCTTCAAATACAAGAACTTTTCGTAGTTTTGTTGGTTTTCAGCAAATGAACATATTTCAGCGAGCTGGAAGTTTTTTCCTTAATAGAGTAAGATTTTATCTTAAAATACAAGAACTTTTCGTGGTTCTTGTCAATTTTTGTTGGTTTTCATCTGATGAACTTATTTCAGTCAGCTAGATCTTTCTTCTTCAAAGCAAAAAGATTTTATCTTCAAATACAAGAACTTTTCGTGGTTTTGATGGTTTTCAGCAAATGAACATATTTCAGCGAGCTGGAAGTTTTTTCTTTAATAGCCGAAGATTTTATCTTAAAATACAAGAACTTTTCGTGGTTCTTGTCAATTTTTGTTGGTTTTCATCTGATGAACTTATTTCAGTCAGCTAGATCTTTCTTCTTCAAAGCAAAAAGATTTTATCTTCAAATACAAGAACTTTTCGTGGTTTTGATGGTTTTCAGCAAATGAACATATTTCAGCGAGCTGGAAGTTTTTTCTTTAACAGCCTAAGATTTTATCTTAAAATACAAGAACTTTTCGTGGTTCTTGTCAATTTTTGTTGGTTTTCATCTGATGAACTTATTTCAGTCAGCTAGATCTTTCTTCTTCAAAGCAAAAAGATTTTATCTTCAAATACAAGAACTTTTCGTGGTTTTGTTGGTTTTCAGCAAATGAACATATTTCAGCGAGCCAGAAGTTTTTTCTTTAATAGCGTAAGATATTATCTTAAAATACAAGAAGTTTTCGTGGTTCTTGTCAAATTTTGTTGGTTTTCATCTAATGAACTTATTTCAGTCAGCGAGATCTTTCTTCTTCAAAGCAAAAAGATTTTATCTTCAAATACAAGAACTTTTCGTGGTTTTGATGGTTTTCAGCAAATTAACATATTTCAGCGAGCTGGAAGTTTTTTCCTTAATAGAGTAAGATTTTATCTTAAAATACAAGAACTTTTCGTGGTTCTTGTCAATTTTTGTTGGTTTTCATCCAATGAACTTATTTCAGTCAGCTGGATCTTTCTTCTTCAAAGCAAAAAGATTTTATCTTCAAATACAAGAACTTTTCGTGGTTTTGTTGGTTTTCAGCAAATGAACATATTTCAGCGAGCCAGAAGTTTTTTCTTTAATAGCGTAAGATATTATCTTAAAATACAAGAACTTTTCGTGGTTCTTGTCAATTTTTGTTGGTTTTCATCGAATGAACTTATTTCAGTCAGCTAGATCTTTCTTCTTCAAAGCAAAAAGATTTTATCTTCAAATACAAGAACTTTTCGTGGTTTTGATGGTTTTCAGCAAATGAACAGATTTCAGCGAGCTGGTAGTTTTTTCTTTAATAGCCTAAGATTTTATCTTAAAATACAAGAACTTTTCGTGGTTGTTGTCAATTTTTGTTGGTTTTCATCTAATGAACTTATTTCAGTCAGCTAGATCTTTCTTCTTCAAAGCAAAAAGATTTTATCTTCAAATACAAGAACTTTTCGTGGTTTTGATGGTTTTCAGCAAATGAACATATTTCAGCGAGCCAGAAGTTTTTTCTTTAATAGCGTAAGATATTATCTTAAAATACAAGAACTTTTCGTGGTTCTTGTCAAATTTTGTTGGTTTTCATCCAATAAACTTATTTCAGTCAGCTAGATCTTTCTTCTTCAAAGCAAAAAGATTTTATCTTCAAATACAAGAACTTTTCGTGGTTTTGATGGTTTTCAGCAAATGAACATATTTCAGTGAGCTGGAAGTTTTTTCTTTGATAGCCTAAAATTTTATCTTAAAATACAAGAACTTTTCGTGGTTCTTGTCAATTTTTGTTGGTTTTCATCCAATGAACTTATTTCAGTCAGCTAGATCTTTCTTCGTCAAAGCAAAAAGATTTTATCTTCAAATACAAGAACTTTTCGTGGTTTTGTTGGTTTTCAGCAAATGAACAGATTTCAGCGAGCTGGAAGTTTTTTCCTTAATAGAGTAAGATTTTATCTTAAAATACAAGAACTTTTCGTGGTTCTTGTCAATTTTTGTTGGTTTTCATCTCATGAACTTATTTCAGTCAGCTAGATCTTTCTTCTTCCAAGCAAAAAGATTTTATCTTCAAATACAAGAACTTTTCGTGGTTTTGATGGTTTTCAGCAAATGAACAGATTTCAGCGAGCTGGTAGTTTTTTCTTTAATAGCCTAAGATTTTATCTTAAAGTACAAGAACTTTTCGTGGTTGTTGTCAATTTTTGTTGGTTTTCATCTAATGAACTTATTTCAGTCAGCTGGATCTTTCTTCTTCAAAGCAAAAAGATTTTATCTTCAAATACAAGAACTTTTCGTGGTTTTGATGGTTTTCAGCAAATGAACATATTTCAGCGAGCCAGAAGTTTTTTCTTTAATAGCGTAAGATATTATCTTAAAATACAAGAACTTTTCGTGGTTCTTGTCAAATTTTGTTGGTTTTCATCCAATAAACTTATTTCCGTCAGCTAGATCTTTCTTCTTCAAAGCAAAAAGATTTTATCTTCAAATACAAGAACTTTTCGTGGTTTTGATGGTTTTCAGCAAATGAACATATTTCAGTGAGCTGGAAGTTTTTTCTTTAATAGCCTAAGATTTTATCTTAAAATACAAGAACTTTTCGTGCTTCTTGTCAATTTTTGTTGGTTTTCATCCAATGAACTTATTTCAGTCAGCTAGATCTTTCTTCGTCAAAGCAAAAAGATTTTATCTTCAAATACAAGAACTTTTCGTAGTTTTGTTGGTTTTCAGCAAATGAACATATTTCAGCGAGCTGGAAGTTTTTTCCTTAATAGAGTAAGATTTTATCTTAAAATACAAGAACTTTTCGTGGTTCTTGTCAATTTTTGTTGGTTTTCATCTGATGAACTTATTTCAGTCAGCTAGATCTTTCTTCTTCAAAGCAAAAAGATTTTATCTTCAAATACAAGAACTTTTCGTGGTTTTGATGGTTTTCAGCAAATGAACATATTTCAGCGAGCTGGAAGTTTTTTCTTTAATAGCCGAAGATTTTATCTTAAAATACAAGAACTTTTCGTGGTTCTTGTCAATTTTTGTTGGTTTTCATCTGATGAACTTATTTCAGTCAGCTAGATCTTTCTTCTTCAAAGCAAAAAGATTTTATCTTCAAATACAAGAACTTTTCGTGGTTTTGATGGTTTTCAGCAAATGAACATATTTCAGCGAGCTGGAAGTTTTTTCTTTAACAGCCTAAGATTTTATCTTAAAATACAAGAACTTTTCGTGGTTCTTGTCAATTTTTGTTGGTTTTCATCTGATGAACTTATTTCAGTCAGCTAGATCTTTCTTCTTCAAAGCAAAAAGATTTTATCTTCAAATACAAGAACTTTTCGTGGTTTTGTTGGTTTTCAGCAAATGAACATATTTCAGCGAGCCAGAAGTTTTTTCTTTAATAGCGTAAGATATTATCTTAAAATACAAGAAGTTTTCGTGGTTCTTGTCAAATTTTGTTGGTTTTCATCTAATGAACTTATTTCAGTCAGCGAGATCTTTCTTCTTCAAAGCAAAAAGATTTTATCTTCAAATACAAGAACTTTTCGTGGTTTTGATGGTTTTCAGCAAATTAACATATTTCAGCGAGCTGGAAGTTTTTTCCTTAATAGAGTAAGATTTTATCTTAAAATACAAGAACTTTTCGTGGTTCTTGTCAATTTTTGTTGGTTTTCATCCAATGAACTTATTTCAGTCAGCTGGATCTTTCTTCTTCAAAGCAAAAAGATTTTATCTTCAAATACAAGAACTTTTCGTGGTTTTGTTGGTTTTCAGCAAATGAACATATTTCAGCGAGCCAGAAGTTTTTTCTTTAATAGCGTAAGATATTATCTTAAAATACAAGAACTTTTCGTGGTTCTTGTCAATTTTTGTTGGTTTTCATCTAATGAACTTATTTCAGTCAGCTAGATCTTTCTTCTTCAAAGCAAAAAGATTTTATCTTCAAATACAAGAACTTTTCGTGGTTTTGATGGTTTTCAGCAAATGAACATATTTCAGCGAGCTGGAAGTTTTTTCCTTAATAGAGTAATATTTTATCTTAAAATACAAGAACTTTTCGTGGTTCTTGTCAATTTTTGTTGGTTTTCATCTAATGAACTTATTTCAGTCAGCCAGATCTTTCTTCTTCAAAGCAAAAAGATTTTATCTTCAAATACAAGAACTTTTCGTGGTTTTGTTGGTTTTCAGCAAATGAACATATTTCAGCGAGCTGGGAGTTTTCTCTTCAATAGCGTAAGATTTTATCTTAAAATACAAGAACATTTCGTGGTTCTTGTCAATTTTTGTTGGTTTTCATCGAATGAACTTATTTCAGTCAGCTAGATCTTTCTTCTTCAAAGCAAAAAGATTTTATCTTCAAATACAAGAACTTTTCGTGGTTTTGATGGTTTTCAGCAAATGAACATATTTCAGCGAGCTGGAAGTTTTTTCCTGAATAGAGTAAGATTTTATCTTAAAATACAAGAACTTTTCGTGGTTCTTGTCAATTTTTGTTGGTTTTCATCTAATGAACTTATTTCAGTCAGCGAGATCTTTCTTCTTCAAAGCAAAAAGATTTTATCTTCAAATACAAGAACTTTTCGTGGTTTTGATGGTTTTCAGCAAATGAACAGATTTCAGCGAGCTGGTAGTTTTTTCTTTAATAGCCTAAGATTTTATCTTAAAATACAAGAACTTTTCGTGGTTCTTGTCAATTTTTGTTGGTTTTCATCTAATGAACTTATATCAGTCAGCAAGATCTTTCTTCTTCAAAGCAAAAATATTTTATCTTCAAATACAAGAACTTTTCGTGGTTTTGATGGTTTTCAGCAAATGAACATATTTCAGTGAGCTGGAAGTTTTTTCCTTAACAGAGTAAGATTTTATCTTAAAATACAAGAACTTTTCGTGGTTCTTGTCAATTTTTGTTGGTTTTCATCTAATGAACTTATTTCAGTCAGCTGGATCTTTCTTCTTCAAAGCAAAAAGATTTTATCTTCAAATACAAGAACTTTTCGTGGTTTTGATGGTTTTCAGCAAATGAACAGATTTCAGCGAGCTGGAAGTTTTTTCTTTAATAGCCTAAGATTTTATCTTAAAATACAAGAACTTTTCGTGGTTCTTGTCAATTTTTGTTGGTTTTCATCGAATGAACTTATTTCAGTCAGCTAGATCTTTCTTCGTCAAAGCAAAAAGATTTTATCTTCAAATACAAGAACTTTTCGTGGTTTTGTTGGTTTTCAGCAAATGAACAGATTTCAGCGAGCTGGAAGTTTTTTCCTTAATGGAGTAAGATTTTATCTTAAAATACAAGAACTTTTCGTGGTTCTTGTCAATTTTTGTTGGTTTTCATCTGATGAACTTATTTCAGTCAGCTCGATCTTTCTTCTTCAAAGCAAAAAGATTTTATCTTCAAATACAAGAACTTTTCGTGGTTTTGATGGTTTTCAGCAAATGAACATATTTCAGCGAGCTGGAAGTTTTTTCCTTAATAGAGTAAGATTTTATCTTAAAATACAAGAACTTTTCGTGGTTCTTGTCAATTTTTGTTGGTTTTCATCCAATGAACTCATTTCAGTCAGCTGGATCTTTCTTCTTCAAAGCAAAAAGATTTTATCTTCAAATACAAGAACTTTTCGTGGTTTTGTTGGTTTTCAGCAAATGAACATATTTCAGCGAGCCAGAAGTTTTTTCTTTAATAGCGTAAGATATTATCTTAAAATACAAGAAGTTTTCGTGGTTCTTGTCAAATTTTGTTGGTTTTCATCTAATGAACTTATTTCAGTCAGCGAGATCTTTCTTCTTCAAAGCAAAAAGATTTTATCTTCAAATACAAGAACTTTTTGTGGTTTTGATGGTTTTCAGCAAATGAACATATTTCAGCGAGCTGGAAGTTTTTTCCTTAATAGAGTAAGATTTTATCTTAAAATACAAGAACTTTTCGTGGTTCTTGTCAATTTTTGTTGGTTTTCATCTAATGAACTTATTTCAGTCAGCTGGATCTTTCTTCTTCAAAGCAAAAAGATTTTATCTTCAAATACAAGAACTTTTCGTGGTTTTGTTGGTTTTCAGCAAATGAACATATTTCAGCGAGCTGGGAGTTTTCTCTTCAATAGCGTAAGATTTTATCTTAAAATACAAGAACTTTTCGTGGTTCTTGTCAATTTTTGTTGGTTTTCATCGAATGAACTTATTTCAGTCAGCTAGATCTTTCTTCTTCAAAGCAAAAAGATTTTATCTTCAAATACAAGAACTTTTCGTGGTTTTGATGGTTTTCAGCAAATGAACATATTTCAGCGAGCTGGAAGTTTTTTCCTGAATAGAGTAAGATTTTATCTTAAAATACAAGAACTTTTCGTGGTTCTTGTCAATTTTTGTTGGTTTTCATCGAATGAACTTATTTCAGTCAGCTAGATCTTTCTTCTTCAAAGCAAAAAGATTTTATCTTCAAATACAAGACCTTTTCGTGGTTTTGATGGTTTTCAGCAAATGAACAGATTTCAGCGAGCTGGTAGTTTTTTCTTTAATAGCCGAAGATTTTATCTTAAAATACAAGAACTTTTCGTGGTTCTTGTCAATTTTTGTTGGTTTTCATCTAATGAACTTATTTCAGTCAGCTAGATCTTTCTTCTTCAAAGCAAAAAGATTTTATCTTCAAATACAAGAACTTTTCGTTGTTTTGATGGTTTTCAGCAAATGAACATATTTCACGAGCCAGAAGTTTTTTCTTTAATAGCGTAAGATATTATCTTAAAATACAAGAACTTTTCGTGGTTCTTGTCAAATTTTGTTGGTTTTCATCGAATAAACTTATTTCAGTCAGCTAGATCTTTCTTCTTCAAAGCAAAAAGATTTTATCTTCAAATACAAGAACTTTTCGTGGTTTTGATGGTTTTCAGCAAATGAACATATTTCAGTGAGCTGGAAGTTTTTTCCTTAACAGAGTAAGATTTTATCTTAAAATACAAGAACTTTTCGTGGTTCTTGTCAATTTTTGTTGGTTTTCATCTAATGAACTTATTTCAGTCAGCTAGATCTTTCTTCTTCAAAGCAAAAAGATTTTATCTTCAAATACAAGAACTTTTCGTGGTTTTGATGGTTTTCAGCAAATGAACATATTTCAGCGAGCTGGAAGTTTTTTCCTTAATAGAGTAATATTTTATCTTAAAATACAAGAACTTTTCGTGGTTCTTGTCAATTTTTGTTGGTTTTCATCTAATGAACTTATTTCAGTCAGCCAGATCTTTCTTCTTCAAAGCAAAAAGATTTTATCTTCAAATACAAGAACTTTTCGTGGTTTTGTTGGTTTTCAGCAAATGAACATATTTCAGCGAGCTGGGAGTTTTCTCTTCAATAGCGTAAGATTTTATCTTAAAATACAAGAACTTTTCGTGGTTCTTGTCAATTTTTGTTGGTTTTCATCTAATGAACTTATTTCAGTCAGCTAGATCTTTCTTCTTCAAAGCAAAAAGATTTTATCTTCAAATACAAGAACTTTTCGTGGTTTTGATGGTTTTCAGCAAATGAACATATTTCAGCGAGCTGGAAGTTTTTTCCTGAATAGAGTAAGATTTTATCTTAAAATACAAGAACTTTTCGTGGTTCTTGTCAATTTTTGTTGGTTTTCATCTAATGAACTTATTTCAGTCAGCGAGATCTTTCTTCTTCAAAGCAAAAAGATTTTATCTTCAAATACAAGAACTTTTCGTGGTTTTGATGGTTTTCAGCAAATGAACAGATTTCAGCGAGCTGGTAGTTTTTTCTTTAATAGCCTAAGATTTTATCTTAAAATACAAGAACTTTTCGTGGTTCTTGTCAATTTTTGTTGGTTTTCATCGAATGAACTTATATCAGTCAGCTCGATCTTTCTTCTTCAAAGCAAAAATATTTTATCTTCAAATACAAGAACTTTTCGTGGTTTTGATGGTTTTCAGCAAATGAACATATTTCAGTGAGCTGGAAGTTTTTTCCTTAACAGAGTAAGATTTTATCTTAAAATACAAGAACTTTTCGTGGTTCTTGTCAATTTTTGTTGGTTTTCATCTAATGAACTTATTTCAGTCAGCTAGATCTTTCTTCTTCAAAGCAAAAAGATTTTATCTTCAAATACAAGAACTTTTCGTGGTTTTGATGGTTTTCAGCAAATGAACATATTTCAGCGAGCTGGAAGTTTTTTCCTTAATAGAGTAATATTTTATCTTAAAATACAAGAACTTTTCGTGGTTCTTGTCAATTTTTGTTGGTTTTCATCTAATGAACTTATTTCAGTCAGCCAGATCTTTCTTCTTCAAAGCAAAAAGATTTTATCTTCAAATACAAGAACTTTTCGTGGTTTTGTTGGTTTTCAGCAAATGAACATATTTCAGCGAGCTGGGAGTTTTCTCTTCAATAGCGTAAGATTTTATCTTAAAATACAAGAACTTTTCGTGGTTCTTGTCAATTTTTGTTGGTTTTCATCTAATGAACTTATTTCAGTCAGCTAGATCTTTCTTCTTCAAAGCAAAAAGATTTTATCTTCAAATACAAGAACTTTTCGTGGTTTTGATGGTTTTCAGCAAATGAACATATTTCAGCGAGCTGGAAGTTTTTTCCTGAATAGAGTAAGATTTTATCTTAAAATACAAGAACTTTTCGTGGTTCTTGTCAATTTTTGTTGGTTTTCATCTAATGAACTTATTTCAGTCAGCGAGATCTTTCTTCTTCAAAGCAAAAAGATTTTATCTTCAAATACAAGAACTTTTCGTGGTTTTGATGGTTTTCAGCAAATGAACAGATTTCAGCGAGCTGGTAGTTTTTTCTTTAATAGCCTAAGATTTTATCTTAAAATACAAGAACTTTTCGTGGTTCTTGTCAATTTTTGTTGGTTTTCATCTAATGAACTTATATCAGTCAGCTAGATCTTTCTTCTTCAAAGCAAAAATATTTTATCTTCAAATACAAGAACTTTTCGTGGTTTTGATGGTTTTCAGCAAATGAACATATTTCAGTGAGCTGGAAGTTTTTTCCTTAACAGAGTAAGATTTTATCTTAAAATACAAGAACTTTTCGTGGTTCTTGTCAATCTTTGTTGGTTTTCATCTAATGAACTTATTTCAGTCAGCTAGATCTTTCTTCTTCAAAGCAAAAAGATTTTATCTTCAAATACAAGAACTTTTCGTGGTTTTGATGGTTTTCAGCAAATGAACAGGTTTCAGCGAGCTGGAAGTTTTTTCTTTAATAGCCTAAGATTTTATCTTAAAATACAAGAACTTTTCGTGGTTCTTGTCAATTTTTGTTGGTTTTCATCTAATGAACTTATTTCAGTCAGCTAGATCTTTCTTCGTCAAAGCAAAAAGATTTTATCTTCAAATACAAGAACTTTTCGTGGTTTTGTTGGTTTTCAGCAAATGAACAGATTTCAGCGAGCTGGAAGTTTTTTCCTTAATGGAGTAAGATTTTATCTTAAAATACAAGAATTTTCGTGGTTCTTGTCAATTTTTGTTGGTTTTCATCTGATGAACTTATTTCTGTCAGCTCGATCTTTCTTCTTCAAAGCAAAAAGATTTTATCTTCAAATACAAGAACTTTTCGTGGTTTTGATGGTTTTCAGCAAATGAACATATTTCAGCGAGCTGGAAGTTTTTTCCTTAATAGAGTAAGATTTTATCTTAAAATACAAGAACTTTTCGTGGTTCTTGTCAATTTTTGTTGGTTTTCATCCAATGAACTTATTTCAGTCAGCTGGATCTTTCTTCTTCAAAGCAAAAAGATTTTATCTTCAAATACAAGAACTTTTCGTGGTTTTGTTGGTTTTCAGCAAATGAACATATTTCAGCGAGCCAGAAGTTTTTTCTTTAATAGCGTAAGATATTATCTTAAAATACAAGAAGTTTTCGTGGTTCTTGTCAAATTTTGTTGGTTTTCATCTAATGAACTTATTTCAGTCAGCTAGATCTTTCTTCTTCAAAGCAAAAAGATTTTATCTTCAAATACAAGAACTTTTCGTGGGTTTGATGGTTTTCAGCAAATGAACATATTTCAGCGAGCTGGAAGTTTTTTCCTTAATAGAGTAAGATTTTATCTTAAAATACAAGAACTTTTCGTGGTTCTTGTCAATTTTTGTTGGTTTTCATCTAATGAACTTATTTCAGTCAGCTAGATCTTTCTTCTTCAAAGCAAAAAGATTTTATCTTCAAATACAAGAACTTTTCGTGGTTTTGTTGGTTTTCAGCAAATGAACATATTTCAGCGAGCTGGGAGTTTTCTCTTCAATAGCGTAAGATTTTATCTTAAAATACAAGAACTTTTCGTGGTTCTTGTCAATTTTTGTTGGTTTTCATCGAATGAACTTATTTCAGTCAGCTAGATCTTTCTTCTTCAAAGCAAAAAGATTTTATCTTCAAATACAAGAACTTTTCGTGGTTTTGATGGTTTTCAGCAAATGAACATATTTCAGCGAGCTGGAAGTTTTTTCCTGAATAGAGTAAGATTTTATCTTAAAATACAAGAACTTTTCGTGGTTCTTGTCAATTTTTGTTGGTTTTCATCTAATGAACTTATTTCAGTCAGCTAGATCTTTCTTCTTCAAAGCAAAAAGATTTTATCTTCAAATACAAGAACTTTTTGTGGTTTTGATGGTTTTCAGCAAATGAACAGATTTCAGCGAGCTGGTAGTTTTTTCTTTAATAGCCGAAGATTTTATCTTAAAATACAAGAACTTTTCGTGGTTCTTGTCAATTTTTGTTGGTTTTCATCTAATGAACTTATTTCAGTCAGCTAGATCTTTCTTCTTCAAAGCAAAAAGATTTTATCTTCAAATACAAGAACTTTTCGTTGTTTTGATGGTTTTCAGCAAATGAACATATTTCAGCGAGCCAGAAGTTTTTTCTTTAATAGCGTAAGATATTATCTTAAAATACAAGAACTTTTCGTGGTTCTTGTCAAATTTTGTTGGTTTTCATCGAATAAACTTATTTCAGTCAGCTGGATCTTTCTTCTTCAAAGCAAAAAGATTTTATCTTCAAATACAAGAACTTTTCGTGGTTTTGATGGTTTTCAGCAAATGAACATATTTCAGTGAGCTGGAAGTTTTTTCCTTAACAGAATAAGATTTTATCTTAAAATACAAGAACTTTTCGTGGTTCTTGTCAATTTTTGTTGGTTTTCATCTAATGAACTTATTTCAGTCAGCTAGATCTTTCTTCTTCAAAGCAAAAAGATTTTATCTTCAAATACAAGAACTTTTCGTGGTTTTGATGGTTTTCAGCAAATGAACATATTTCAGCGAGCTGGAAGTTTTTTCTTTAATAGCCTAAGATTTTATCTTAAAATACAAGAACTTTTCGTGGTTCTTGTCAATTTTTGTTGGTTTTCATCTAATGAACTTATTTCAGTCAGCGAGATCTTTCTACTTCAAAGCAAAAAATTGACATGAACCACGAAAAGTTCTTGTATTTTAAGATAAAATCTTACTCTATTCAGGAAAAAACTTCCAGCTCGCTGAAATATGTTCATTTGCTGAAAACCATCAAAACCACGAAAAGTTCTTGTATTTGAAGATAAAATCTTTTTGCTTTGAAGAAGAAAGATCTAGCTGACTGAAATAAGTTCATTCGATGAAAACCAACAAAAATTGACAAGAACCACGAAAAGTTCTTGTATTTTAAGATAAAATCTTACTCTATTCAGGAAAAAACTTCCAGCTCGCTGAAATATGTTCATTTGCTGAAAACCATCAAAACCACGAAAAGTTCTTGTATTTGAAGATAAAATCTTTTTGCTTTGAAGAAGAAAGACCTAGCTGACTGAAATAAGTTCATGAGATGAAAACCAACAAAAATTGACAAGAACCACGAAAAGTTCTTGTATTTTAAGATAAAATCTTACGCTGTTAAAGAAAAAACTCCCAGCTCGCTGAAATATGTTCATTTGCTGAAAACCAACAAAACCACGAAAAGTTCTTGTATTTGAAGATAAAATCTTTTTTCTTTGAAGAAGAAAGATCTAGCTGACTGAAATAAGTTCATTAGATGAAAACCAACAAAAATTGACAAGAACGACGAAAAGTTCTTGTATTTTAAGATAAAATCTTACGCTATTAAAGAAAAAACTCCCAGCTCGCTGAAATATGTTCATTTGCTGAAAACCATCAAAAACCACGAAAAGTTCTTGTATTTGAAGATAAAATCTTTTTGCTTTGAAGAAGAAAGATCCAGCTGACTGAAATAAGTTCATTAGATGAAAACCAACAAAAATTGACAAGAACCACGAAAAGTTCTTGTATTTTAAGATAAAATCTTACGCTATTAAAGAAAAAACTCCCAGCTCGCTGAAATATGTTCATTTGCTGAAAACCAACAAAACCACGAAAAGTTCTTGTATTTGAAGATAAAATCTTTTTTCTTTGAAGAAGAAAGATCTAGCTGACTGAAATAAGATCATGAGATGAAAACCAACAAAATTTGACAAGAACCACGAAAACTTCTTGTATTTTAAGATAATATCTTACGCTATTAAAGAAAAAACTTCTGGCTCGCTGAAATATGTTCATCTGCTGAAAACCAACAAAATCACGAAAAGTTCTTGTATTTGAAGATAAAATCTTTTTGCTTTGAAGAAGAAAGATCCAGCTGACTGAAATAAGTTCATTCGATGAAAACCAACAAAAATTGACAAGAACCACGAAAAGTTCTTGTATTTTAAGATAAAATATTACTCTATTCAGGAAAAAACTTCCAGCTCGCTGAAATATGTTCATTTGCTGAAAACCATCAAAACCACGAAAAGTTCTTGTATTTGAAGATAAAATCTTTTTGCTTTGAAGAAGAAAGATCTAGCTGACTGAAATAAGTTCATTAGATGAAAACCAACAAAAATTGACAAGAACCACGAAAAGTTCTTGTATTTTAAGATAAAATCTTACGCTGTTAAAGAAAAAACTCCCAGCTCGCTGAAATATGTTCATTTGCTGAAAACCAACAAAACCACGAAAAGTTCTTGTATTTGAAGATAAAATCTTTTTTCTTTGAAGAAGAAAGATCTAGCTGACTGAAATAAGTTCATTAGATGAAAACCAACAAAAATTGACAAGAACCACGAAAAGTTCTTGTATTTTAAGATAAAATCTTACTCTATTAAGGAAAAAACTTCCAACTCGCTGAAATCTGTTCATTTGCTGAAAACCATCAAAACCACGAAAAGTTCTTGTATTTGAAGATAAAATCTTTTTGCTTTGAAGAAGAAAGATCTAGCTGACTGAAATAAGTTCATTAGATGAAAACCAACAAAAATTGACAAGAACCACGAAAAGTTCTTGTATTTTAAGATAAAATATTACGCTATTAAGGAAAAAACTTCCAGCTCGCTGAAATATGTTCATTTGCTGAAAACCATCAAAAACCACGAAAAGTTCTTGTATTTGAAGATAAAATCTTTTTGCTTTGAAGAAGAAAGATCTAGCTGACTGAAATAAGTTCATTAGATGAAAACCAACAAAAATTGACAAGAACCACGAAAAGTTCTTGTATTTTAAGATAAAATCTAACTCTGTTAAAGAAAAAACTCCCAGTTCGCTGAAATATGTTCATTTGCTGAAAACCAACAAAACCACGAAAAGTTCTTGTATTTGAAGATAAAATCTTTTTTCTTTGAAGAAGAAAGATCTAGCTGACTGAAATAAGTTCATTAGATGAAAACCAACAAAAATTGACAAGAACCACGAAAAGTTCTTGTATTTTAAGATAAAATCTTACTCTATTAAGGAAAAAACTTCCAGCTCGCTGAAATATGTTCATTTGCTGAAAACCATCAAAACCACGAAAAGTTCTTGAATTTGAAGATAAAATCTTTTTGCTTTGAAGAAGAAAGATCTAGCTGACTGAAATAAGTTCATCAGATGAAAACCAACAAAAATTGACAAGAACCACGAAAAGTTCTTGTATTTTAAGATAAAATCTTACTCTATTAAGGAAAAAACTTCCAGCTCGCTGAAATATGTTCATTTGCTGAAAACCATCAAAACCACGAAAAGTTCTTGTATTTGAAGATAAAATCTTTTTTCTTTGAAGAAGAAAGATCTAGCTGACTGAAATAAGTTCATTAGATGAAAACCAACAAAAATTGACAAGAACCACGAAAAGTTCTTGTATTTTAAGATAAAATCTTACGCTACTGAAGAAAAAACTCCCAGCTCGCTGAAATATGTTCATTTGCTGAAAACCAACAAAACCACGAAAAGTTCTTGTATTTGAAGATAAAATCTTTTTTCTTTGAAGAAGAAAGATCTAGCTGACTGAAATAAGTTCATTGGATGAAACCAACAAAAATTGACAAGAACCACGAAAAGTTCTTGTATTTTAAGATAAAATCTTACTCTATTAAGGAAAAAACTTCCAGCTCGCTGAAATATGTTCATTTGCTGAAAACCATCAAAACCACGAAAAGTTCTTGTATTTGAAGATAAAATCTTTTTTCTTTGAAGAAGAAAGATCTAGCTGACTGAAATAAGTTCATTTGATGAAAACCAACAAAAATTGACAAGAACCACGAAAAGTTCTTGTATTTTAAGATAAAATCTTACTCTATTCAGGAAAAAACTTCCAGCTCGCTGAAATATGTTCATTTGCTGAAAACCATCAAAACCACGAAAAGTTCTTGGATTTGAAGATAAAATCTTTTTGCTTTGAAGAAGAAAGATCCAGCTGACTGAAATAAGTTCATGAGATGAAAACCAACAAAAATTGACAAGAACCACGAAAAGTTTTTGTATTTTAAGATAAAATCTTACTCTGTTAAAGAAAAAACTCCCAGCTCGCTGAAGTATGTTCATTTGCTGAAAACCATCAAAACCGCGAAAAGTTCTTGTATTTGAAGATAAAATCTTTTTGCTTTGAAGAAGAAAGATCTAGCTGACTGAAATAAGATCATTAGATGAAAACCAACAAAATTTGACAAGAACCACGAAAACTTCTTGTATTTTAAGATAAAATCTTACGCTATTAAAGAAAAAACTCCCAGCTCGCTGAAATATGTTCATTTGCTGAAAACCAACAAAACCACGAAAAGTTCTTGTATTTGAAGATAAAATCTTTTTTCTTTGAAGAAGAAAGATCTAGCTGACTGAAATAAGTTCATTAGATGAAAACCAACAAAAATTGACAAGAACCACGAAATGTTCTTGTATTTTAAGATAAAATCTTACTCTATTAAGGAAAAAACTTCCAGCTCGCTGAAATATGTTCATTTGCTGAAAACCATCAAAAACCACGAAAAGTTCTTGTATTTGAAGATAAAATCTTTTTGCTTTGAAGAAGAAAGATCCAGCTGACTGAAATAAGTTCATTAGATGAAAACCAACAAAAATTGACAAGAACCACGAAAAGTTCTTGTATTTTAAGATAAAATCTTACTCTATTCAGGAAAAAACTTCCAGCTCGCTGAAATATGTTCATTTGCTGAAAACCATCAAAACCACGAAAAGTTCTTGTATTTGAAGATAAAATCTTTTTGCTTTGAAGAAGAAAGATCTAGCTGACTGAAATAAGTTCATTAGATGAAAACCAACAAAAATTGACAAGAACCACGAAAAGTTCTTGTATTTTAAGATAAAATCTTACGCTATTAAAGAAAAAACTCCCAGCTCGCTGAAATATGTTCATTTGCTGAAAACCAACAAAACCACGAAAAGTTCTTGTATTTGAAGATAAAATCTTTTTTCTTTGAAGAAGAAAGATCTAGCTGACTGAAATAAGTTCATTAGATGAAAACCAACAAAAATTGACAATAACCACGAAAAGTTCTTGTATTTTAAGATAAAATCTTACTCTATTAAGGAAAAAACTTCCAACTCGCTGAAATCTGTTCATTTGCTGAAAACCATCAAAACCACGAAAAGTTCTTGTATTTGAAGATAAAATCTTTTTGCTTTGAAGAAGAAAGATCTAGCTGACTGAAATAAGTTCATTAGATGAAAACCAACAAAAATTGACAAGAACCACGAAAAGTTCTTGTATTTTAAGATAAAATCTTACGCTATTAAAGAAAAAACTCCCAGCTCGCTGAAATATGTTCATTTGCTGAAAACCAACAAAACCACGAAAAGTTCTTGTATTTGAAGATAAAATCTTTTTTCTTTGAAGAAGAAAGATCTAGCTGACTGAAATAAGTTCATTAGATGAAAACCAACAAAAATTGACAAGAACCACGAAAAGTTCTTGTATTTTAAGATAAAATCTTACTCTGTTAAAGAAAAAACTCCCAGCTCGCTGAAATATGTTCATTTGCTGAAAAACAACAAAACCGCGAAAAGTTCTTGTATTTGAAGATAAAATCTTTTTGCTTTGAAGTAGAAAGATCTAGCTGACTGAAATAAGTTCATTAGATGAAAACGAACAAAAATTGACAAGAACCACGAAAAGTTCTTGTATTTTAAGATAAAATCTCACTCTATTCAGGAAAAAACTTCCAGCTCGCTGAAATATGTTCATTTGCTGAAAACCATCAAAACCACGAAAAGTTCTTGTATTTGAAGATAAAATCTTTTTGCTTTGAAGAAGAAAGATCTGGCTGACTGAAATAAGTTCATTAGATGAAAACCAACAAAAATTGACAAGAACCACGAAAAGTTCTTGTATTTTAAGATAAAATCTTACGCTATTAAGGAAAAAACTTCCAGCTCGCTGAAATATGTTCATTTGCTGAAAACCATCAAAACCACGAAAAGTTCTTGTATTTGAAGATAAAATCTTTTTGCTTTGAAGAAGAAAGATCTAGCTGACTGAAAAAAGTTCATTAGATGAAAACCAACAAAAATTGACAAGAACCACGAAAAGTTCTTGTATTTTAAGATAAAATCTTACTCTGTTAAAGAGAAATCTCCCAGCTCGCTGAAATATGTTCATTTGCTGAAAAACAACAAAACCGCGAAAAGTTCTTGTATTTGAAGATAAAATCTTTTTGCTTTGAAGAAGAAAGATCTCGCTGACTGAAATAAGTTCATTGGATGAAAACCAACAAAAATTGACAAGAACCACGAAAAGTTCTTGTATTTTAAGATAAAATCTTACGCTATTAAAGAAAAAACTCCCAGCTCGCTGAAATATGTTCATTTGCTGAAAACCATCAAAACCACGAAAAGTTCTTGAATTTGAAGATAAAATCTTTTTGCTTTGAAGAAGAAAGATCTAGCTGACTGAAATAAGTTCATTAGATGAAAACCAACAAAAATTGACAAGAACCACGAAAAGTTCTTGTATTTTAAGATAAAATCTTACTCTATTAAAGAAAAAACTTCTGGCTCGCTGAAATATGTTCATTTGCTGAAAACCAACAAAACCACGAAAAGTTCTTGTATTTGAAGATAAAATCTTTTTGCTTTGAAGAAGAAAGATCTAGCTGACTGAAATAAGTTCATTGGATGAAAACCAACACAAATTGACAAGAACCACGAAAAGTTCTTGTATTTTAAGATAAAATCTTACTCTATTAAGGAAAAAACTTCCAGCTCGCTGAAATCTGTTCATTTGCTGAAAACCATCAAAACCACGAAAAGTTCTTGAATTTGAAGATAAAATCTTTTTGCTTTGAAGAAGAAAGATCCAGCTGACTGAAATAAGTTCATCAGATGAAAACCAACAAAAATTGACAAGAACCACGAAAAGTTCTTGTATTTTAAGATAAAATCTTACGCTATTAAAGAAAAAACTCCCAGCTCGCTGAAATATGTTCATTTGCTGAAAACCAACAAAACCACGAAAAGTTCTTGTATTTGAAGATAAAATCTTTTTGCTTTGAAGAAGAAAGATCCAGCTGACTGAAATAAGTTCATTGGATGAAAACCAACAAAAATTGACAAGAACCACGAAAAGTTCTTGTATTTTAAGATAAATTCTTACTCTATTAAGGAAAAAACTTCCAGCTCGCTGAAATCTGTTCATTTGCTGAAAACCATCAAAACCACGAAAAGTTCTTGTATTTGAAGATAAAATATTTTTGCTTTGAAGAAGAAAGATCCAGCTGACTGAAATAAGTTCATTAGATGAAAACCAACAAAAATTGACAAGAACCACGAAAAGTTCTTGTATTTTAAGATAAAATCTTACTCTATTAAGGAAAAAACTTCCAGCTCGCTGAAATCTGTTCATTTGCTGAAAATCAACAAAACCACGAAAAGTTCTTGTATTTGAAGATAAAATCTTTTTGCTTTGACGGAGAAAGATCCAGCTGACTGAAATAAGTTCATTAGATGAAAACCAACAAAAATTGACAAGAACCACGAAACGTTCTTGCACTTTAAGATAAAATCTTAGGCTATTAAAGAAAAAACTTCCAGCTCGCTGAAATCTGTTCATTTGCTGAAAACCATCAAAACCACGAAAAGTTCTTGTATTTGAAGATAAAATCTTTTTGCTTTGAAGAAGAAAGATCTAGCTGACTGAAATAAGTTCATGAGATGAAAACCAACAAAAATTGACAAGAACCACGAAAAGTTCTTGTATTTTAAGATAAAATCTTACTCTATTCAGGAAAAAACTTCCAGCTCGCTGAAATATGTTCATTTGCTGAAAACCATCAAAACCACGAAAAGTTCTTGTATTTGAAGATAAAATCTTTTTGCTTTGAAGAAGAAAGATCCAGCTGACTGAAATAAGTTCATCAGATGAAAACCAACAAAAATTGACAAGAACCACGAAAAGTTCTTGTATTTTAAGATAAAATCTTACGCTATTAAAGAAAAAACTCCCAGCTCGCTGAAATATGTTCATTTGCTGAAAACCAACAAAACCACGAAAAGTTCTTGTATTTGAAGATAAAATCTTTTTTCTTTGAAGAAGAAAGATCCAGCTGACTGACATTAGTTCATTAGATGAAAACCAACAAAAATTGACAAGAACAAGAAAAGTTCTTGTATTTTAAGATAAAATCTTACTCTATTAAGGAAAAAACTTCCAGCTCGCTGAAATATGTTCATTTGCTGAAAACCATAAAAACCACGAAAAGTTATTGTATTTGAAGATAAAATCTTTTTGCTTTGAAGAAGAAAGATCTAGCTGACTGAAATAAGTTCATTAGATGAAAACCAACAAAAATTGACAAGAACCACGAAAAGTTCTTGTATTTTAAGATAAAATCTTAGGCTATTAAAGAAAAAACTTCCAGCTCGCTGAAATCTGTTCATTTGCTGAAAACCATCAAAACCACGAAAAGTTCTTGTATTTGAAGATAAAATCTTTTTGCTTTGAAGAAGAAAGATCTCGCTGACTGAAATAAGTTCATGAGATGAAAACCAACAAAAATTGACAAGAACCACGAAAAGTTCTTGTATTTTAAGATAAAATCTTACTCTGTTAAAGAGAAAACTCCCAGCTCGCTGAAATATGTTCATTTGCTGAAAAACAACAAAACCGCGAAAAGTTCTTGTATTTGAAGATAAAATCTTTTTGCTTTGAAGAAGAAAGATCTCGCTGACTGAAATAAGTTCATTGGATGAAAACCAACAAAAATTGACAAGAACCACGAAAAGTTCTTGTATTTTAAGATAAAATCTTACGCTATTAAAGAAAAAACTCCCAGCTCGCTGAAATATGTTCATTTGCTGAAAACCATCAAAACCACGAAAAGTTCTTGAATTTGAAGATAAAATCTTTTTGCTTTGAAGAAGAAAGATCTAGCTGACTGAAATAAGTTCATTAGATGAAAACCAACAAAAATTGACAAGAACCACGAAAAGTTCTTGTATTTTAAGATAAAATCTTACTCTATTAAGGAAAAAACTTCCAGCTCGCTGAAATATGTTCATTTGCTGAAAACCATCAAAACCACGAAAAGTTCTTGTATTTGAAGATAAAATCTTTTTGCTTTGAAGAAGAAAGATCTAGCTGACTGAAATAAGTTCATTAGATGAAAACCAACGAAATTTGACAAGAACCACGAAAACTTCTTGTATTTTAACATAATATCTTACGCTATTAAAGAAAAAACTTCTGGCTCGCTGAAATATGTTCATTTGCTGAAAACCAACAAAACCACGAAAAGTTCTTGTATTTGAAGATAAAATCTTTTTGCTTTGAAGAAGAAAGATCTAGCTGACTGAAATAAGTTCATTGGATGAAAACCAACACAAATTGACAAGAACCACGAAAAGTTCTTGTATTTTAAGATAAAATCTTACTCTATTAAGGAAAAAACTTCCAGCTCGCTGAAATCTGTTCATTTGCTGAAAACCATCAAAACCACGAAAAGTTCTTGAATTTGAAGATAAAATCTTTTTGCTTTGAAGAAGAAAGATCCAGCTGACTGAAATAAGTTCATTAGATGAAAACCAACAAAAATTGACAAGAACCACGAAAAGTTCTTGTATTTTAAGATAAAATCTTACTCTATTAAGGAAAAAACTTCCAGCTCGCTGAAATCTGTTCATTTGCTGAAAACCAACAAAACCACGAAAAGTTCTTGTATTTGAAGATAAAATCTTTTTGCTTTGAAGAAGAAAGATCCAGCTGACTGAAATAAGTTCATTGGATGAAAACCAACAAAAATTGACAAGAACCACGAAAAGTTCTTGTATTTTAAGATAAAATCTTACTCTATTAAGGAAAAAACTTCCAGCTCGCTGAAATCTGTTCATTTGCTGAAAACCATCAAAACCACGAAAAGTTCTTGTATTTGAAGATAAAATATTTTTGCTTTCAAGAAGAAAGATCCAGCTGACTGAAATAAGTTCATTAGATGAAAACCAACAAAAATTGACAAGAACCACGAAAAGTTCTTGTATTTTAAGATAAAATCTTACTCTATTAAGGAAAAAACTTCCAGCTCGCTGAAATATGTTCATTTGCTGAAAATCAACAAAACCACGAAAAGTTCTTGTATTTGAAGATAAAATCTTTTTGCTTTGACGGAGAAAGATCTAGCTGACTGAAATAAGTTCATTAGATGAAAACCAACAAAAATTGACAAGAACCACGAAAAGTTCTTGCACTTTAAGATAAAATCTTAGGCTATTAAAGAAAAAACTTCCAGCTCGCTGAAATCTGTTCATTTGCTGAAAACCATCAAAACCACGAAAAGTTCTTGTATTTGAAGATAAAATATTTTTGCTTTGAAGAAGAAAGATCTAGCTGACTGAAATAAGTTCATTAGATGAAAACCAACAAAAATTGACAAGAACCACGAAAAGTTCTTGTATTTTAAGATAAAATCTTACTCTATTCAGGAAAAAACTTCCAGCTCGCTGAAATATGTTCATTTGCTGAAAACCATCAAAACCACGAAAAGTTCTTGTATTTGAAGATAAAATCTTTTTGCTTTGAAGAAGAAAGATCCAGCTGACTGAAATAAGTTCATCAGATGAAAACCAACAAAAATTGACAAGAACCACGAAAAGTTCTTGTATTTTAAGATAAAATCTTACGCTATTAAATAAAAAACTCCCAGCTCGCTGAAATATGTTCATTTGCTGAAAACCAACAAAACCACGAAAAGTTCTTGTATTTGAAGATAAAATCTTTTTTCTTTGAAGAAGAAAGATCCAGCTGACTGACATTAGTTCATTAGATGAAAACCAACAAAAATTGACAAGAACAAGAAAAGTTCTTGTATTTTAAGATAAAATCTTACTCTATTAAGGAAAAAACTTCCAGCTCGCTGAAATATGTTCATTTGCTGAAAACCATAAAAACCACGAAAAGTTATTGTATTTGAAGATAAAATCTTTTTGCTTTGAAGAAGAAAGATCTAGCTGACTGAAATAAGTTCATTAGATGAAAACCAACAAAAATTGACAAGAACCACGAAAAGTTCTTGTATTTTAAGATAAAATCTTAGGCTATTAAAGAAAAAACTTCCAGCTCGCTGAAATCTGTTAATTTGCTGAAAACCATCAAAACCACGAAAAGTTCTTGTATTTGAAGATAAAATCTTTTTGCTTTGAAGAAGAAAGATCTCGCTGACTGAAATAAGTTCATGAGATGAAAACCAACAAAAATTGACAAGAACCACGAAAAGTTCTTGTATTTTAAGATAAAATCTTACTCTATTCAGGAAAAAACTTCCAGCTCGCTGAAATATGTTCATTTGCTGAAAACCATCAAAACCACGAAAAGTTCTTGTATTTGAAGATAAAATCTTTTTGCTTTGATGAAGAAAGATCTAGCTGACTGAAATAAGTTCATTAGATGAAAACCAACAAAAATTGACAAGAACCACGAAAAGTTCTTGTATTTTAAGATAAAATCTTAGGCTATTAAAGAAAAAACTTCCAGCTCGCTGAAATCTGTTCATTTGCTGAAAACCAACAAAACCACGAAAAGTTCTTGTATTTGAAGATAAAATCTTTTTTCTTTGAAGAAGAAAGATCCAGCTGACTGACATTAGTTCATTAGATGAAAACCAACAAAAATTGACAAGAACAAGAAAAGTTCTTGTATTTTAAGATAAAATCTTACTCTATTAAGGAAAAAACTTCCAGCTCGCTGAAATATGTTCATTTGCTGAAAACCATAAAAACCACGAAAAGTTATTGTATTTGAAGATAAAATCTTTTTGCTTTGAAGAAGAAAGATCTAGCTGACTGAAATAAGTTCATTAGATGAAAACCAACAAAAATTGACAAGAACCACGAAAAGTTCTTGTATTTTAAGATAAAATCTTACTCTATTAAGGAAAAAACTTCCAGCTCGCTGAAATCTGTTCATTTGCTGAAAACCATCAAAACCACGAAAAGTTCTTGTATTTGAAGATAAAATATTTTTGCTTTCAAGAAGAAAGATCCAGCTGACTGAAATAAGTTCATTAGATGAAAACCAACAAAAATTGACAAGAACCACGAAAAGTTCTTGTATTTTAAGATAAAATCTTACTCTATTAAGGAAAAAACTTCCAGCTCGCTGAAATATGTTCATTTGCTGAAAATCAACAAAACCACGAAAAGTTCTTGTATTTGAAGATAAAATCTTTTTGCTTTGACGGAGAAAGATCTAGCTGACTGAAATAAGTTCATTAGATGAAAACCAACAAAAATTGACAAGAACCACGAAAAGTTCTTGCACTTTAAGATAAAATCTTAGGCTATTAAAGAAAAAACTTCCAGCTCGCTGAAATCTGTTCATTTGCTGAAAACCATCAAAACCACGAAAAGTTCTTGTATTTGAAGATAAAATATTTTTGCTTTGAAGAAGAAAGATCTAGCTGACTGAAATAAGTTCATTAGATGAAAACCAACAAAAATTGACAAGAACCACGAAAAGTTCTTGTATTTTAAGATAAAATCTTACTCTATTCAGGAAAAAACTTCCAGCTCGCTGAAATATGTTCATTTGCTGAAAACCATCAAAACCACGAAAAGTTCTTGTATTTGAAGATAAAATCTTTTTTCTTTGAAGAAGAAAGATCCAGCTGACTGACATTAGTTCATTAGATGAAAACCAACAAAAATTGACAAGAACAAGAAAAGTTCTTGTATTTTAAGATAAAATCTTACTCTATTAAGGAAAAAACTTCCAGCTCGCTGAAATATGTTCATTTGCTGAAAACCATAAAAACCACGAAAAGTTATTGTATTTGAAGATAAAATCGTTTTGCTTTGAAGAAGAAAGATCTAGCTGACTGAAATAAGTTCATTAGATGAAAACCAACAAAAATTGACAAGAACCACGAAAAGTTCTTGTATTTTAAGATAAAATCTTAGGCTATTAAAGAAAAAACTTCCAGCTCGCTGAAATCTGTTAATTTGCTGAAAACCATCAAAACCACGAAAAGTTCTTGTATTTGAAGATAAAATCTTTTTGCTTTGAAGAAGAAAGATCTCGCTGACTGAAATAAGTTCATGAGATGAAAACCAACAAAAATTGACAAGAACCACGAAAAGTTCTTGTATTTTAAGATAAAATCTTACTCTATTCAGGAAAAAACTTCCAGCTCGCTGAAATATGTTCATTTGCTGAAAACCATCAAAACCACGAAAAGTTCTTGTATTTGAAGATAAAATCTTTTTGCTTTGATGAAGAAAGATCTAGCTGACTGAAATAAGTTCATTAGATGAAAACCAACAAAAATTGACAAGAACCACGAAAAGTTCTTGTATTTTAAGATAAAATCTTAGGCTATTAAAGAAAAAACTTCCAGCTCGCTGAAATCTGTTCATTTGCTGAAAACCAACAAAACCACGAAAAGTTCTTGTATTTGAAGATAAAATCTTTTTTCTTTGAAGAAGAAAGATCCAGCTGACTGACATTAGTTCATTAGATGAAAACCAACAAAAATTGACAAGAACAAGAAAAGTTCTTGTATTTTAAGATAAAATCTTACTCTATTAAGGAAAAAACTTCCAGCTCGCTGAAATATGTTCATTTGCTGAAAACCATAAAAACCACGAAAAGTTATTGTATTTGAAGATAAAATCTTTTTGCTTTGAAGAAGAAAGATCTAGCTGACTGAAATAAGTTCATTAGATGAAAACCAACAAAAATTGACAAGAACCACGAAAAGTTCTTGTATTTTAAGATAAAATCTTAGGCTATTAAAGAAAAAACTTCCAGCTCGCTGAAATCTGTTAATTTGCTGAAAACCATCAAAACCACGAAAAGTTCTTGTATTTGAAGATAAAATCTTTTTGCTTTGAAGAAGAAAGATCTCGCTGACTGAAATAAGTTCATGAGATGAAAACCAACAAAAATTGACAAGAACCACGAAAAGTTCTTGTATTTTAAGATAAAATCTTACTCTATTCAGGAAAAAACTTCCAGCTCGCTGAAATATGTTCATTTGCTGAAAACCATCAAAACCACGAAAAGTTCTTGTATTTGAAGATAAAATCTTTTTGCTTTGATGAAGAAAGATCTAGCTGACTGAAATAAGTTCATTAGATGAAAACCAACAAAAATTGACAAGAACCACGAAAAGTTCTTGCACTTTAAGATAAAATCTTAGGCTATTAAAGAAAAAACTTCCAGCTCGCTGAAATCTGTTCATTTGCTGAAAACCATCAAAACCACGAAAAGTTCTTGTATTTGAAGATAAAATCTTTTTGCTTTGAAGAAGAAAGATCTAGCTGACTGAAATAAGTTCATGAGATGAAAACCAACAAAAATTGACAAGAACCACGAAAAGTTCTTGTATTTTAAGATAAAATCTTACTCTATTCAGGAAAAAACTTCCAGCTCGCTGAAATATGTTCATTTGCTGAAAACCATCAAAACCACGAAAAGTTCTTGTATTTGAAGATAAAATCTTTTTGCTTTGAAGAAGAAAGATCCAGCTGACTGAAATAAGTTCATCAGATGAAAACCAACAAAAATTGACAAGAACCACGAAAAGTTCTTGTATTTTAAGATAAAATCTTACGCTATTAAAGAAAAAACTCCCAGCTCGCTGAAATATGTTCATTTGCTGAAAACCAACAAAACCACGAAAAGTTCTTGTATTTGAAGATAAAATCTTTTTTCTTTGAAGAAGAAAGATCCAGCTGACTGACATTAGTTCATTAGATGAAAACCAACAAAAATTGACAAGAACAAGAAAAGTTCTTGTATTTTAAGATAAAATCTTACTCTATTAAGGAAAAAACTTCCAGCTCGCTGAAATATGTTCATTTGCTGAAAACCATAAAAACCACGAAAAGTTATTGTATTTGAAGATAAAATCTTTTTGCTTTGAAGAAGAAAGATCGAGCTGACTGAAATAAGTTCATTAGATGAAAACCAACAAAAATTGACAAGAACCACGAAAAGTTCTTGTATTTTAAGATAAAATCTTAGGCTATTAAAGAAAAAACTTCCAGCTCGCTGAAATCTGTTCATTTGCTGAATACCATCAAAACCACGAAAAGTTCTTGTATTTGAAGATAAAATCTTTTTGCTTTGAAGAAGAAAGATCTAGCTGACTGAAATAAGTTCATGAGATGAAAACCAACAAAAATTGACAAGAACCACGAAAAGTTCTTGTATTTTAAGATAAAATCTTACTCTATTCAGGAAAAAACTTCCAGCTCGCTGAAATATGTTCATTTGCTGAAAACCATCAAAACCACGAAAAGTTCTTGTATTTGAAGATAAAATCTTTTTGCTTTGATGAAGAAAGATCTAGCTGACTGAAATAAGTTCATTAGATGAAAACCAACAAAAATTGACAAGAACCACGAAAAGTTCTTGTATTTTAAGATAAAATCTTCGGCTATTAAAGAAAAAACTTCCAGCTCGCTGAAATCTGTTCATTTGCTGAAAACCATCAAAACCACAAAAAGTTCTTGTATTTGAAGATAAAATCTTTTTGCTTTGAAGAAGAAAGATCTAGCTGACTGAAATAAGTTCATTAGATGAAAACCAACAAAAATTGACAAGAACCACGAAAAGTTCTTGTATTTTAAGATAAAATCTGACTCTATTCAGGAAAAAACTTCCAGCTCGCTGAAATATGTTCATTTGCTGAAAACCATCAAAACCACGAAAAGTTCTTGTATTTGAAGATAAAATCTTTTTGCTTTGAAGAAGAAAGATCCAGCTGACTGAAATAAGTTCATTCAATGAAAACGAACAAAAATTGACAAGAACCACGAAAAGTTCTTGTATTTTAAGATAAAATCTTACGCTATTAAAGAAAAAGCTCCCAGCTCGCTGAAATATGTTAATTTGCTGAAAACCAACAAAACCACGAAAAGTTCTTGTATTTGAAGATAAAATCTTTTTTCTTTGAAGAAGAAAGATCCAGCTGACTGAAATAAGTTCATAAGATGAAAACCAACAAAAATTGACAAGAACCACGAAAAGTTCTTGTATTTTAAGTTAAAATCTTAGGCTATTAAAGAAAAAACTTCCAGCTCGCTGAAATCTGTTCATTTGCTGAAAACCATCAAAACCACGAAAAGTTCTTGTATTTGAAGATAAAATCTTTTTGCTTTGAAGAAGAAAGATCTAGCTGACTGAAATAAGTTCATTCGATGAAAACCAACAAAAATTGACAAGAACCACGAAAAGTTCTTGTATTTTAAGATAAAATCTTACTCTATGAAGGAAAAAACTTCCAGCTCGCTGAAATATGTTCATTTGCTGAAAACCATCAATAACACGAAAAGTTCTTGTATTTGAAGATAAAATCTTTTTGCTTTGACGAAGAAAGATCCAGCTGACTGAAATAAGTTCATTAGATGAAAACCAACAAAAATTGACAAGAACCACGAAAAGTTCTTGTATTTTAAGATAAAATCTTACTCTATTAAGGAAAAAACTTCCAGCTCGCTGAAATCTGTTCATTTGCTGAAAACCATCAAAACCACGAAAAGTTCTTGAATTTGAAGATAAAATCTTTTTGCTTTGAAGAAGAAAGATCCAGCTGACTGAAATAAGTTCATTAGATGAAAACCAACAAAAATTGACAAGAACCACGAAAAGTTCTTGTACTTTAAGATAAAATCTTAGGCAATTAAAGAAAAAACTTCCAGCTCGCTGAAATCTGTTCATTTGCTGAAAACCATCAAAACCACGAAAAGTTCTTGTATTTGAAGATAAAATCTTTTTGCTTTGAAGAAGAAAGATCTAGCTGACTGAAATAAGTTCATGAGATGAAAACCAACAAAAATTGACAAGAACCACGAAAAGTTCTTGTATTTGAAGATAAAATCTTTTTGCTTTGAAGAAGAAAGATCTAGCTGACTGAAATAAGTTCATTGGATGAAAACCAACAAAAATTGACAAGAACCACGAAAAGTTCTTGTATTTTAAGATAAAATCTTACTCTATTAAGGAAAAAACTTCCAGCTCGCTGAAATCTGTTCATTTGCTGAAAACCATCAAAACCACGAAAAGTTCTTGTATTTGAAGATAAAATCTTTTTGCTTTGAAGAAGAAAGATCCAGCTGACTGAAATAAGTTCATTAGATGAAAACCAACAAAAATTGACAAGAACCACGAAAAGTTCTTGTATTTTAAGATAAAATCTGACTCTATTCAGGAAAAAACTTCCAGCTCGCTGAAATATGTTCATTTGCTGAAAACCATCAAAACCACGAAAAGTTCTTGTATTTGAAGATAAAATCTTTTTGCTTTGAAGAAGAAAGATCCAGCTGACTGAAATAAGTTCATTCGATGAAAACGAACAAAAATTGACAAGAACCACGAAAAGTTCTTGTATTTTAAGATAAAATCTTACGCTATTAAAGAAAAAGCTCCCAGCTCGCTGAAATATGTTAATTTGCTGAAAACCAACAAAACCACGAAAAGTTCTTGTATTTGAAGATAAAATCTTTTTTCTTTGAAGAAGAAAGATCCAGCTGACTGAAATAAGTTCATAAGATGAAAACCAACAAAAATTGACAAGAACCACGAAAAGTTCTTGTATTTTAAGTTAAAATCTTAGGCTATTAAAGAAAAAACTTCCAGCTCGCTGAAATCTGTTCATTTGCTGAAAACCATCAAAACCACGAAAAGTTCTTGTATTTGAAGATAAAATCTTTTTGCTTTGAAGAAGAAAGATCTAGCTGACTGAAATAAGTTCATTCGATGAAAACCAACAAAAATTGACAAGAACCACGAAAAGTTCTTGTATTTTAAGATAAAATCTTACTCTATGAAGGAAAAAACTTCCAGCTCGCTGAAATATGTTCATTTGCTGAAAACCATCAATAACACGAAAAGTTCTTGAATTTGAAGATAAAATCTTTTTGCTTTGAAGAAGAAAGATCCAGCTGACTGAAATAAGTTCATCAGATGAAAACCAACAAAAATTGACAAGAACCACGAAAAGTTCTTGTATTTTAAGATAAAATCTTACGCTATTAAAGAAAAAACTCCCAGCTCGCTGAAATATGTTCATCTGCTGAAAACCAACAAAACCACGAAAAGTTCTTGTATTTGAAGATAAAATCTTTTTTCTTTGTAGAAGAAAGATCCAGCTGACTGAAATTAGTTCATTAGATGAAAACCAACAAAAATTGACAAGAACAAGAAAAGTTCTTGTATTTTAAGATAAAATCTTACTCTATTAAGGAAAAAACTTCCAGCTCGCTGAAATATGTTCATTTGCTGAAAACCATAAAAACCACGAAAAGTTATTGTATTTGAAGATAAAATCTTTTTGCTTTGAAGAAGAAAGATCTAGCTGACTGAAATAAGTTCATTAGATGAAAACCAACAAAAATTGACAAGAACCACGAAAAGTTCTTGTATTTTAAGATAAAATCTTAGGCTATTAAAGAAAAAACTTCCAGCTCGCTGAAATCTGTTCATTTGCTGAAAACCATCAAAACCACGAAAAGTTCTTGTATTTGAAGATAAAATCTTTTTGCTTTGAAGAAGAAAGATCCAGCTGACTGAAATAAGTTCATTAGATGAAAACCAACAAAAATTGACAAGAACCACGAAAAGTTCTTGTATTTTAAGATAAAATCTTACTCTATTCAGGAAAGAACTTCCAGCTCGCTGAAATATGTTCATTTGCTGAAAACCATCAAAACCACGAAAAGTTCTTGTATTTGTAGATAAAATCTTTTGGCTTTGATGAAGAAAGATCTAGCTGACTGAAATAAGTTCATTAGATGAAAACCAACAAAAATTGACAAGAACCACGAAAAGTTCTTGTATTTTAAGATAAAATCTTAGGCTATTAAAGAAAAAACTTCCAGCTCGCTGAAATCTGTTCATTTGCTGAAAACCATCAAAACCACAAAAAGTTCTTGTATTTGAAGATAAAATCTTTTTGCTTTGAAGAAGAAAGATCTAGCTGACTGAAATAAGTTCATTAGATGAAAACCAACAAAAATTGACAAGAACCACGAAAAGTTCTTGTATTTTAAGATAAAATCTTAATCTATTCAGGAAAAAACTTCCAGCTCGCTGAAATATGTTCATTTGCTGAAAACCATCAAAACCACGAAAAGTTCTTGTATTTGAAGTTAAAATCTTTTTGCTTTGAAGAAGAAAGATCCAGCTGACTGAAATAAGTTCATTAGATGAAAACCAACAAAAATTGACAAGAACCACGAAAAGTTCTTGTATTTTAAGATAAAATCTTACTCTATTCAGGAAAAAACTTCCAGCTCGCTGAAATATGTTCATTTGCTGAAAACCATCAAAACCACGAAAAGTTCTTGTATTTGAAGATAAAATCTTTTTGCTTTGATGAAGAAAGATCGAGCTGACTGAAATAAGTTCATTAGATGAAAACCAACAAAAATTGACAAGAACCACGAAAAGTTCTTGTATTTTAAGATAAAATCTTAGGCTATTAAAGAAAAAACTTCCAGCTCGCTGAAATCTGTTCATTTGCTGAAAACCATCAAAACCACAAAAAGTTCTTGTATTTGAAGATAAAATCTTTTTGCTTTGAAGAAGAAAGATCTAGCTGACTGAAATAAGTTCATTAGATGAAAACCAACAAAAATTGACAAGAACCACAAAAAGTTCTTGTATTTTAAGATAAAATCTTACTCTATTCAGGAAAAAACTTCCAGCTCGCTGAAATATGTTCATTTGCTGAAAACCATCAAAACCACGAAAAGTTCTTGTATTTGAAGATAAAATCTTTTTGCTTTGAAGAAGAAAGATCCAGCTGACTGAAATAAGTTCATTAGATGAAAACCAACAAAAATTGACAAGAACCACGAAAAGTTCTTGTATTTTAAGATAAAATCTTACGCTATTAAAGAAAAAACTCCCAGCTCGCTGAAATATGTTAATTTGCTGAAAACCAACAAAACCACGAAAAGTTCTTGTATTTGAAGATAAAATCTTTTTTCTTTGAAGAAGAAAGATCCAGCTGACTGAAATAAGTTCATGAGATGAAAACCAACAAAAATTGACAAGAACCACGAAAAGTTCTTGTATTTTAAGATAAAATCTTAGGCTATTAAAGAAAAAACTTCCAGCTCGCTGAAATCTGTTCATTTGCTGAAAACCATCAAAACCACGAAAAGTTCTTGTATTTGAAGATAAAATCTTTTTGCTTTGAAGAAGAAAGATCCAGCTGACTGAAATAAGTTCATTAGATGAAAACCAACAAAAATTGACAAGAACAAGAAAAGTTCTTGTATTTTAAGATAAAATCTTACTCTATTAAGGAAAAAACTTCCAGCTCGCTGAAATATGTTCATTTGCTGAAAACCATCAAAACCACGAAAAGTTCTTGTATTTGAAGATAAAATCTTTTTTCTTTGAAGAAGAAAGATCCAGCTGACTGAAATAAGTTCATTAGATGAAAACCAACAAAAATTGACAAGAACCACGAAAAGTTCTTGTATTTTAAGATAAAATCTTACTCTATTAAGGAAAAAACTTCCAGCTCGCTGAAATATGTTCATTTGCTGAAAACCATCAAAACCACGAAAAGTTCTTGAATTTGAAGATAAAATCTTTTTGCTTTGAAGAAGAAAGATCTAGCTGACTGAAATAAGTTCATTAGATGAAAACCAACAAAAATTGACAAGAACCAGGAAAAGTTCTTGTATTTTAAGATAAAATCTTACTCTGTTAAAGAAAAAACTCCCAGCTCGCTGAAATATGTTCATTTGCTGAAAAACAACAAAACCGCGAAAAGTTCTTGTATTTGAAGATAAAATCTTTTTGCTTTGAAGAAGAAAGATCTAGCTGACTGAAATAAGTTCATTGGATGAAAACCAACAAAAATTGACAAGAACCACGAAAAGTTCTTGTATTTTAAGATAAAATCTTACGCTATTAAAGAAAAAACTCCCAGCTCGCTGAAATATGTTCATTTGCTGAAAACCAACAAAACCACGAAAAGTTCTTGTATTTGAAGATAAAATCTTTTTTCTTTGAAGAAGAAAGATCTAGCTGACTGAAATAAGTTCATTAGATGAAAACCAACAAAAATTGACAAGAACCACGAAAGGTTCTTGTATTTTAAGATAAAATCTTACTCTATTAAGGAAAAACTTCCAGCTCGCTGAAATATGTTCATTTGCTGAAAACCATCAAAACCACGAAAAGTTCTTGTATTTGAAGATAAAATCTTTTTGCTTTGAAGAAGAAAGATCTAGCTGACTGAAATAAGTTCATTAGATGAAAACCAACAAAAATTGACAAGAACCACGAAAAGTTCTTGTATTTTAAGATAAAATCTTACGCTATTAAAGAAAAAACTCCCAGCTCGCTGAAATATGTTAATTTGCTGAAAACCAACAAAACCACGAAAAGTTCTTGTATTTGAAGATAAAATCTTTTTGCTTTGAAGAAGAAAGATCTAGCTGACTGAAATAAGTTCATTAGATGAAAACCAAGAAAAATTGACAAGAACCACGAAAAGTTCTTGTATTTTAAGATAAAATCTTACTCTATGAAGGAAAAAACTTCCAGCTCGCTGAAATCTGTTCATTTGCTGAAAACCATCAATACCACGAAAAGTTCTTGTATTTGAAGATAAAATCTTTTTGCTTTGAAGAAGAAAGATCTAGCTGACTGAAATAAGTTCATTAGATGAAAACCAACAAAAATTGACAAGAACCACGAAAAGTTCTTGTATTTTAAGATAAAATCTTACTCTATGAAGGAAAAAACTTCCAGCTCGCTGAAATATGTTCATTTGCTGAAAACCATCAATACCACGAAAAGTTCTTGTATTTGAAGATAAAATCTTTTTGCTTTGACGAAGAAAGATCTAGCTGACTGAAATAAGTTCATTAGATGAAAACCAACAAAAATTGACAAGAACCACGAAAAGTTCTTGTATTTTAAGATAAAATCTTAGGCTATTAAAGAAAAAACTTCCAGCTCGCTGAAATCTGTTCATTTGCTGAAAACCATCAAAACCACGAAAAGTTCTTGTATTTGAAGATAAAATCTTTTTGCTTTGAAGAAGAAAGATCTAGCTGACTGAAATAAGTTCATTAGATGAAAACCAACAAAAATTGACAAGAACCACGAAAAGTTCTTGTATTTTAAGATAAAATCTTACTCTATGAAGGAAAAAACTTCCAGCTCGCTGAAATATGTTCATTTGCTGAAAACCATCAATACCACGAAAAGTTCTTGTATTTGAAGATAAAATCTTTTTGCTTTGACGAAGAAAGATCTAGCTGACTGAAATAAGTTCATTCGATGAAAACCAACAAAAATTGACAAGAACCACGAAAAGTTCTTGTATTTTAAGATAAAATCTTACTCTGTTAAAGAAAAAACTCCCAGCTCGCTGAAATATGTTCATTTGCTGAAAAACAACAAAACCGCGAAAAGTTCTTGTATTTGAAGATAAAATCTTTTTGCTTTGAAGAAGAAAGATCTAGCTGACTGAAATAAGTTCATTGGATGAAAACCAACAAAAATTGACAAGAACCACGAAAAGTTCTTGTATTTTAAGATAAAATCTTACGCTATTAAAGAAAAAACTCACAGCTCGCTGAAATATGTTCATTTGCTGAAAACCAACAAAACCATGAAAAGTTCTTGTATTTGAAGATAAAATCTTTTTTCTTTGAAGAAGAAAGATCTAGCTGACTGAAATAAGTTCATTAGATGAAAACCAACAAAAATTGACAAGAACCACGAAAAGTTCTTGTATTTTAAGATAAAATCTTACTCTATTAAGGAAAAAACTTCCAGCTCGCTGAAAGATGTTCATTTGCTGAAAACCATCAAAACCACGAAAAGTTCTTGTCTTTGAAGATAAAATCTTTTTGCTTTGAAGAAGAAAGATCTAGCTGACTGAAATAAGTTCATTAGATGAAAACCAACAAAAATTGACAAGAACCACGAAAAGTTCTTGTATTTTAAGATAAAATCTTACGCTATTAAAGAAAAAACTCCCAGCTCGCTGAAATATGTTAATTTGCTGAAAACCAACAAAACCACGAAAAGTTCTTGTATTTGAAGATAAAATCTTTTTTCTTTGAAGAAGAAAGATCCAGCTGACTGAAATAAGTTCATTAGATGAAAACCAACAAAAATTGACAAGAACCACGAAAAGTTCTTGTATTTTAAGATAAAATCTTACTCTATTAAGGAAAAACTTCCAGCTCGCTGAAAGATGTTCATTTGCTGAAAACCATCAAAACCACGAAAAGTTCTTGTCTTTGAAGATAAAATCTTTTTGCTTTGAAGAAGAAAGATCTAGCTGACTGAAATAAGTTCATTACATGAAAACCAACAAAAATTGACAAGAACCACGAAAAGTTCTTGTATTTTAAGATAAAATCTTACGCTATTAAAGGAAAAACTCCCAGCTCGCTGAAATATGTTAATTTGCTGAAAACCAACAAAACCACGAAAAGTTCTTGTATTTGAAGATAAAATCTTTTTTCTTTGAAGAAGAAAGATCCAGCTGACTGAAATAAGTTCATGAGATGAAAACCAACAAAAATTGACAAGAACCACGAAAAGTTCTTGTATTTTAAGATAAAATCTTAGGCTATTAAAGAAAAAACTTCCAGCTCGCTGAAATCTGTTCATTTGCTGAAAACCATCAAAACCACGAAAAGTTCTTGTATTTGAATATAAAATCTTTTTGCTTTGAAGAAGAAAGATCTAGCTGACTGAAATAAGTTCATTGGATGAAAACCAACAAAAATTGACAAGAACCACGAAAAGTTCTTGTATTTTAAGATAAAATCTTAGGCTATTAAAGAAAAAACTTCCAGCTCGCTGAAATCTGTTCATTTGCTGAAAACCATCAAAACCACGAAAAGTTCTTGTATTTGAAGATAAAATCTTTTTGCTTTGAAGAAGAAAGATCTAGCTGACTGAAATAAGTTCATTAGATGAAAACCAACAAAAATTGACAAGAACCACGAAAAGTTCTTGTATTTTAAGATAAAATCTTACTCTATGAAGGAAAAAACTTCCAGCTCGCTGAAATATGTTGATTTGCTGAAAACCATCAATACCACGAAAAGTTCTTGTATTTGAAGATAAAATCTTTTTGCTTTGACGAAGAAAGATCTAGCTGACTGAAATAAGTTCATTAGATGAAAACCAACAAAAATTGACAAGAACCACGAAAAGTTCTTCTTTTTTAAGATAAAATCTTAGGCTATTAAAGAAAAAACTTCCAGCTCGCTGAAATCTGTTCATTTGCTGAAAACCATCAAAACCACGAAAAGTTCTTGTATTTGAAGATAAAATCTTTTTGCTTTGAAGAAGAAAGATCTAGCTGACTGAAATAAGTTCATGAGATGAAAACCAACAAAA